>NC_084805.1:9633374-9958624 GCF_963583255.1 Pyrus communis | reverse complement strand
TAAAAACACAAACTAAATTGAATTCTAACTAAAATGAACATTAAAGTAAAGGGGGATTTAAGTTTATACGAAATTAAATTAAATGAACAAATTAAAACAGAATGTAAATATGAAATTGATGAAATAGAATGGATGAATGCTAGCTAAGGGGGTCATCTCCACATATGTTACACTTGCATAATAAAAAGATTTCCAATTACATTTCAATAAATTATGAATCTCATCACCCCGGGTTAATTAGGTCCGCTTAAATTAACCGTCAAGTTTTCCTTAAGTTAATGAATTGGATGGGTTAGCGCAACGCAATTCACAACATTCTCCAAAAGTCCTTTACGTGAACAGCACAATAAAGATACAATCAAAGATCATTAAACTTTATGAAAACTATAAGTGTTGACAAGGCATTCGTTACTATGATGAGCATGAAACTCGTGCCAAGAATTCATTTAACGCGATTGTTTATAAGCAACCTCCACTACTTGTGAATATAAGTTCATAACGATTAGGTGAAAATCACTTATATTCTAGCGTCATATTCATGCATGAAAATTAAGCGCGCATTCTTAATAAACATACATAAATAAGTTATCAATCAAACGGTTAAACAAATTGAATCAACAACTTATGAAATGCAATTAGAAGTAATCAAATCAAAATGCAAGCATAAACATATATTTCGAATCACCCCCTAGCTAAGGGGGGGTTTAGTTCCTCATACAAAACAAAGAGAATTAAAATTAAACATTGAAATCAAAGAAACACCTAAACATTCCAACAACTCAAACTTGAATTGTATGAACGTTTAGGCCCTCTTCTCTTCCTCTTTATTGTAGCATAAGGTCTAAGGATAGTTGGTTTGGGGGAATGGAAGTGTGGAATGGAGTGAGGAGTGATGGAAATGGAAAGATGGTTTTGTGTTTGGATTATAAGGGAAGGGGGACTCACGGCAATGAGGGAATGGAAGTGTTTGTGGTGTGTTGTGTATGAAAATGAGATGTTTATGAATGAATGAATGCAAGGGTATTTATAGGAGTAGTGGAGGGAACATATGGCTATGTCATTTGTAGGTGAAGTAGGTGGATGTTGTAGGTGAAGTAGGTGGATGTTGTAGGTGAAGTGGATGTTGTAGGTGAAGTAGGTGGATGTTGTAGGTGAAGTAGGTGGATGTTGTAGGTGAAGTGGATGGATGTTGTAGGTGAAGTAGGTGGATGTTGTAGGTGAAGTAGGTGGATGTTGTAGGTGAAGTAGGTGGATGATATGTTAAGTGATAAGTGATAAGTGATATGATATGATAAGTGGTTAAGTGGTGATGATAAGTGATAAGTGATTAAGTGATATGATATGTGGTGATGATAAGTGATAAGTGCATGTGGGTTAACTAATGAAGGAAATGCATGTGCAATGACAATGTGTTAGAATGGATGTGTGTTATGCATGGCATGATTGGGATTAGGAAAGGTTTAAATGTCCTAAAACTAAAGAGAACAAGGTTCCAACACTTTGGCTCCAATTAGGTCTTCAATTTCGTCCAACACTTTGGCTTCAAGCATAAGCTATCCGTCCTTAGCCCAAAAGTGCTCCAAAAGTCTCCAAAATGCATCTTTTTGCTCCTTTAGCCCTTTGGACCTACAAACACACGAAAATAGCTTAAAGTACTAAAATAACTAAAGAAACATAACGTAAATGTACGAGAACAAGCCATTTAAGTCGCATAAATATGCTCCTATCATCACCACTTAACCACTTATCATATCATAACCACATATCATATCACTTATCACTTATCACTTAACATATCATCCACCTACTTCACCTACAACATCCACCTACTTCACCTACAACATCCACCTACTTCACCTACAACATCCACTTCACCTACAACATCCACCTACTTCACCTACAACATCCACCTACTTCACCTACAACATCCACTTCACCTACAACATCCACTTCACCTACAACATCCACCTACTTCACCTACAACATCCACCTACTTCACCTACAACCTCCACTTACTTCACCAACCTCACACACTTACTTCACCTACAAATGACATAGCCATATGTTCCCTCCACTACTCCTATAAATACCCTTGCATTCATTCATTCATAGACATCTCATTTCATACACAACACACCACAAACACTTCCATCTTCTCCCTAGCCGTGAGCTTCCCATCTCTCCCCTTATAATCCAAACACCATTTTTCCATTCCCCTTCCACTTCTCCACCACTCCTCTTCCATTCCACACTTCCATCCCCCAAACCAATTATCCCTAGACCTTATGCTACAATAAAGAGGAAGAGAAGAGAGCCTAAACGTTCATACAATTCAAGTTTGAGTTGTTGGAATGTTTAGGCGTTTCTTTGATTTCAATGTTTAATTTCAATTCTCTTTGTTTTGTATGAGGAACTAAACCCACCTTAGCTAGGGGGTGATTCGAAATATATGTTTATGTTTGCATTTTGATTTGATTACTTCTAATTGCGTTTCATAAGTTGTGGATTCAATTTGTTTAACCGTTTGATTGATAACTTATTTATGTATGTTTATTGAGAGTGCACACTTAATTTTCATGCATGAATATGACGCTAGAATACAAGTGAGTTTCACCTAATAGTTACGAACTTATATTCACAAGTAGTGGAGGTTGCTTATAAACAATCGCGTTAAACGAATTCTTGGCATAAGTTTCATGCGTATTCCATAGTAACGAATGCCTCGTCAAAACTTATAATCTTCATAGAGCGTAATGATTCTTGCTTGTATCTCTATTATGCAATCATGTAGGGGACTTGTGGGGAATGTTTTGGGTTGTCGTATGCAATCATCCAATTCAATAACGTTAGGAAGATTTGAAGGTTAATTTAAGCGGATCTAATTAACTTGGAGTGTTGAGAATTAATGATTTATTGAAACGCAATTGGAAATCATTTTATTATGCAAGTGTAACATGTGTGGAGATGAACCCCTTGGCTAGCATCCATTCATCCATACTTTCATCATATTCATATTTACATATTTTTTATTCTGTCTAGTTTATTAACTTGTTTCGTTATTTCAATTTTCGTAAAACCTAAACCCCCCTTTACTTTCTTGTTCTTTAATGCTTAGAATCTGTTTAGTTTATGTTTTAAAGTATTTTTGAATTCTTTGAGTCTAGTTTAGTGTTTTATATTGTGTTTTTATGTTTTTGAGTCAAATCCAAGTGATTAACAATCCCTCCTAATCCCCGGTCCAGAACGATCCCTACTTGCACCTATACTACAATTGATAAAAAGAGGGTTTAATTTGTGCGCGTATAAATCATGCATCAGTTTTCCCTATCCTTTCATTGTTAGCCAACTCCCCAAGCCCCGTTACAACCTTTGACTTCTATCTTGATCGTTATGTGTTCAATAATGTGGAGTTTGGAATTGATATGAGCTTATGGAATCACTGGTTCTCGTTCTAAGTAGTAGCATTCCATTCATGAGATTATATTCATGTCATTGTCGTAAATCCAGAAAATGCTTTCTTTGATATAACATATGTGAGTGTTAGAATTCATATTTACATCAATCTTCTCACATATAACTAGTGTAGGGTGTGTAGTCAGAAAATCTGTGTGAAAAACGAGTGCATATCTTGTAAGGATTTGAGCAAATTCTCTAAGGCATGTTACTACATTCAAAACATGGTTTTAAATGCTTAATTGTGAAATAGTATGTGGTGACTATGATTAAGAATGTACTCAAGTATGAAGATGACTAAAATCTATGGGACTAATGATATTTAACTTGTCATGTGCATTGGAAATCCGTGAGACGATTGTTGGAAGGTGTAGGTGGTGTTTTGTTCGTTTTGTCTAGTTTCGTGTTCTTTTGTTGTTTTGTTTTGCTCGAGGACTAGCAAAAGATAAGTGTGGGGGTATATAATCATGGTTTCAAAGTCTCCTGATGCGAGAATTATACGCACACAAATTAAACCCTCTTTTTTGTCAAATTGTAGTATAAGTATAAGTAGGGATCGTTCTGGACCGGGGATTAGGAGGGATTGTTAATCACTTGGAAACTGACTCAAAAACGTAAAAACGTAATATAAAACACTAAACTAGACTCAAAGAATGTAAAACTAAACTTTAAAACACTAAAACAAACCAAAAGACTCAAACATCACCCAAAACACTCAAAACTGCCTAAAAACCACTTTTTGGGCAGTTTTGAGTACAAACACAAATTTGGACGAAATTAAGTTATGACTTGACTCAAGACTCTTAAAAACACAAACTAAATGTAATTCTAACTAATCTAACACTTTAAAATAAATGGGGG
Organism: Pyrus communis; assembly: GCF_963583255.1. NCBI lineage: Eukaryota > Viridiplantae > Streptophyta > Magnoliopsida > Rosales > Rosaceae > Pyrus > Pyrus communis. The sequence goes on along the minus strand of NC_084805.1, from coordinate 9,954,310 downwards.
ATTGGTTTTGACGAATTTAAAACTAAAACAGAAACTTGGAAACAAAACAGATTGTACAAACGAAATTGATGGAATAGAATGATGAAAAACTAGTTAGAGGGTTCCTTATCCACACATGAACATATGCATATAATTTGACTCCCAGTTATGACTTCAACAAACGATGAATGACAATGCTCCAAGTTAATTAGGTCCGCTTAAATTAACTTTCAGATTTCCCTAGATTCATTGGATTGAATGGGATACGCATTACAACCAAATTATTCCTAATCAAAGTCCCTAACATGGAATACGCATGATAGAGACATTCAACAAAGATCATTAAGTTCAACGGAAATCATAAACATCGACTAGGCATTCATAACTATGGAATACGCATGTTAATCCAGCCTAGGGTTTACTAAACACAATCGTGACTAGCGATTTTTACTACTCATGAATATAAGTTCATAACGATTAGGTGAAATTCCCTTATATCCTAGCATCAAGTTTAGGCATGCAAATTAAGTGTCGACCCTCAACCCACATACATAAACAAGTTCTTAATCAAAACAGAAAAGTAAACCACATTTAAAGTTCATGAATTCATAACTGGAGTAAATCAAATCATAACGAACATATGTCCATGGCTTCAAATTCACCTCTAACTAAAAAGAAATTAGTTCCACATGTTTAACATATTTGAACAACAAGTTAAATTAAACATGAAAACAGAAACAAGAAAAGAAAGAACAAATTGATGGAAAGTTAGCTACGGGGTTCATCTCCACATATGTTATACTTGCATAATAAAAAGATTTCCAATTGCGTTTCAATAAACCATTAATTCTCAAAACTCCAAGTTAATTAGATCCGCTTAAATTAACCTTCAAATCTTCCTAACGTTATTGAATTGGATGATTGCATACGACAACCCAAAACATTCCCCACAAGTCCCCTACATGATTGAATAATAGAGATACAAGCAAGAATCATTACGCTCTATGAAAATTATAAATGTTGACGAGGCATTCGTTACTATGGAATACGCATGAAACTTATGCCAAGAATTCGTTTAACGCGATTGTTTATAAGCAACCTCCACTACTTGTGAATATAAGTTCGTAACTATTAGGTGAAACTCACTTATATTCTAGCGTCATATTCATGCATGAAAATTAAGTGTGCACTCTCAATAAACATACATAAATAAGTTATCAATCAAACAGTTAAACGAATTGAATCCACAACTTATGAAACGCAATTAGAAGTAATCAAATCAAAATGCAAGCATAAACATATATTTCGAATTCCCCCCTAGCAAAGGGGGGTTTAGTTCCTCATGGTACAAAACAAAGAGAATCAAAGAAACACCTAAACATTCCAACAACTCAAACTTGAATTGTATGAACGTTTAGGCCCTCTTCTCTTCCATTCCTCATTCGTACAAAACAAAGAGTATTGAAATTAAACATTGAAATAAAAGAAACACCTAAACATTCCAACAACTCAAACTTGAATTGTATGAACGTTTAGGCCCTCTTATCTTCCTCTTCGTTGTAGCACAAGGTCTAAGGATAGTTTGATGGTGTGAATGGTTTGGGGAGTGGTGAAAATGGAAGGATGGTGTTTGGATTGTAAGGGAGAGCACGGCAAGGTGTTGTGGTTTGATGTCTACATTCTGAAAATGGAAGAGTGAATGAATGAAATGTGTATGAATGAGAATGCCTCAGTTGTGGCTGAAATGCATGCTTATTTATAGGTAAATAAGAGGGAACATGACAGCTAGGAGGTGGGTGGAAATATGAAATGGTGATGGGAGATGCATGTGGCTGATTTATGCATGTGATTAAAGGGTGGGAGTGCATGTGCTTTGACAGAAATGAAAGGGATAATGCACGGCTTTGAGAGGAATTGTGCTGAAATTGAATGTGAAAGCATGTGCAATGAATATGTGGCTGCATGTGTGGTGCAATGATGAAGGAATAATCTGAAAATGCAAGGTGAAATGAAGTGGAATGACAATGGCATGTGGAATGGCTGGAAAGTGTATGAAACTCACGGCAATGATGGTGATTTTCTGGTGGTGAATGGTAATGCAATGTGTTTGCATGTGAATTAAAGCTATGTGAATGATTAGGGTGAATGTGCATGTGCTTTGACAGCTAGGATGAATTAATTAAAGGGAGTGCATGTGGCTTGGCTGGAATGAATGGAATGCAATCTGAAATGGGAGATGGAATGGGATGCACGGCAATGATGGTGTTTGTGTGAATGATGGCAGATTGTGTGGGTGAGTGATTAGGTTGGAAATGCATGTGAATGCAAGGTGTGAATGATTATGAGTGCATGTGGGTGAATTAAAGGATGGAATGCATGTGAATTAGGTTGGAAATCTGATGGGAACTCACGGCATTAAGTGGAGTGAAATGATTGAATGTTTAATGGTTGCATGTGGCTGAAATGAAGTGTGTATGCATGTGCACGGCACAAAGGGAAATGGTTTTGGTGAATGGCTGATTAGAATCTAGGGTGAATGGTGTGTACGGTTTTTGGGAGAGAAAGTGTGTTGGATGATTTATGGAGATGCATGTGGATTAAAGGAATGCATGTGCAATGGATATAGGAAAGGTTTAAATGTCCTAGAACTAAAGGGAACAAGGTTCCAACACTTTGGTCTTCAATTAGGTCTTCAATTTCGTCCAACACTTTGGCTCCAAGCATAAGCTATCCATCCTTAGCCCAAAAGTGCTCCAAAAGTCTCCAAAATGCATCTTTTTGCTCCTTTAGCCCTTTGGACCTACAAACACACGAAAATAGCTTAAAGTACTAAAATAACTAAAGAAACATAACGTAAATGCACGAGAACAAGCCATTTAAGTCGCATGAATATGCTCCTATCAGTGTGGAGGTGTGGAAGGTGGCTGGAAGGGTGGAGATGGCTGCGGCAATGGTGGGAAAGGTGTGGAAGATGGCTGGAATGAAGGGGGAAGGCTGCGGCAAAAGGGAAAGAATATGGGAGAGAATGAATGGGTGGCTGCGGCTTAGAGCTTAGGGTTTTTGAGTGAATGGCTGAATAGTATTAATTAGAGAATAGAGACTAAGGTGCGGCTAGGGTAGTGAATTAGGTTTATGGTGGCTGAATGATAGAATTAATGAATAAGATTCTAGGGTAAATTAAAGGGTGCAGCTGAGATGGGATTTAGAAGCTTAGGGTTTTCTGGATGGGAGTTACGGATTCAAGAAGAAAAATATGGAAAGGTGGCTGCAAGATCAAAAGAATGAATGATTGGGAGAGAATAAGGTGCGGATAATAGGTTTAGTTTATATATTTTCTGAAAACAAAACCCTAGCTAACTTTTATTAACTAAATTAATTTAAAGGCTGCTAGAATTAGGAGAAAATCAGAAATTAAAAAGGCAAAGTGCGGCTAGGGTTAGGTTAGGAGAGGGAAATAGGGTTTAAGTGAATAAAATGGGCCAAAAATGCCCTCCCTTGCACGGCAAGGGAAGGGGAGAAGGGAAAAACCCACGGCAAGGTTATGTAATTGGGCTAGGGCCTTGTTTTTGTGTTCTAAAGTGCATACAAGGCCTTCAAAGTGGCAAGAAAATACGGACGTTTAAGATTAGGAAAGGTTACGAAAATGGGAAACTTAGGGTTAACTTTCCTACTTCAAGTAGGAATCCTTGTTTGAGTAGGAATCCTCGTTTTGGTAGGAATTCATCGTTTCTTCAAGTCTTCAACTCATTCATTCCTCTTTTGCTCCAAAAGGCTCCAATTTGCATCTTCTTGCACACTTTGGCTTTATAATCTGAAAATGCACAAAAGTGACTTTAAATGCTAGAATAGCTAAGGAAACACAACCTAAATGCACGAGAACAAGCTAATTAAGTCGCATGAATATGCTCTTATCACTTACCTTGTTCTCTACTAAATTGCCCCATGAATTCAGCCATTTGTCCCACTTGTCTCTTCAACTCCGTCACCTCTCGAGCTTGATTTTGCACCTCATTGGTGTAATTGTGCATGTCCTTTGCTTGTTTTTCTTGCCCCTGCGCCAATGTAGTTAGCAATTGAATAACTTGAGAATTATCAAAAGACGAACCTGAGTTGTTTTGGGACGATGGTGGTTGGTTGGATTGGTATGGCCGTGGAAACCCAGGGGGATTTTGTTGAAATCCCCTTTGTTGTGCAGATTGTTGGGGCTCTCTCCACTTGAAATTAGGGTGATCTCTCCACCCGGGGTTGTAGGTGTTGGAGTACGGATCATATTTGGGTTGGTTTTGGCCTTGGAAACCAATGGCATTGGCAGATTCCCATCCTCCATTCTCTATCAACTGAGGGCATGTCTCGGATGGATGCCCTTGCATTGAACACAAGCCACACACTTGGTTTTCTTGTGGTTTTGACCCCTTGACAACCTGAGACACAAGAGAAGTAAGATTAGCCAATTGTGATTGAATGTCAGAAATTGCACTTACCTCATTTACATTTTGTTGCCGTGGCCCCTCTCTTTGGCCAACACCTTCATATTGTTGAGCATTGCGTGCTCGGTTTGCAATTAGAGTTTTGGCATCCACCGGAGTCTTGTCCACTAATGCACCACCCGCCGAGGCATCTAGCATTTGACGTTCCATGGGAAGGAGTCCCTCGTAGAAATATTGAATGAGCAGCTCCTCCTTCATTTGATGCTGTGGACATGAAGCAACAAGTGATTTAAAACATTCATAATAAGATGGAAACGACTCACCTTGATTTTGTTGGATGCCACTAATTCGTTTCCTCAAGAGAATGATCTTTGCAGTGGGAAATAATTTCTCTAAGAATGCACGTTTCATACTTTCCCAAGAATTGACAGTTCCGGGGGCCAATTCAAACAACTAATCTTTGGCCTTGTCCACAAGGGAGAATGGAAAGGCCTTCATCTTCAAAATACTCCCATCCACGTTGATGGGTGTCATACTTGAGCAAATTACTTCAAATTCCTTAAGATGTTTGTTAGGATCTTCCATGGACAGCCCATGGAATTTAGGAATATGATGTAATAAACTAGACTTAAGTTCAAATTCTTCCGTCTTACCTTGAGCTGCCGTGGGGTATTGTATGCATAAAGGAACGGCATTGTCCATACCTGAGGCAGAGAGCTCTTTGATGGTTCGATTGTCCACGGCCATGGTTTGTACTTCCTCCACAAACTGTGCCGTGGCCTCTCCTTTCTCACCTCCTTCGTCAAACTCGGATGTAGAGCTAGAAGATGGTGGGTTAGGGTTTTGTTGAGTCTTTTGCTTCCTCCAGGTCCGCTCAAAATCGTCGTCAAAGTCAAGGATATGCTCACGAACAGGTTTTGAACTCCTAGTCATAAACTAGGACCTAGAAACAAGAACAAAAATAAGGTCGGTAACTAGAACGAAAATATATGAAAAAGAAATAAAAGAATTAACGAGGGATTAGCAAAGTTGCTAATCCCCGGCAACGGTGCCAAAATTTGATGCAAAAATAGTTAAGCACACAAATTAACCCTCTTGTTGTCAAATTGTAGTAAGGATGCAAGTATGGATCGTTCCGGACCGGGGATTAGGAGGGCTTGCTAAAACCTCTAAACTGACTCAAAAACATAAAAACAAAGTTGAAAATGTTCACAAAGACTCAAAGGACTCAAAACAAGTTCAAAAGACTCAAAACTGCCTAAAAACACTAACTAGGCAGTTTTTGACCTTAAACACAATTTTGGACGAATTTAAGATTATAGGTTGATTCAAAACACTTTAAAACACAAACTAAACAGATTCTAAACACTATAGAACAAGAAAGTAAAGGGGGGGTTTTGATTTGACGAAAATTGAAATAACAAAACAAGTTATAAAACTAGGCAGATTTTAAAACGAATTTTGGAAACAAGATGATGGATGGATTAGCTAGAGGTCCATTCTCCACACATGACATATTTGTATATGAATCGACTTTCCAATTGCTTTTCATTAACTATGATGCTCAACACCCCAAGTTAACCGTGATGTGATGTGTAAAAAGATAGCACTCAAATTAAACCCTCTTTTTGACAATTGTAGTATAGATATAAGTAGGGATCGTTCTAGGCCAGGGATTAGGAGGGATTGCTAATCTAATGAAAATTGACTCAAAGATATAAAAATATGTTTTAAAACACTTTAAATAGACTCACAAGACTCTTACTAACTTATATGACTCAAAACAAACTTAAAAGACTCAAAACAACCAAAAACAACCAAAAAGACTCAATTTAGACTCTAGGACTTAATTTGGACGAAAATACACTTGGTTTTGACTCTAAAGACTCAAAAAGACTCTTTTGGACAGATTTGGAACAAATAAGAAAGGGGGTTTTGATTTTGGACGTATTTAAAAGAAAACAAGTGACTTAAAACTTTAAAACAGAATTTGGACGAAAATAAGAAAAACTAATGGATGATGGGATAGCCAAGGGATACTTCTCCACACATGATACTTTCTAACATAAATTGATTTCCAGTTGCTTTTCCGATAAACCATGAACCTCAACACCCCAGATTAACCGTGAATTGCACTAATTAACCCTCAGATTTTCCTCACGTTATTGAATTGGATGATTGCATACGACAACCCAAAGCATTCCCCAAAAGTTCCCTACATGAATTGCATAATAGAGATACAAGCAAGAATCATTAAGTTCTTTGAAAACCATAAGCATTGACGAAGCACTCGTTACTATGAATTGCATGAAACTTATGCCAAGAATTTACTTAACATGATTGTGAAAACAACCTTAACTACTTGTGAATATTAGTTTGTGACGATTATGTGAAACACCCTAATATTCTAGCCCCAAATTCAAGCATGCAAATTAAGTAGGCCTCCCTAATAAACATACAAGAATAAGTTATCCGTCAAACGGTTAAGTAAATTGCGTTCACAATTTATGAAATCACAACTGGACTTAATCAACTCATATTATAAATGTAATCATGGTTTCAAAGCATCCCTAGGCTAAAACGAGTTTAGCCTCTCATGTTCATGGCAAAACAAAGCAACATAGATTTAAACATTAACAATAAAGGATAGATTACACCTAGAAACGTCCAACACTCCAACTCAAATGCACAAACGCCCAAGGCTTGGTCTTCCTTCTCCTCCTCCTTGCTAAGTCACGGCAAAGGGTCTATGGTGGGTTTGTGGATGATTTTCAGGGTTTTTGGATGGATTTAGGTATGTATGGTGGTGCGGCAAGGGTAGATGGTGGTGTATGGAGGTTGGGATGGAGGTATGGAAGTAGGGGAATGATGGATGGGTGGTTGCAAGGTCACGGCAAAGGGTGGATGAATGAGTGTATGAATGTTGTGTGAAGGGGTGGTCGCAATTAAATGGCACGGCAAGGCTGTTTATATAGGCTAGTTTGGCACACTTAGTGAAGGAAAAGGATTGCCTAATCCCATTGTAAAAAGGTTAACTCAAGGCAGAAATCAAGTGGGATTGGGAATAGGAATTTCGGCTAGGAATTAGGGAGTTCTAGAAGGCTAGGTGCGGCACACATGTAGGGATAGGATTAGGTGTTCTAGAAACTGTGTTTAAGGCAGATTTCCTAATCCTAAAGGGCCTAGGACATGTGATATAAGAGTAGGAGAGGGATTGTGATTCCTAAACCTACAAGGAATGGTGATTTGCGGCATTGGTATGGATAAGTCTTCTAGAAACTGAAATAGGTGTTTAAATGTGTAATTGATTCTCCCTAAGTAGCTAGGTTTAGGTCCCAATCTAATTTGGATAGGATAGAATAGGATAATGTTAGAGATAGGATAGGATAAGGTTTCTAGGATAGGATAAGATAAGGTTTCTAGGATAGGATAAGATAAGGTTTGGATAAGGTTGGATAAGGTTCCTTGTTTCTTGCTTCTTCCTTATCTTCATTGTATTAGGACTTCTTCCACCAGATTTGTAGCCTTTCCTAGCTCTTCTAGTCTTCAATTTCGTCCATCCTCTTTGCTCCATTGTTAAGTTATCCAATCCATGCCCAAAAATGCTCCAAATAGCCTCAAAATGCACTTTCTTGCTCCTTTTGCCATTAGGACCTAAAAACACATGAAAATAGCTTAAACTACTAAAACAACTATGAATTAACAACATAAATGCACGAAAACAAGCTAAGTAAGTTGCCTAAATATGCTCCTATCATGATGCACTAATTAACCCTCAGATTTCCTTATGTCATTGAATTGGTGATGCGAACTAAATAAGCACACAAATTAAAACCCTCTTTTGACAATTGTAGTATATGAATAAGTAGGGATCGTTCTTAACCGGGGATTAGGAGGGATTGCAAAATCACTTGGAAACTGACTCAAAAACGTAAAACAAAGGTTAAAACACTAAACTAGACTCAAAGAATGCAAAACTAAACAATAAAACACTAAAACAAATCAAAAGACTCAAAACAGCCCCAAAACACTCAAAACTGCCTTAAAAACACTTTCTGGGCAGTTTTGAGCACTTTGACTACTTTGGATGAATTTGGGAAATAAATTGAATCAAAACACTTAGAAACACAAACTAAGACACTTTCTAACTAAATTAGACACTAAAGTAAAGGGGGATTGAGTTTTTGACGAAATTAAATAAAATGCACAGATTGTAATTAAGGGCAGATTGTAAAGATGAATGTGATGAAAATATGGATGGAATGCTAGCTAGAAGGTTCTTCTCCACACATGTCACACTTGCATACAAGATGATTTTCAGTTGGTCTTTCAATGAATTATGAAACTCAACACTCCGGGTTAATTAGGTCTGCTTAAATTAACCTTCACATTTCCCTAGAATCATTGAATTGGATGAATATGCATCGCAAACAAATTATTCCTAACAAGTTCTCTATATGAACAGCATGATAAAGATACAAGTTAGAATCATTACGTTCTTTGGAAATCATAAGTGTTGACGAGGCATTCGTTACTATGATAAGCATGAAACTAGTGCCAAGAATTCATTTAACGCGATTGTTTATAAGCAACCTCCACTACTTGTGAATATAAGTTCATAACTATTAGGTGAAATTCACTTATATTCTAGCGTCATATTCATGCATGAAAATTAAGCGTGCACTCTCAATAAACATACACAAATAAGTTATCAATCAAGCAGTTAAACAAATTGAATCCACAATACATGAAATTCCAACCAAAGGTAATCAAATCATATTACAAGCATAAACATAGTTTCGAATCACCCCCTAGCTAATTAGGGATTTAGCCTCTCATGTTCACAGAAAGAGAAATAAAATTGAGTTTAAACATAACGAACAAAAGATTGATTACACCTAGAACGCACAACGAATCCACTTGAATTTCTGCGCGTCCAAGCTTCTCTTTCTCCTTTCCTTGCTGCGGCAGAGATGGTTTAGCGAATTTCTGGATGTTATTTTGGGTTGGGGATGGATTTAGGGAAATTTGGTGGTGCGGCAAGGGTGGTGGAAGGTGTATGGAGGTGTGGAAGGTGGCTGAAATTGATGTGGTGGCTGCGGCAATGGATGGTTTTGGCTGGAATGGTGGTTGTTGCTGCGGATTAGAGAGGAGAATGAATGGTGGCTGCGGCTTAAGGGAGAATGGGATGGATTCTTGCGGCTGCTAGGTTTTGTGTGTGAAGGCCGAATAGAATGAATGGGAGAGTAGAGAAAATAAGGTGCGGCTAGGGGAGTCAATTAGGGTGAATATTAGGTGCGGCTGATATGGGATTTTGAATGCTTAGGGTGAAAATGCATTGGAACTTGCGGCTGAGATGGATTTTGGATGAATGAAAGGCTATGGATTCAAGGGAGTGTATAGAAGGGTGCGGCTAGGTTGTAAAATGTGTAGGGTTTCAGAAAATAAACCCTAGCTTATTAAAATTAAATTAAAGTTAATTCAAAGGCTGCTAGAATTAGGGACTTAAATCAGAAATTAAAGGGGATGGCTTAATAGGTGCGGCTAGGGTTTAGGGTTAGGGTTTTTGTGCATAAAATGGGACCAAAGTGCCCCCCCTTGCACGGCAAGGGAAGGAAAGAAGGGGAAAGGCACGGCAAGGGCTGGAATTTGGGCTAGGACCTTTGTTTTGTTTCCTAAAGTGCATACGAGGCCTATAAAGTGGTTAGCAAATATGGACGTTTAGATTAGGAAAGGTTACCAAAACGGGAAACTTAGGGTTAACTTTCCTACTTCAAGTAGGAATCCTTGTTTGAGTAGGAATCCTCGTTTTGGTAGGAATTCATCGTTGGAGTAGGAATTCATCGTTTCTTCAAGTCTTCAACTCATTCATTCCTCTTTTGCTCCAAAAGGCTCCAATTTGCATCTTCTTGCACAGTTTGGCCTTATAATCTGAAAAAGCACAAAAGTGACTTTAAACACTAAAATAGCTAAGGAAACACAACATAAATGCACGAGAACAAGCTAATTAAGTCGCATGAATATGCTCCTATCAAATTCCCCCACACTTAACTTTTGCTAGTCCTCGAGCAAAACAAAACAACTAAAGAAAATAAGACGAAACAAAACAAACAAAATGAAACCTAAACCTTCCAACGTTTGCCTCAGGGATTTTCAATGAAACATGACATGTCAAAGATCATTACTCACATAGCTTTTAGTCTTCCTTCCCCTCAAGCACATACTTAATCATATTTACCATTCACTAGTTCGCATTTAATCAATTAAAACACATTTTGAATGTAGTAACATGCCTTAGAGAATTCCCGCAATTCCTCACTAGTTATGCACTTAATTTTCACTCAGATTTTCTGACTACACACCCTACACTAGTTATATGTGAGAAGATTGATGTCAACATGAAAGACTAGTACTCACATATGTTATAACAAATGATAGGAGCATATTCATGCGAATTAATTAGCTTGTTCTCGTGCATTTATGTTGTGTTTACTTAGTTTTTTTAGTGTTTAAGGCCACTTTTGTGTATTTTCAGATTATAAGGCCAAAGTGTGCAAGAAGATGCAAATTGGAGCCTTTTGGAGCAAAAGAGGAATGAATGAGTTGAAAACTTGAAGAAACGATGAATTCCTACCAAAACGAGGATTCCTACTCAAACAAGGATTCCTACTTGAAGTAGGAAAGTTAACCCTAAGTTTCCCGTTTTGGTAACCTTTCCTAATCTAAACGTCCATATTTTCTAACCACTTTATAGGCCTCGTATGCACTTTAGGAAACAAAACAAAGGCCCTAGCCCAAATTCCAGCCCTTGCCGTGCCTTTCCCCTTCTTTCCTTCCCTTGCCGTGCAAGGGGGGGCACTTTGATCCCATTTTATGCACAAAAACCCTAACCTTAAACCCTAGTCGCACCTATTAAGCCATCCCCTTTAATTTCTGATTTAATTCCCTAATTCTAGCAGCCTTTGAATTAACTTTAATTTAATTTTAATAAGCTAGGGTTTATTTTCTGAAACCCTACACATTTTACAACCTAGCCGCACCCTTCTATACACTCCCTTGAATCCGTAGCCTTTCATTCATCCAAAATCCATCTCAGCCGCAAGTTCCAATGCATTTTCACCCTAAGCATTCAAAATCCCATATCAGCCGCACCTAATATTCACCCTAGGGCCTATTCATTCATTCCATTCATCATTCACCCTAATTCACTCCCCTAGCCGCACCTTATTTTCTCTATTCTCCCATTCATTCTATTCGGCCTTCACACACAAAACCTAGCAGCCGCAAGAATCCATCCCATTCTCCCTTAAGCCGCAGCCACCATTCATTCTCCTCTCTAATTCGCAGCAACAACCACCATTCCAGCCTTCCCCCATCCTTGCCGTAGCCACCATATCCCTTCCAGCCACCATCCACACCTCCATACACCTTCCCATCACATTGCCGCACCACCAAACCTCCCTAAATCCATCCCCAACCCAAAATAACATCCAAATCAGCTATACAACATCTCTGCCGCAGCAAGGAAAGAAGAAAGAGGAGCTTGGACGTGCAGAAATTCAAGTGGATTCGTTGTGCGTTCTAGGTGTAATCAATCTTTTGTTTGTTATGTTTAAACTCAATTTTATTTCTCTTTCTGTGAACATGAGAGGCTAAATCCCTAATTAGCTAGGGGGTGATTCGAAACTATGTTTATGCTTGTAATATGATTTGATTACCTTTGGTTGGAATTTCATGTATTGTGGATTCAATTTGTTTAACTGCTGATGCGTGATTTATACGCACACAAATTAAACCCTCTTTTTGTCAATTGTAGTATAAGTATAAGTAGGGATCGTTCTGGACCGGGGAGTAGGAGGGATTGTTAATCACTTGGATTTGACTCAAAAACATAAAAACAAAGTTAAAAACGTTCACAAAGACTCAAAGGACTCAAAACAAGTTCAAAAGACTCAAAACTGCCTAAAAACACTAACTAGGCAGTTTCTGACCTTAACCCCAATGTTGGACGAATTTAGGATTATGGCTTGATTCAAACGTAAAATAACAATATAAAACACTATACTAGACTCAAAGAATGCAAAACTAAACTTTAAAACACTAAAACAAACCAAAAGACTCAAACATCACCCAAAACACTCAAAACAGCCTTAAAATCACTTTCTGGGCAGTTTTGAGCACTTTGGTGAATTTGGACGAATTTTAGGAAATAAATTGAATCAAAACACTTTAAAACATAAACTAAACAAAGTCTAAACACTAAAGAACAAGAAAGTAAAGGGGGGGGGGTTAGGTTTTGACGAATTTAAACTAAAAGAACAGATTGTAAGTAAAAGCAAAATGTAAATGTGAATGTGTGATAGAATTGAATGGAATGAAGGCTAGCTAAGGGGTTCATCTCCATACATGTTATACTTGCATAATAAAATAATTTCCAATTGCATTTCAATAAACTATGATACTCAACACCCCAAGTTAACCGTGATGCACTAATTAACCTTCAAATCTTCCTAACGTTATTGAATTGGATGATGCATGCGACAATTCAAAACATTCCCCACAAGTCCTCAACATGAATGCATAGAAGAGGTACAAGCAAGAATCATTACGCTCTATGAAAATTATAAGTGTTGACGAGGCATTCGTTACTATGATTGCATGAAACTTATGCCAAGAATTTGTTTAACGCGATTGTTTATAAGCAACCTCCACTACTTGTGAATATAAGTTCGTAACTATTAGGTCAAACTCACTTATATTCTAGCGTCATATTCATGCATGAAAATTAAGCGCGCATTCTCAATAAACATACATAAATAAGTTATCAATCAAACGGTTAAACAAATTGAATCCACAACTTATGAAACGCAATTAGAAGTAATCAAATCAAAATGCAAGCATAAACATATATTTCGAATTCCCCCCTAGCCAAGGGGGGTTTAGTTGAATTTAAACATTGGAATCAAAGAAACACCTAAACATTCCAACAACTCAAACTTGAATTGTATGAACGTTTAGGCACTCTTCTCTTCCATTCCTCATACGTACAAAACAAAGAGTATTGAAATTAAACATTGAAATCAAAGAAACACCTAAACATTCCAACAACTCAAACTTGAATTGTATGAACGTTTAGGCACTCTTCTCTTCCTCTTCGTTGTAGCACAAGGTCTAAGGATAGTTTGATGGTGTGAATGGTTTGGGGAGTGGTTGGAGTGGCTGCAATGGAGGAGAAAAGTGTTTTGGTGGCTGCAATGAGGGTGTGGAGAGGTTTTGACGAATTTCTGGAATATGGAAGAGTGTATGAATGGTGTATGGTTTTTATAGGGAGATGAATGGATGGGAGAGGGAACATGACAGCTAGGTTAAGTGAATGCATGTGCAAAACAGCTAGGATGGCTGAAATTGTAAGGGGAATGCATGTGCAATGTTGGAAATCTGATGGGAGAAAGGTGGATGCATGTGTTGGCTGATTTAAAGAATGTGAGGGAATGATGAAAGGGGAAACATGACAGCTAGGATGAATGCATGTGGAGTGCATGTGCAATGTTTTAAAGGATGGAATGCATGTGAATATGCTAGAAATCTGATGGGAATGAATGATTAAATGTGAATGGCTGATTAGAATCTAGGGTGCATGTGGGTTAATTAATTAAAGGGAGTGCATGTGCAATGTTGTTGTTGGTGCAATGATGGAGGAACAAGTGCATGTGGCTGAAATGTGGAAGGTGTGTGGCTACTTCAAGTAGGAATCCTTGTGACATCAACTCTTCAATTTCGTCCATTCCTTTTGCTCCAAGTATAAGTTATCCCTTCCAATTCCAATTTTGCTCCAAAATGCTCCAAAATGCATCTTTTTGCTTCCTTAGCCACATGAACCTAAAAACACACGAAAATGGCTTAAACGCCAAAAACAACTATGAATTAACAATATAAATGCACGAAAACAAGCCAAGTAAGTCGCCTAAATATGCTCCTATCAACTGCTTGATTGATAACTTATTTGTGTTTGTTTATTGAGAGTGCACGCTTAATTTTCATGCATGAATATGACGCTAGAATATAAGTGAATTTCACCTAATAGTTATGAACTTATATTCACAAGTAGTGGAGGTTGCTTATAAACAATCGCGTTAAATGAATTATTGGCACTAGTTTCATGCTTATCAGAGTAACGAATGCCTCGTCAACACTTATGATTTCCAAAGAACGTAATGATTCGAACTTGTATCTTTATCATGTTGTTCATATAGAGAACTTGTTAGGAATAATTTGTTTGCGATGCATATTCATCCAATTCAATGATTCTAGGGAAATGTGAAGGTTAATTTAAGCGGACCTAATTAACCCGGAGTGTTGAGTTTCATAATTCATCGAAAGACCAACTGAAAATCATCTTGTATGCAAGTGTGACATGTGTGGAGAAGAACCTTCTAGCTAGCATTCCATCCATATTTTCATCACATTCATCTTTACAATCTGCCCTTAATTACAATCTGTGCATTTTATTTAATTTCGTCAAAAACTCAATCCCCCTTTACTTTAGTATCCAATTTAGTTAGCAAGTGTCTTAGTTTGTGTTTCTAAGTGTTTTGAATCAATTTATTTCCCAAATTCGTCCAAAGTAGTCAAAGTGCTCAAAACTGCCCAGAAAGTGTTTTTAAGGCAGTTTTGAGTGTTTTGGTGCTGTTTTGAGTCTTTTGATTTGTTTTAGTGTTTTAAGTGTTTAGTTTTGCATTCTTTGAGTCTAGTTTAGTGTTTTAACCTTTGTTTTAAGTTTTTGAGTCAGTTTCCAATTGATTTGGTAATCCCTCCTAATCCCCGGTTTAGAACGATCCCTACTTATACATATACTACAATTGTCACAAGAGGGTTTTAATTTGTGTGCTTAATTAGTTCGCATCAAATTTTTGGCGCCGTTGCCGGGGATTAGCAACTTTGCTAATCCCTTGGATTGTTTACTTTCTGTTTATTTAGTTATTTTGTTAAAGATTTTGACCTTGTGTTCTTTTTCTTGTTTTAGGTACTAGTGTATGACTCGGAGTTCTCAATCGATTCGTGAGAATATCTTGGACTTCAACAGCGATTTTGAGAGGACTTTGAGATGGAAGAGGAAGCAACACGAACCAAATCCACAAAGCCCGGAACCTGACCACGAGGAACAAGTCCTAGAAGAGGAGGAGGAACCCACGGTAAGGATCTTTGAAGAACCACAAGTCATGGCCGTGGACACCCGGACACTCAAGGAGCTTTCGGCCTCGAGATTGGATAATGCCGCACCCTTGTGTATCCAATATCCCCCACCTGCCGAAGGGAAGACCGATGAGTTCGAGTTGAAGTCAAGCTTGCTTCACCATATTCCGAAGTACCATGGGTTGTCCATGGAGGATCCGAACAAGCACCTGATGGAATTTGAGGTGGTATGTTCAAGCATGACTCCCATCAATGTCGATGGAAGTATATTGAAGATGAAGGCTTTTCCATTCTCTTTAATGGACAAAGCCAAGGATTGGTTGTACGACTTAGCTCCCAGAACCGTCACATCATGGGAGAGCATGAAGAGGGCATATCTGGAGAAGTTTTTCCCAACTTCTCGAATCATCCTTTTACGAAAAAGGATAAGTGGAATCCAACAAGAAGAAGGTGAGTCCTTTCCTATGTATTATGAACGTTTTAAATCTCTTGTTGCTTCATGTCCACAACATCAGATGAAGGAGGAGTTGCTTCTACAATACTTCTACGAGGGGCTCCTACCAATCGAACGTCAAATGCTTGATGCCTCAGCGGGTGGAGCATTGGTGGATAAGACACCCAGGGATGCCAAGGTTTTGATTGCTAACCGAGCGTTGAACGCTCAACAGTACGAAGGAGTAGGCCAAAGAGGACCCCCACGGTAGCAAGTTCATGAGGTAAGTTCCACACCCGACATTCATTCACAGTTAGCTAATCTTACTTCCATTGTGTCTCAGATGGCCGAAGGAATGAGGGTGCAAGGACCAATTGTATGCGGAGTGTGTTTGATAGGAGCATATTCATGCGACTTAAATGGCTTGTTCTCGTGCATTTACGTTATGTTTCTTTAGTTATTTTAGTACTTTAAGCTATTTTCGTGTGTTTGTAGGTTCTAAGGGCAAGGTATGCAAAAGGATGCCTTTTGGAGCAAACTAGAGATTGGAATGGATATCATATGCTTGGAGCCAAGAGGATGAACGAAATTGAAGACTTGAAGTAGGAAAGTTAAATCCTAAAAGACCTCATGTTTGAGCATCATTGAAGACTCCTACGCATTTTAGAACACGAAAACAACATTCCTTGCAACCTTAGGACAATGCCGTGTGTTTCCTTGTGTCTCCCTTCCTTGCCATGCAAGGAAGGGCTTTGTTCCCTATCTTAAACACTTCCACATATCATTCACCACTTATCATATCATTCACCACTTATCATTCATCACATATCATACACTTATCATCACCACTTATCACTTATCATAATCACTTATCATCACCACTTATCACCTAATTCACATGCACATTCATCCACCTTTCTCCCTAAAACCGTGCACATGCAAACACATTCACCCACATGCACCCTTTATTCTTTCATCATTCCATCCACTCATTCATCAAACCACTCCCATCCATTTCATCATTGCAAACATTCAAACAAACACCACACATTGCCGTGACTCTTCACTCCCATTTCCAGCTTTTCCTTTGCATTCCCCCTTTAATCAACACATGCATCCCCTCACCAAGAAATCATTCATTCCACATGCACCCAGAAATCACTCAATGCCGTGAGTTCCCATTGCATTTCCAGCTTTGCACATGCATTCACTCACCACAAACAAGTCACATGCATTCATCAACATATCTAGCTGTCATGTTCCCTCTTATTTACCTATAAATAAGCATGCATTTCAGCCACAATTCATTCACACTCATTCATACACATTTCAGTCACAAACACTTCCATTCCATTGTACATACCACCAACACTTCCCCCTTTGTGCCGTGAGTTTCCCTTACAATCCAAACACCATCCCCCTTCCATTTTCACCACTCCCCAAACCATTCACACCATCAAACTATCCTTAGACCTTGTGCTACAACGAAGAGGAAGATAAGAGGGCCTAAACGTTCATACAATTCAAGTTTGAGTTGTTGGAATGTTTAGGTGTTTCTTTGATTTCAATGTTTAATTTCAATACTCTTTGTTTTGTACGAATGAGGAATGGAAGAGAAGAGGGCCTAAACGTTCATACAATTCAAGTTTGAGTTGTTGGAATGTTTAGGTGTTTCTTTGATTCCAATGTTTAACTTCAACTAAACCCCCCTTGGCTAGGGGGGAATTCGAAATATATGTTTATGCTTGCATTTTGATTTGATTACTTCTAATTGCGTTTCATAAGTTGTGGATTCAATTCGTTTAACTGTTTGATTGATAACTTATTTATGTATGTTTATTGAGAGTGCACACTTAATTTTCATGCATGAATATGACGCTAGAATATAAGTGAGTTTCACCTAATAGTTACGAACTTATATTCACAAATAGTGGAGGTTGCTTATAAACAATCGCGTTAAACGAATTCTTGGCATAAGTTTCATGCGTATTCCATAGTAACGAATGCCTCGTCAACATTTATAATTTTCATAGAGCGTAATGATTCTTGCTTGTATCTCTATTATGCAATCATGTAGGGGACTTGTGGGGAATGTTTTGGGTTATCGTATGCAATCATCCAATTCAATAACGTTAGGAAGATTTGAAGGTTAATTTAAGCGGACCTAATTAACTTGGAGTGTTGAGAATTAATGATTTGTTGAAATGCAATTGGAAATCGTTTTATTATGCAAGTATAACATATGTGGAGATGAACCCCGTAGCTAACTTTCCATCCATTCAATTTCATCTTTAACTTTTGTAGTTCTTTCTTCTTTTGTTTCTGTTTTCATGTTTAATTTAACTTGTTGTTCAATTATATTAAACATGTGGAACTAATTTCTTTTTAGTTAGAGGCGAATTTGAAGCCATGGACATATGTTGGTTATGATTTGATTTACTCCAATTATGAATTCACGAACTTTAGATGTGGTTTACTTTTCTGTTTTGATTAAGAACTTGTTTATGTATGTGGGTTGAGGGTCGACACTTAATTTGCATGCCTAAACTTGATGCTAGGATATAGGGGAATTTCACCTAATCGTTATGAACTTATATTCATGAGTAGTAAAAATCGCTAGTCACGATTGTGTTTAGTAAACCCTAGGCTGGATTAACATGCGTATTCCATAGTTATGAATGCCTAGTCGATGTTTGATGCGTGAATTTATACGCACACAAATTAAACCCTCTTTTTGACAATTGTAGTATAAGTATAAGTAGGGATCGTTCTGGACCGGGGATTAGGAGGGATTGTTAATCACTTGGATTTGACTCAAAAACGTAAAAACGCAATATAAAACACTAAACTAGACTCAAAGAATGTAAAACTAAACTTTAAAACACTAAAACAAACCGAAGGACTCAAACAACACCCAAAACACTCAAAACTGCCTAAAAAACACTTTCTGGGCAGTTTTGAGCACTTTGAGTACTTTGGACGAATTTTGGAAATAAATTGATTCAAAACACTTAGAAACACAAACTAAGACACTTTCTAACTAATTTGGACAATAAAGTAAAGGGGGATTGAGGTTTTGGACAAAATTAAACTAAATGCACAGATTGTAAATCAAAACAGATTGTAAAAACGAAATTGATGAAATAGAAGGAATGGATGATAGAATAGCTAAGGGGTTCATCTCCATACATGTTACACTTGCATAATAAAACGATTTCCAATTGCATTTCAACAAACCATGAATTCTCAATGCTCCAAGTTAATTAGGTCCGCTTAAATTAACTTTCAGATTTCCCTAGATTCATTGGATTGAATGGAATATGCATTACAACCAAATTATTCCTAATCAAAGTCCCTAACTATGGAATACGCATGATAGAGACATTCAACAAAGATCATTAAGTTCAACGGAAATCATAAACATCGACGAGGCATTCGTTACTATGGAATACGCATGAAACTTATGCCAAGAATTCGTTTAACGCGATTGTTTATAAGCAACCTCCACTACTTGTGAATATAAGTTCGTAACTATTAGGTGAAACTCACTTATATTCTAGCGTCATATTCATGCATGAAAATTAAGTGTGCACTCTCAATAAACATACATAAATAAGTTATCAATCAAACAGTTAAACGAATTGAATCCACAACTTATGAAACGCAATTAGAAGTAATCAAATCAAAATGCAAGCATAAACATATATTTCGAATTCCCCCCTAGCCAAAGGGGGTTTAGTTGAATTTAAACATTGGAATCAAAGAAACACCTAAACATTCCAACAACTCAAACTTGAATTGTATGAACGTTTAGGCCCTCTTCTCTTCCATTCATCATTCGTACAAAACAAAGAGTATTGAAATTAAACATTGAAATCAAAGAAACACCTAAACATTCCAACAACTCAAACTTGAATTGTATGAACGTTTAGGCCCTCTTATCTTCCTCTTCGTTGTAGCACAAGGTCTAAGGATAGTTTGATGGTGTGAATGGTTTGGGGAGTGGTTGGAGTGGCTGCAATGGAGGAGAAAAGTGTTTTGGTGGCTGCTGCAAGGGTGTGGAGAGGTTTTGACGAATTTCTGGAATATGGAAGAGTGAATGAGAATGAATTAGTGTGAATGCTTATTTATAGGTGAAATGGGGGGAACATGACAGCTAGGAGGGAATGTGGCTGCATGTTTGAATGATTAAAGGATGCATGTGGGTTGGAATTGCATGTGCAATGAATATGTGGCTGCATGTGCAAGGGGACAATCTGAAAATGCATGTGAAAGCATGTGTTGGCTGCAATGATGAAATGAATGGGAGTGCATGTGGCTTAATTAATTAAAGGGAGTGCATGTGCAATGTTTTAAAGGATGGAATGCATGTAAATATGATGTAAATCTGATATGGTGATGGGAGATGCATGTGGCTGATTTATGCATGTGAATGCATGTGGCTGCAAGGTGTGAATGATTATGGGTGCATGTAGCTGCAATGGATTAGGAATCCTTCAATTTCGTCCATTCCTTTTGCTCCAAACATAAGTTATCCATTCCAAGTCCAATTTTGCTCCAAAATGCATCTTTTTGCTTCCTTAGCCATATGAACCTAAAAACACACGAAAATGGCTTAAACGACTAAAACAACTATGAATTAACAATATAAATGCACGAAAACAAGCTAAGTAAGTCGCCTAAATATGCTTCTATCAAATTCCCCCACACTTAGCTTTTGCTAGTCCTCGAGCAAAACAAAACAAAAGAAACCAAAAACAAAACAAAACGAACAAAACACAACCTATACCTTCCAACAATCGTCTCAGGGATTTCCAATGCACATGACAAGTTAAAAATCGTTATTCCCACAGATTTTAGCCATCTTTACACTTAAGTACATTCTTACTCATAGTCACCACATACTAGTTCACAATTAAGCATTTAAAACCATGTTTTGAATGTAGTAACATGCCTTAGAGAATTCCCTCAATTCCTTACTAGATGTACTCTCGTTTTTCACACAGATTTTCTGACTGCACACCTTACACTAGGTATATGTGAGAAGATTGATGTAAACATGTAGACGAACACTCACATATGTTATAACAAGGAAAGCATTTTCTGGATTTATGATAATGACATGAATATGATCTCATGAATGGAATGCTACTACTTAGGATGAGAACCAGTGATTCCATAAGCTCATATCAATTCCAAACTCCACATTATTGAACACATAACGATCAAGATAGAAGCATAAGGGTTGAAACGGGGCTAAAGGTGTTTGGCTAACAAATAAGGGATATGGAAAACAAAGGTTCTTAAAGAAATAGCGAGCAAAGCATTTGAATCATCTTAGAATTCACTTTTGAATGAAAACTCAACTTTTGATCAAAAAGGGATAACAAGCTCTTTCTTTTCTTTTCTGTTTTTCTTTCTCATATGTTTTTCACAATTTTTTTTCTTTTCTTTTTCTTTTTCTTTTTCTTTTGAATCTCAAAACATACATATAAACATAAGAACAAACTTTTACTCCCCCACACTCATTTTCTTGCATAATGTAACTCAAAAGGAATTCATTTAAGTCATGCTCACTATACTTTAAGAACAAGGGTATAGGAAAGTCCTACTCTAGGCTAGGAAAGGGGTGATGTGGTTAGCAAAGAAAATAGGCTAAACGAGGCTCAACAGGGTTAAAACTAATATATACGAAATATGGGAAGTAAGGCTATTTGGCTATGGTGGCAACTACACAACTTCATCTTGATATATGTTATGCAATTCAATGTCATGCTTTGAATGAAACGGATATAAGTTCTAGTATTTAGTTCTATCATGATACAATTGCATTCAAAGTAGCAACCAAGCAAGGAATAATGAGATCATGCAACAACTTTAGAAAACAAAGAATCACAGAAAATAACTCTCCAAAGAAAGTAATGGCTCGAGTCTCACAGGGATGTAGCGTTATTATGAGTTTCTTCCTTCAAGCATGTTACAAAAACGAATTTTTCTTTTATGATTGCATGTGAAGTCATACATTATAACCATAACCAAGCATATACCAAGAGTAAATCAAACTTTCATCCATGTTTATAACTCTCTTTAACAGTCATGCAATTACAAACCAAATCCTTATCATTGTGTTGGAAGGTATCCTAAGACACAAACACACAAAAACGACTCAAAACACTCTTTTTAGGCTTTTCAAAACATGTTTTTCAAATTTTTATGTGATTTTCGAAGTTATAAAACAAAACATACTAAAAACACTATAAAACAACTTAAAAACACCTTAAAACAGCAAGGAACAACATTTTAAGTAATGGGTGATAAAATCCCACGAATTTGCATCAAATATACTTAGTTACCCCCCCCCCCCCCCCCCCCCACACTTAAATCAAACATTGTCCTCAATGTTTTAAGCATAGATTCACACAAAACATAAGTAAACACACAAAAAGCACTTAAGCATACTAAACATGGCAGAATGTAATTAACAAAGAGAAGAGTTTAGGGACGCAAATCTGGTTATGGAGTGTAAATTCCCTCTTCTCCTTGGTGATTGCATTGAGGCTTTGATCTTTGTGATTCCACAGGCTTACTCTTGAACTGGTTTCCGCCCATCATTGATTTTCCTTTGTGCTACTCTTGAACTGGGCAGCAGGATTCTTTTGGTCTCCCCCGAAGGTCTGAGCTTACTCCTTTGGTCTGTTTCTTTGTTCAATCTTTCCAATTCGTATTGAAAAGGGTTGGAGGATAACTCAGCCTATGCTTGTCTCCACATGCTTCAATGTATCATTTTCACTTGCCTTACTCGCTCCCCTTTGCAGAAGTGGTCCCTTCTCTGGTAGTGTATCAACCGTTGAAGATGACTACTCGACAGCAACGCTAGGTAAGCAATCAGGAATAGATTCCAGGCAGTTGGCTCCAACTCGGAAGACTGACTCCAAGTGCCGGCTGATTGCTTCTTTTACTTTGCCATGCGAGTAAGAACAAGGACAAAGAAAAAGACAGGGAAAGAGCATGATATGAGATACTTTTGCTTTTGACCTTGATGATATGAGATACCTTTGCTTTTGAAGAAGCGGTGAATGAATCAGCACACTTCAATCCGCCGTTTCCTTCTGGGTCATCTGTACTACAGGCATCTGGTATCATCTTTGGGGAAGAAGAAAGAATTGAGTATTTCGAAAGGCTTTGCTGGGAGTGCGTCCTCAGAGGTGAGGGAGAGTTAGGCATTTTCTTCATGTCTGCCTTGCCACAAAAGATGAAGGTCGACATATATAGAGATAATATCAAGTGGTGGTACTGTTCTTTTACCCTTGTCGACAAACGTCTCTTCGATCCCGCAAATCCGGCTTTTTGAAATAGTGGCGCCTCTTCGATTTCTGAATACGCCTCTTTGATTTCTAAACGACGCCTCTTCGATTTCTGAGCAGGCGCCCCTTCGTTTTCTGAACGACACGTGGTACTGTAGATGCGGCTCCTTTTGACAAAGCTGCACGCGTTTTCTGAAAAGCAGAGAAAGCGTCGCCGAACTTTGCGCTTGTCGGCTAAAGACGTGTAGTTGCGATGATGGCCTCCACGTGTTTTCAGCTTTGTCAGAAATCTTTTGACAAAGTTGAACGCGTTTTCTGAAAAGCCGAGGGAGCGTCGCTTAACTTACGCCGGAAAATCCGGCTCTTTGAATCGGTGGACGCGTCGCCTTGGCTTTTTATAGAGCTATCGATCACCGCCAACATACACACTCTGAAGATTGCCCATTCTTGAAAATCGACTCCGGCCCTTTGAAAATTTACTCCATCCACCCCTTCTCTTTGAACACTTTTGAAAAATGGCAAACCCATCGAACCTTAGCTTGGAATTGAGCCTTAGCAGTGATACGGGCGCGCCGCGTCAAGGTAACGTATGGCGCCCTTCTTTCTTATCTTCTAACGGTCCTCTCACAGGTAAAGACTCCGTGATGCAGGACGCCACAACAGCTACAATAGTAGCTAGGAACCTCCTCACTCCAAAAGATAGTAGGCTGCTGTCAGGACGGTCCGATGAGTTGGCCGTTCAAGAGTCCCTCGCACTTAGTGTTCAGTGTGCGAGTTCTGTGTCCAACATGGGCCAACGCCTGCTTGCCCGCTCCCGTCAGGTGGAATCATTGATGGCAGAGGTGGAAAGTCTCAAGCAGGAGGTCCAGCAGCTGAAGTATGAGAATAGAAGTTTGCATGTGCTTGCAAATAACTATTCGTCGGGCATGAAGAGGAAGCTTGATGAGCTGCAAGAGTCTGAAGGTCGGATTCAAAACGACCGTCAGAGGTTTTCGACTTATCTCCAGAGGCACCTTTTTCCTGGGTCATCCAGCGTTTGGCCAAGTATTGAGGCCTGGAATGCTTTAGCTCCGATGCCTCCCGCTCCGATGCCTTCCGTTCCTATGTCTTCTGCTCCTACGCCTTCCGTTCCGATGCCTTCTGTTCCTACGCCTTCCGCTTCAAGAGTAAAGCCACGTAGTGGGGCCTCAAGCAAACAACCTCTGTGAAGGTTACATCTGCTTTATTTTATTTACTAAATAAATTTTTTGTTTTTGTTTTTTTTTTGTTTTTGTTTTTTTATTTATTTATTTATTTATTTTTATTTTTTTTTTATGAACATAAATAAAATCAAACGGCATGGAATTGGTCCTTGAATGGAAGGTGATACTTAAAGTGAACCGGCATTGGTTTGAATTCTAGTGTAGGTGCCTGATTCATAAAAAACAACAAGTTAGTATAAAATGTAATGGAATTTGGAAAAGAGGACTTACTTGTTTTGTCCGACAAGAACTCAATGACAAACACCACTCCTTTGAAATTTTCAGGGATATTGGACTTGGCCAGATTGCAAGTGATGGTTATGACTTGTCCAATGTCATCAAATTTAACTTCTTTGGATTTTGTGGTTTCAAGAACGTCATTTTTGATGAATTCATGACATTCCCTACTTGTCACCTTTGGAAGGGCTTCCAAGATGTCTTTTTCACCTTCTTCTTCCTTGGAAGTCATGAATCTGCAAGGAATAGGGCTACTTGTTGGAACGGGGTTAAAAATAATGAAATTTGGAACAACCATACCTGTATTAGATGGCATAGGAGCAATAGGTGCCTCCGGTAAAGGTGTTTCCACCCTTGCCGTGGGTTGGGTGTATTCCTCTTCCTTGTGATTTGATTTTGATGGTTGAGGGTCCGTTCCAACCTCCTTGTCACTTCTCAACATGATTTCCTTGGCAGTTTCAAATTCTCCCTTCGGATTTGCAATGGTTGAACTAGGGAGTTCGCCTTGGTCTCGAAACTGTCCTACGAACTCCGCGATCTGCCCAATTTGCTTTTCCAAATGGTCCAACCCTTGTGGTGGCTGCATAGGCGTTGAATAGAACTCCTCATATGGCTGCCAATATCCTTCTTGTTGAGCCTCATTGTCTTGATTTTGTGAGCCCTGCACCAAACAAATTAATTCATTAAGCTTTTGATTATAATTTATTGACGAACTTGAGTCTGGTTGGGCATATTGAATATGAGGTTGTGGTGGCTGCCAATATCCTCCTTGTTGAGCATTTTGAGGTTCCCACCACATAGAGTTTGAATGATCACTCCAATCCGAATTGTAAGTATTGGAAAACACGTTATTCCTTGATTGAAGATTAAATATATCAACTCTTTGCATTTGGGAACTTTCCATGAGCTGTGACAAAAGAGAAGCATTATCAAGTGCCATGTTGTTCTTCTCTAGTACTTGAATTCAACAAACAAAACACAAATAAAAAAAACTAAATCTAAAATACATAACAGAAACAAACAATCTAAGGGATTAGCAAATTTTCTAATCCCCGGCAACGGCGCCAAAATTTGATGCGTGAATTTATACGCACACAAATTAAACCCTTTTTTTGACAATTGTAGTATAAGTATAAGTAGGGATCGTTCTGGACCGGGGATTAGGAGGGATTGTTAATCACTTGGATTTGATTCAAAAACGTAAAAACGCAATATAAAACACTAAACTAGACTCAAAGAATGTAAAACTAAACTTTAAAACACTAAAACAAACCGAAAGACTCAAACAACACCCAAAACACTCAAAACTGCCTAAAAAACACTTTCTGGGCAGTTTTGAGCACTTTGAGTGCTTTGGACGAATTTTGGAAATAAATTGATTCAAAACACTTAGAAACACAAACTAAGACACTTTCTAACTAATTTGGACAATAAAGTAAAGGGGGATTGAGGTTTTGGACAAAATTAAACTAAATGCACAGATTGTAAATCAAAACAGATTGTAAAAATGAAATTGATGAAATGGAAGGAATGGATGATAGAATAGCTAAGGGGTTCATCTCCATACATGTTACACTTGCATAATAAAACGATTTCCAATTGCATTTCAACAAACCATGAATTCTCAATGCTCCAAGTTAATTAGGTCCGCTTAAATTAACTTTCAGATTTCCCTAGATTCATTGGATTGAATGGAATACGCATTACAACCAAATTATTCCTAATCAAAGTCCCTAACTATGGAATACGCATGATAGAGACATTCAACAAAGATCATTAAGTTCAACGGAAATCATAAACATCGACGAGGCATTCGTTACTATGGAATACGCATGAAACTTATGCCAAGAATTCGTTTAACGCGATTGTTTATAAGCAACCTCCACTACTTGTGAATATAAGTTCGTAACTATTAGGTGAAACTCACTTATATTCTAGCGTCATATTCATGCATGAAAATTAAGTGTGCACTCTCAATAAACATACATAAATAAGTTATCAATCAAACAGTTAAACGAATTGAATCCACAACTTATGAAACGCAATTAGAAGTAATCAAATCAAAATGCAAGCATAAACATATATTTCGAATTCCCCCCTAGCCAAAGGGGGTTTAGTTGAATTTAAACATTGGAATCAAAGAAACACCTAAACATTCCAACAACTCAAACTTGAATTGTATGAACGTTTAGGCCCTCTTCTCTTCCATTCATCATTCGTACAAAACAAAGAGTATTGAAATTAAACATTGAAATCAAAGAAACACCTAAACATTCCAACAACTCAAACTTGAATTGTATGAACGTTTAGGCCCTCTTATCTTCCTCTTCGTTGTAGCACAAGGTCTAAGGATAGTTTGATGGTGTGAATGGTTTGGGGAGTGGTTGGAGTGGCTGCAATGGAGGAGAAAAGTGTTTTGGTGGCTGCTGCAAGGGTGTGGAGAGGTTTTGACGAATTTCTGGAATATGGAAGAGTGAATGAGAATGAATTAGTGTGAATGCTTATTTATAGGTGAAATGGGGGGAACATGACAGCTAGGAGGGAATGTGGCTGCATGTTTGAATGATTAAAGGATGCATGTGGGTTGGAATTGCATGTGCAATGAATATGTGGCTGCATGTGCAAGGGGACAATCTGAAAATGCATGTGAAAGCATGTGTTGACTGCAATGATGAAATGGATGGGAGTGCATGTGGCTTAATTAATTAAAGGGAGTGCATGTGCAATGTTTTAAAGGATGGAATGCATGTGAATATGATGTAAATCTGATATGGTGATGGGAGATGCATGTGGCTGATTTATGCATGTGAATGCATGTGGCTGCAAGGTGTGAATGATTATGGGTGCATGTGGCTGCAATGGATTAGGAATCCTTCAATTTCGTCCATTCATTTTGGTCCAAACATAAGCTATCCATTCCAAGTCCAATTTTGCTCCAAAATGCATCTTTTTGCTTCCTTAGCCATATGAACCTAAAAACACACGAAAATGGCTTAAACGACTAAAACAACTATGAATTAACAATATAAATGCACGAAAACAAGCTAAGTAAGTCGCCTAAATATGCTTCTATCAATGTTTATGATTTCCATTGAACTTAATGATCTTTGTTGAATGTCTCTATCATGCGTATTCCATGGTTAGGGACTTTGATTAGGAATAATTTGGTTGTAATGCGTATCCCATTCAATCCAATGAATCTAGGGAAATCTGAAAGTTAGTTTAAGCGAACCTAATTAACTTGGAGCATTGTCATTCATCGTTTGTTGAAGTCATAACTGGGAGTCAAATTATATGCTTATGTTCATGTGTGGATAAGGAACCCTCTAACTAGTTTTTCATCATTCTATTCCATCAATTTCGTTTGTACAATCTGTTTTGTTTCCAAGTTTTTGTTTTAGTTTCAAAATTTGTCAAAACCAATCCCCCATTTATTTTAAAGTGTTAGATTAGTTAGAATTACATTTAGTTTGTGTTTTTAAGAGTTTTGATTAAATTTATTTCCCAATTTCGTCCATATTCACCAAAGTGCTCAAAACTGCCCAGAAAGTGTTTTTAAGGCAGTTTTGAGTGTTAAGGCAGTTTTGAGTGTTTTGGGTGATGTTTTTAAGCGTTTAGCTTCGCATTCTTTGAGTTTAGTTTAGTGTTTTAAACTTTATTTTACGTTTTTGAGTCAGTTTCCAAGTGATTTGCAATCCCTCCTAATCCCCGGTCCAGAACGATCCCTACTTATACATATACTACAATTTGACGAAAAGAGGGTTTAATTTGTGTGCGTATAAATCTCGCATCAGTGTTCTATCCAAGGACATGCTTCTGAGAAGTGCCCACAACTCATTGAAAATGGTGGATCGGAAAGCGCAAATGCAATTGGGTTTCAAGGCCAAATTTAACCGAGGAACGATCCATATTCGAACACGTATAATCCAGGTTGGAGAGACCACCCAAACTTCAAATGGAGGGAGCCCCAACAACCACCACGACAAGGAGGCTTTAGGCAACAACCCCCGGGTTTCTTCACTAAGCCATTTGCACCCACACATGCTCCACAACAATCTGCCCCAAATGCTTCAGGTACGTCCCTAGACAATGATACACTTCTTAAGTTACTAACTAATTTGTCTCAGGGGCAAGAGAATCAAGCCAAGGCGATGCAAAATCAAGAAGAAAGGGTGGATCAATTGGAGAAACAAATTGGGCAGATTGCAGATTTTGTAGGAAAGTTTCGTGAGCAAGGCCAACTCCCAAGCTCAACCATTCCAAACCCAAAGAGAGGGTTCGAAACGGCCAATGCAATCACCTTGAGAAGTGGAAAAGAAGTTGGGGAAGGTCCTAAATCATCCAAATCAGGTCCTAACGAGGATGAAAAATTGAGAATTGAAGAGGAGGAAGCAAGCCACCCCACGACAAAGGTGGAAACACCTTTGCCGCAAGCTTTTATTGATCCAAAAATGTCCAATTTGGCCAAAAAGGGTAAGAATGTGTCAAATTCGGTTCCTACTAATCTTTTTCCTTTGAATGTGCCTTTTCCTAGTAGGTTCATGCAAACAAAGAAGGAGGAGCAGGAGAAAGACATTCTTGAGACGTTTAGGAAGGTCCAAGTAAACATTCCTTTACTTGATGCCATTAAGCAAGTGCCCAGGTATGCAAAGTTTTTAAAAGAGTTATGCACAACTAGGAAAAGAATTTCAAACAAAGAAGTTGTGAAAGTAAGTGAAAATGTATCTGCAGTTTTGCAACGAAAGTTGCCTCCAAAATGTAAGGATCCAGGGAGCTTTACTATCCCATGCATAATTGGAAACACTAGATTTGAACAATGCATGTTAGATTTAGGTGCTTGTATTAATGTCATGCCATATTCCATTTATGCATCTATGAATCTAGGTGAGTTAAAACAAGATGGTGTTATAATTCAATTGGCCGATCGTTCTAATGTTTATCCCAAGGGAGTCCTTGAGGATGTTTTAGTGCAGGTCAATCATCTCATCTTTCCTGCAGATTTTTATGTCTTAGAAATGGAGGATTCGAGCGATGCTCCATCATTGCCACTCTTGCTAGGCCGTCCGTTCATGAAAATAGCCCAAACAAAGATTGATGTGGCCAAGGGAGCACTAACAATGGACTTTGGTGGTGATATAATTAAATTCAATGTTTATGACTCCATTAAGAATCCTAACGATAGTCATTCTTGTTTTGTCATAGATGTGCATAAGGACATAGGGCCAAAAGGATCCACACCTATCAAGAAGGATGTATCAAGAACCACCATTGGAGATGAACTTGGAGTGATTTGATAGGAGCATATTCATGCGACTTAATTAGCTTGTTCTCGTGCATTTATGTTGTGTTTACTTAGCTATTTTAGTGTTTAAGGCCACTTTTGTGTATTTTCAGATTATAAGGCCAAAGTGTGCAAGAAGATGCAAATTGGAGTATTTTGGAGCGAAAGAGGAATGAATGAGTTGAAGACTTGAAGAAACGACGAATTCCTACTCCAACGATGAATTCTTACCAAAACGAGGAATCCTACTCAAACAAGGTTTCCTACTTGAAGTAGGAAAGTTAAGCCTAAGTTTCCCATTTTGGTAACCTTTCCTAAACTTAAACGTCCGTATTTTCTAGCCACTTTGACGGCCTTGTATGCATTTTAGGACACAAAACCATGGCCCTAGCCCACTTTAAAACCCTAGCCGCACCTTACCCTTTTATTTCTGAATTAAACCTATTTCTCTCCCAAATTCAATCCTAGCCGCACCTTTATATTTCTTATTTAATTTCCTAATTTTTGTAAGCCTTTGATTTAATAAGCTAGGGTTTTATTTTTCTAAACCATATATAATTCCTAAGCTAGTCGTCACACCCTAATAACCCTATTTACCATGCAGCCACCATCCCATTTTATTTTTATCTAAGCCGTGCCCCCCATTTGATGATTAACCTAAGAAACCAAAAAGAAAATCTAAAGCTGCAGCCACCATATAGGATTAGTCTTCTTTGCCATGCATTTTGGCACACCATTCACCCTAATATTCTATACCATATTCCTTATTCTAATCAGCCATGATCCCATTCATTAAACCAAACCACAAATCAGAAATTCGTCAAAATATATTCAGCCCCCTTGCCGCAGCCTTCCTCCACCAATCTGCCATATTTTCACACTTTGCCGCAACCCCCATGTCCCCTAAACACTACCATATCATTCCTTACCTACTCATCCATCTAAATAACCCCTAGAACCTGCCCTAGTTCTTGTGCCGCAGACAAGAGGAGGAGAAAAAGCTTGGGACGTTCATGCCATTCTATTGAGGATTGCTGGAACGTTTTAGGTGTTGTCTTTCCGTTGAATTCCATGTTTAATTTTGATATTCTTTGTGTTGTGAGTATGAGGAACTAAACCCCCTTGGTTAGGGGGGAATTCGAAACCATGTACATGCTTGCAATATGATTTGATTACATTCAGTTGTTATTTCATAAGTTGTGGATTCAATTCGTTCATCTATTTGATTGATAACTTATTTGTGTATGTTGATTGAGAGTGCACGCTTAGTTTTCATGCATGAATATGATGCTAGATTATGAGGGAGTTTCACCTAATAGTTACAATCTTATAATCACAAGTAGTGAAGGTCGCTTGAAAACGATCGCGTTAAATAAATTCTTGGCATAAGTTTCATGCAATCATAGTAACGAATGCCTCGTCAGCACTTATAGTTTTCATGATGCTTAATGATTCTTGCTTGTATCTCTATTATGCAATTCATGTAGGGAACTTGTGGGGAATGCTTTGGGTTGTCGCATGCAATCATCCAATTCATTAACTTAAGGAAAACTTGACGGTTAATTTAAGCGGACCTAACCCGGGGTGTTGAGTTTCATAATTCATCGAAAGACGAACTGAAAATCAAATTGTATGCAAGTGTGACATGTGTGGAGAAGAACCTTCTAGCTAGCATTCATCCATATTTTCATCACATTCATATTTACATTCTGCCTTTAAATTACAATCGTTGCATTTAGTTTAATTTCGTCAAAACCTCAATCCCCCTTTACTTTAGTGTTCAATTTAGTTAGAACGTGTCTTAGTTTGTGTTTTATTGTTTAGTTTTGCATTCTTTGAGTCTAGTTTATTGTTTTTAACGTTTGTTTTACGTTTTTGAGTCAGTCTCCAAGTGATTTAGTAATCCCTCCTAATCCCCGGTCTAGAACGATCCCTACTTGCATCTTTACTACAATTGTCAAAAGAGGGTTTTAATTTGTGTGCTTAATTAGTTTCGCATCAAATTTTTGGCGCCGTTGCCGGGGATTAGCAACTTTGCTAATCCCTTGGTTCTTTTCTTTTTGGTTTAGTTGTTTTCGTTTTAGTTTCTAACTTAGTGTTGTTTTCTTTGTTTGTTGTTACTTTTGATATTTGATTTAGTTCTCTTTCTTTGATTTTAGGTACTAGAGAAGTAAGATATGGATTTTGCTAGCATTCAAGCTCAATTGGCAAATCTTACTTCTCAATTGTCGCCGTATGCCGAAAGGACCACAATGCAGAGTGTCCCTACATTTGGTGCTTCATATAGGCAAGGATTTCAAGCCAAACAATGTCCACAAAGAGATTGGAGGGATCATTCGAACTCTATGTGGTGAGAAGCTCAACAATTCAACGTGAAGCATATTGGCAGCCATACGAGGAGTTCTATTCAAGACCTATGCAGCCACCACAACTTCATATGCAATATGCTCAATTAAATTCAAGTTCGTCAATAGATTATAATCAAATTCTTAATGAATTAAATTCTTTGGTGCAGGGGTCACAAAATCAAGCCAAGGAGGCTCAACAAGAAGCATATTGGCAACCATATGAGGAGTTCTATACAACACCTATGCAGCCACCACAACCTCCCCCACAACAATTCCAATCAAGTTCAAGTATGTCCATGGATAATGATAAAAATTTTCAATTACTAACCTCTGTGATGCAGGACGAACAAAATCAAGACAAGAAGTTGGGTAAATTGGAGGAGCAAATTGGGCAGATTAGGGAGTTCATGAAACAAATTCAAGAGCAAAGTGAACTCTCCAACTCAACTATTGAAAACTCGAAGGAAGATTTTGAAATCCATAATGCTATCACTTTGGGAAGTGCTATGGAGGTTGGAGCTGACCTAAAAATGTCCAAACATAGCCTAGAAGTGCATAAGGAGCTGCTAATTGAGGAGGAGGAAGAAGACATGCACACGGAAAGGGTAGAACAACCCTTGCCGCAGCCCCCTAAGCCCTCTAAACCACCCACCACAAGTAAGGACGTCCCAATTCCATGTTATTCTGATGTTATTCCACCCAATGTCCCTTTTCCTAGCAGGTTTTTGATTCCCAACCAAGAAGAGAGTAAAAAGGACATCGTGGAAGCCTTCCCAAAGGTGCAAAATGTTATTCCAATTCTTGGTGCAACACAGCAAGTTTTAGATGGTGTTGAATTCTTCAAAGGACTTTGTACACCAAGAAGAATGATTCAAGAGAAGGTAGTGGCTGGAGAAGATATAGAAGGCATCAAAGAGGACATATTTGAAACCACAAATCCCAAAGAAGTTGAATTTGATGACATTGGACAAGTCATAACCATCACATGCAATCTGGCCAAGTCCAATATCCCTGAAACTTTCAATGGAGTGGTGTTTGTCATTGAGTTCTTGTCGGACAAAACAAGTAAGTCATCTTCTCCAAATTCCATTACATTTTATACTAACTGGCTGATTTTGATGAATCAGGCACCTACACTAGAATTCAAACCAATGCCGGTTCACTTCAAGTATCACCTTCCATTCAAGGATCCATTCTATGCCGTGAGCCCTAGTGGAGATTAAAAGAAGGTTTCGTCTGGCTGGAAGACGTTAAAGCAAGCGCTACTTGGGAGGCAACCTATGCAATCAACAAAGGAAGAACTTGGGAATCGCTCCACACTCAGATTTGCGTCCCTAAACCCTTTCCTTTGTTGCTTACTTTATGTTATGTGTAATGTGTTTAATTGTGTCTAAAACATTGAGGACAATGTTTAGTTCAAGTGTGGTGGGGGGGGGGGGTAACATTCTGTTTTGAGATATTTTTGCATGAAATTCGTAGGGTTTTACCACCTAACATGTCTAAACTTGTTTCCCACTGTTTTTAAGTGTTTTTAAGCTATTTTAGAGTGTGTTGATTTAAAAATCCGAAAATACCATAAAAATTTGAAAAATTGCTTTGAAAAACCCAAAAAGAGTTGTTTTTGTGTGTTTGTTTGTGTCGTAGATGTGCATAAGGACATAGGGCCAAAAGGATCCACACCTATCAAGAAGGATGTATCAAGAACCACCATTGGAGATGAACTTGGAGTGATTGCCCTACAGCCACCCAATATGGCCGAAAGTAGTCCTAGTGATATTGTTGAGAGAACTGCCACTTTTGAGCCGTCACCACAATATGTTTGTAAGTCTTCAATCCCACTTTCAATTCCCATTTCGAATAATAGGTTGTTACCTTCTGTGGTGCAGGTGACCAACCGATTTGAAGGTGGTGGGAGCATGTACATGGACTTTCGGAACCACAACACCACCATCAGGGAGGATCATTATCCCCTCCCATTCATTGAGCCATATTACGAGAAATTCAAGGAGCATGTTGTGGAGGAGATCCCATTGCATGCCGTGGGCTCCAATAGGGCATAAGCATACCATCGTCCGGCTGCACGACGTTAAAGAAAGCGCTTCGTGGGAGGCAACCCATGCAATCACCAAGGAGAAGATGGAATTTACATTCCATAACCAGATTTGCGTCCCTAACCTCTTCTCTTTGCTGCCATGTTTAGTGTGTTTAGTTGCTGTTTTTATGTTTACTTTTGTTTGGTGTGAGTTTATGCTTGAAACATTGAGGACAATGTTTGATTTAAGTGTGGGGGGGGGGTAACTAATGTTGTTGATGCAAATTCGTGGGATTTTATCACCCATAACTTCCAATGTTGTTCCTTGCTGTTTTTAAGTGTTTTTAAGCCATTTTAGAGTGTTTTAGTGTGTGTTGACTTAAAAATCCGAAAATCACCTAAAAATTTGAAAAATTGATTTGAAAAACCCAAAAAGAGTTGTTTTTGTGTGTTGTTTGTGTCGTAGGTTACCTTCCAAAACAATGATGAGGATTTCGTTTTTAATTGCATGATGGTTAAAGAAAGTTACAAACATGGATGGACGTTTGATATACTCTTTGGTTTATGCTTGGCCGTAGTTATAGTTTACGAATTCACATGTAATCACAAAAGATAAAATCAGTTTTTGTAACATGCTTGAAGGAAGGAACTTAAACAAACGCTACATCCCTGTGAGACTTGAGCCTAAACGTTATTTGGAGAGTTAAAATCTGTGCATTATTATTTTCTAAAGTCGTTGCATGATTTCATTATTTTTTGCTTGGTTACTACTTAGAAGGCGTTTCATCACTTAGTTCCAAATGCTAGAACTCATGCCCATTTCATTCAAAGCATGTTATTGAATTGCATAACACATATTCAAGATGAAGTTGTGTAGTGACCACCACAAAAGCCAAATAGCCGTGTGCCCTTCACTCATTTTGTGTTTAAGTTTAACCCCATTGAGCCGTGTTAGCCATGTTCTTTGTTTACCCATATCATCCTCACCTAACCTAGATTAGGACCATCCGTACCCTTGTTCTTGAAGCATAGTAAGCATGAATGAATTCCTTTTGATTAATGTGTTGCAGAAAATAAGTGTGGGGGAAGGATTATTGATGTGAGTTATGTGCCATAGGCACGGCTAGAAAAAAAAAAGAGAAAAGAAAAGAAAAAAAAAACAAGAAGTGAAAAAGAGTTGAAAAGAGGTAAAAAAAAAGAGTTCCAAGGTATTGTTGGTTGAAGTAAGGGTCCAAAACAATGAATTAGGCCCTAAGAGTTGTTTGAATCTTCCCTTTATGTCTAAAAGTTGATTTCTGCAGTCCAAGTGAATTCTAAATCTCAATTTCATTACTTTGCTCACTATTGCTTAAAGAACTTTTGTTTATCCCTATCTTTCTGATAGGAGCATATTCATGCGACTTAAATGGCTTGTTCTCGTGCATTTACGTTATGTTTCTTTAGTTATTTTAGTACTTTAAGCTATTTTCGTGTGTTTGTAGGTCCAAAGGGCTAAAGGAGCAAAAAGATGCATTTTGGAGACTTTTGGAGCACTTTTGGGCTAAGGATGGATAACTTATGCTTGGAGCCAAAGTGTTGGACGAAATTGAAGACCTAATTGAAGACCAAAGTGTTGGAACCTTGTTCCCTTTAGTTTTAGGACATTTAAACCTTTCCTATATCCTTAGCCGTGCATAACATTCCAACATTCCACTCCTTCATTTCAGCCACACTCCCACATATCATTACTTATCATCACCACTTATCACTTATCATAATCACGTATCATACACTTATCATCACCACTTATCACTTATCACTTAACATGCACCCATCACCTAACACAAAACCTTGCAGCCACATGCATTCACTCTTCATAAATCAGCCACATGCACATTCAATCATTCACACCAAAACCTTGCACATGCAATCCCTTTAATTAATTCAACCTAGCTGTCATTGCACATGCATTCACTCTTTAACCCACATGCATTTCCACCCACATGCACTCCCATTCTTTAATCCATTCAGCCACAAGACATTATCATTACACCACATTCAGCCATTCCACATGTTATTTCAGCCACATGCACTCATAATCATTCAACCAACTTTGCACATGCATTCATCATCATAACTAATGTGAAAATTAGCTTAACACACAAATTAACCCTCTTTTGACAATTGTAGCATATAAATAAGTAGGGATCGTTCTTACACCGGGGATTAGGAGGGCTTGCTAAACACTCTAAATTGACTCAAATAAATAAAACTAACCTTTAAAACACTTAAACTCACTTAAAAAGACTCAAACACGTTTACAAAACTCAAAATAGGCTAAAAACACTCAAAACTGCCTTAAAAACACAATCTGGGCAGTTTTGAGCCTAAACACAAACTTGGACGAAAATTGATTCTAACTTGACTCAAAACTCTAAAAAACACAATTTAAAACATATTTGGACCAATTAGACACTCTAAGACACTTGGGGATTTGGTTTTTGACGAAAATCAAACAAACAAAACAAATATGTAAAATAGGCAGATTCTGACGAAATTGGTGGAATTAAATGGATGGTGAGATGGCTAGGAGGTTTTTCTCCACACATGGCATACTTGCATACAAAATAATCTCCAGTTGCTTATTCGATGAATTTATGAACCTCAACACCCCAAGTTAATTAGGTACGCTTAAATTAACTCTCAGATTTCCCTTAGGTCATTGAATTGAATGGAATTGGCGCATTGCAATCAAATTATTCCTTAAAAGTTTTCTATATGAAAGCGCATGATAGAAAGACAATCAAAGATCATTAGGTTCTATGGAAATCATAGGTGTTGACGAGGCATTCGTAACTATGAAAGCGCATGATACTTATGCCAAGAATTCACTTATCATAATTGTGACCAACAATCTTAACTACTCATGAATATAAGTTCCCAACGATTAGGTGAAGTTCCCTCATACCCTAGCATCATGTTTATGCATGCAAATCAAGCGTGCACTCTCAATTCATATACATAAGCAAGTTTTAATTAAAATAGATAAGTAAATTGAATTCATCATTCATGAAATCACAACTGAAAGTAATCAAATCATCATGCAAATACAACCATGGTTTCGAATTTCCCCCCTAGCCAAAGGGGGGATTAGTTCCTCATGCTTGCACAATAAAAAGTATTGAATTTAAACATTGAAATCATAAGAAAGAATACACCTAAATGCTCAGCAATTCCAAGATGGATTCGATGCACAGATTGGCTCCTCTTCCTCCTCCTTGCTGCGGCACAAAGTGTGGGTGATGGAATTGGGGGTTTTGGATGGTGTTTTCTAGTTTGGAGGGATGGAGGATGGTTGATTATGGTGGGGAATGGTGCGGCAGAGGTGTATGGATGTGGAGGGAGGTCTATGGAGGCTTAAAATGGAGAATGGAGGTGCGGCACCATGGGTTTTCTGTCTAGCATAAGGGGTGTTACGAATTTGTGGCTGAAAATATGTTTATATAGTCCTAGGGTTTATTAGATTAGGGTTTACTTAGCAGATTTGGTGGATTAGGGCCCTAGAATTCGGCCATGGGTTGTCAAATCCACCTAGGAAGAGGTTTTTGGCCCACATAGTTTTATAAAACGAATTGTATACCCAAATCCACAAGGATTAGGCCTTGGAAATCAGAATCCCAAAGGGATTGGGCCTAGGGAGGTGCGGCTGACTTAGGGGAGAGGGTTGCTTGGCTTGCAAGGTAAGCCAAAGCCTTCTAGAATGGATTGGGGCGCCACTTTTCTAGGGCTTATAGAAAGAATAGGTTTTGTGGCAGATTTGGGCCTTCTAGAATAGGATGCTTCTAGAAATAGGTTCTAGAATTATCCATTTAGGTCCCCATGCAATTAGGATTAAGACATGATAAGGTTTGGATAAGATAAGATGAGATAAGGTTTGGATAATGTTTTGGATAATTGGATAATGTTGGATAAGGTTGGATAATGTTTAGATAATGTTTTGGATAAGGTTTCCTCTTTTGAGCTCCTTCCTTATCCACTTTGTCCTTAGCTTAGTTCCTTCCTCTTCTTATCACATATCTAGCCTCTTGAAGTTCAAATTCGTCCATCCATGTTAACCCATATGCAAGCTATCCCCATAGTGTCCAAAATAGCTCCAAAATGCACTTTCTTGATACTCTAACCCATAGGACCTACAAACACACGAAATTGAGTTGTAATACGACATTAACTAAGAAATAATAGCACAAATGCACAAGAATAAGCTAGTTAAGTCGCCTAAATATGCTCCTATCAATAACCTAGCTGTCATGTTCCTCCCATTTCACCTATAAATAAGCATCCATTACACCTCAATTCATTCATTCAGAAATTCATTCACTCTTCCATATTCCAGAAATTCGTCAAAACCTCTCCACACCCTTGCAGCAGCCACCAAAACACTTTTCCCCTCCATTGCAGCCACTCCAACCACTCCCCATCCATTCATACACAAAACCTATCATTCTACATCATCCATAATCCCCAAAACTCACCTTAGACCTTGTGCAGCAACAAAGAGGAAGAGAAGAGGGCCTAAACGTTCATACAATTCAAGTTTGAGTTGTTGGAATGTTTAGGTGTTTCTTTGATTTCAATGTTTAAATTCAATTCTCTTTGTTTTGTACGTATGAGGAATGGAAGAGAAGAGTGCCTAAACGTTCATACAATTCAAGTTTGAGTTGTTGGAATGTTTAGGTGTTTCTTTGATTTCAAAGTTATGAGGAACTAAACCCCCCTTGGCTAGGGGAGGATTTGAAATATATGTTTATGCTTGCATTTTGATTTGATTACTTCTAATTGCGTTTCATAAGTTGTGGATTCAATTTGTTTAACTGTTTGATTGATAACTTATTTATGTATGTTTATTGAGAGTGCACACTTAATTTTCATGCATGAATATGACGCTAGAATATAAGTGAGTTTCACCTAATAGTTACGAACTTATATTCACAAGTAGTGGAGGTTGCTTATAAACAATCGCGTTAAACGAATTCTTGGCATAAGTTTCATGCGTATTCCATAGTAACGAATGCCTCGTCAACACTTATAATTTTCATAGAGCGTAATGATTCTTGCTTGTATCTCTATTATGCAATCATGTAGGGGACTTGTGGGGAATGTTTTGGGTTGTCGTATGCAATCATCCAATTCAATAACGTTAGGAAGATTTGAAAGTTAATTTAAGCGGATCTAATTAACTTGGAGCATTGAGAATTCATGGTTTGTTGAAATGCAATTGGAAATCATTTTATTATGCAAGTGTAACATGTGTGGAGATGAACCCCTTAGCTAGCATTCATCCATCCTTTCATCATATTCATATTTACTTTCTGCTTTAATACAATTTGTTCATTTAGTTTAATTTCGTCAAAACTCAATCCCCCTTTACTTTATTGTCCAATTTAGTTAGAAAGTGCCTTAGTTTATGTTTCTAAGTGTTTTGATTCAATTTATTACATAATTTCGTCCAAATTCACCAAAGTGCTCAAAACTGCCCAGAAAGTGTTTTTAAGGCAGTTTTCAGTGTTTTGGGTGATGTTTGAGTCTTTTGGTTTGTCTTAGTGTTTTAAAGTTTAGTTTTGCATTCTTTGAGTCTAGTATAGTGTTTTATATTGTGTTTTTACGTTTTTGAGTCAAATCCAAGTGATTAACAATCCCTCCTAATCCCCGGTCCAGAACGATCCCTACTTATACATATGCTACAATTTGACAAAAAGAGGGTTTAATTTGTGTGGGTATAAATCTCGCATCAGTTGGCCCAACGGTCTTTTCTAAGATTTGCTTGATCTCTCGGTTGGAAACCTCGGCTTGGCCATTTGTTTGAGGATGGTAAGGTGTAGAAACCTTATGGTTGACACTGTATTTCCTCAATAATGCCTCAATGGTCCGGTTGCAAAAATGGGACCCTCCATGATGTGAAAATTAACTTGACACACAAATTAAACCCTATGGATGACAATTGTAGTATATGAGCAAATAGAGATCGTTCTAGACCGGGGATTAACTAGGGATGCTAACCAAAGTGAAATTGACTCAAAAACGTAAAAACAATATTTAAAACACTATACTAGACTCAAAGAATGCAAAACTAAACTTTAAAACACTAAAACAAACCAAAAGACTCAAACATCACCCAAAACACTCAAAACTGCCTTAAAAACACTTTCTGGGCAGTTTTGAGCACTTTGGTGAATTTGGACGAATTTGGGAAATAAATTGATTCAAAACACTTATAAACACAAACTAAATTGATTTCTAACTAATTTGACATTAAAGTAAAGGGGGATTGAGTTTTGGACGAAAATTGAAATAACGAAACAAGTTAATAAACTAGGCAGAATATAAAACGAATTTGATTTAATGAATGGAATGAAGACTAGCTAAGGGGTTCATCTCCATACATGTTACACTTGCATAATAAAATGATTTCCAATTGCATTTCAATAAACCATGAATTCTCAACGCTCCAAGTTAATTAGGTCCGCTGAAATTAACTTTCAGATTTCCCTAGATTCA
This sequence comes from Pyrus communis, assembly GCF_963583255.1. Classification (NCBI taxonomy): domain Eukaryota; kingdom Viridiplantae; phylum Streptophyta; class Magnoliopsida; order Rosales; family Rosaceae; genus Pyrus; species Pyrus communis. The sequence continues at coordinate 9,913,301 of NC_084805.1, read as the reverse complement.
TTGGATTGAATAGAATACGCATTATAACCAAATTATTCCTAATCAAAGTCCCTAACTATGGAATACGCATGATAGAGACATTCAACAAAGATCATTAAGTTCAACGGAAATCATAAACATCGACGAGGCATTCGTTACTATGGAATACGCATGAAACTTATGCCAAGAATTCGTTTAACGCGATTGTTTATAAGCAACCTCCACTACTTGTGAATATAAGTTCATAACGATTAGGTGAAACTCACTTATATTCTAGCGTCATATTCATGCATGAAAATTAAGCGCGCATTCTTAATAAACATACATAAATAAGTTATCAATCAAACGGTTAAACAAATTGAATCCACAACTTATGAAACGCAATTAGAAGTAATCAAATCAAAATGCAAGCATAAACATATATTTCGAATCCTCCCCTAGCCAAGGGGGGTTTAGTTCCTCATAACCTTGAAATCAAAGAAACACCTAAACATTCCAACAACTCAAACTTGAATTGTATGAACGTTTAGGCACTCATGCTTAAAATATTGAGGACAATGTTTGGTTTAAGTGTGGGGGGGGTAAACAAGTTGTTTTTTTTTCATGAAAATTCGTGGGATTTTATCACCTATCATTTCTAAAGTTGTTATTCACTGTTTTGAAGTGTTTTTAGTGTGTTTTGAAGTGTTTTTATGTGTCTTAAACAGAAACTCCGAAAATTTGAAAAAAAAAATCGAAACAGAGTGTTTTAAAAACCCAAAAAGCGTTGCTTTTAGAGTCGTTTTTGTTTTTTGTGTTTGTTTGTGTCTTAGGGTACCTTCCAACACAATCATGAGGATTTGGTTTTTAATTGCATGACTATTAAAGAAAGTTACAAACGTGGATGGAAGTTTGATATACTCTTTGGTTTATGCTTAGTTGTAGTTGACATTTATGAATTCACATGTAACAAAGGAAAAAAAATCAGTTTTTGTAACATGCTTGAAGGAAGGAACTCAAACTAACGCTACAACCCTGAGAGATTTGAGCCTAAACGTTCTTTGGAGAGTTAGTAATCTTGATGCTTTTGTTTTCTAAAGTCGTTGCATGATCTCATTATTCTTTGCTTGGTTGCTACTTAGAATGCGTTTTATCACTATAGTTCCAAATACTAGAACTCATGCCCATTTCATTCAAAGCATAAAATTGAGTGCATAACATAAAGCAAGATGAAGTTGTTTAGTTAAAACCAGAGCCAAAAAACCTTACCCTTTGCATATGTATTGTATATTAACCCCTCTGAGCCTTTGTTAGCGTATTGTCTTTGTTAGCCCACATTATCCTTACCTAGCCTTAGAATAGGACTATCCACACCCTTGTTCTTAAAGAATAGTGAAGCATGACTTAGAGGGAATTCCTTTTGATCTACAATCTGTAGAAAAACAAGTGTGGGGGATGGATTTTTCGTTGGAATCTATGAAGATGTATGATTTGTGTGCCAAAGAAAGACTAGGGCACGAAAAAATAAAATAAAATAAAATAAAAATAAACATGAAAAAGAAAGAAAACAGAAGAATAAGTAGAGAAAAGAAAGAAAAAGAGTTGAAAATAAGTGAGAATGAACTCACAAGTTTTGGTTGTTGAAGAAAGGATCCAAAAGTTTGAATCTGGCCCTATTTGATGTGTGAATCTTCCCTTCATGGTTAAAGTTGATTTCTGTGTTCAAAAGTGAATTCTAAGTGTTTATTTCATTACTTTGTTTACTATTGCTTTAAGAACTTTTGTTTATCCTTACCTTTCTTTGTTAGCCAATACCCTAGCCCTATTACAACCCTTAGACTTCGATCTTGATTGTTATGTGTTTCAATATGTGGAGTTTAAAATTGGTTCGAGCATATGGTATCCCTGGTTCGAGCGTCTAAGTAATGGCATTCCATTCATGAGATCATATACATGTTAATAATTCCAGAAAGTGTCTTCTTTGACTATACATATGTGAGTATTAGTCTACATGTTTACATCAATCTTCTCACATATACCTAGTGTAGGGAGTGTAGTCAGAAAATCTGTGGGAAAATAGAGAGTATATCCGGTAAGGAATTGAGGGATTCTCTAAGGCATGTTACTACATTCAAAATCATGTTTTAATTGATTAAATGCAAGCTAGTGAGTGGTGACTATGGTTACGTATATGCTCGAGGATAGGGATAACTAAAATCTATGTGAGTGGTGATCTTTAATATGTTATGTTGCATTGGAAATCCCTGAGGCAATTGTTGGAAGGTTTAGGTTATGTTTTGTTTGTTTTTTGCTCGGGGACTAGCGAAAGCTAAGTGTGGGGGAATTTGATAGAAGCATATTTATGTGACTTAGTTAGCTTGTTTTCTTGCATTTACATTTCTACTTGTTAGAGTGTTTTAAGCTATTTTCGTGTGTTTTTAGGTTCAATTGACAAAGTTGGCAAGAAAGTGCAATCTGGAGCATTTTAGAGCAGTTTTGGGCTTGGAATGGATTGCACATGCATGGAGCAAGGTGGATGGACGAATTTGAAGATCAAGAGAGGCTAGGAATGTGATTAAGATCTAGAAGAATTAAATTGAAGACTTTGAAGATAAGGAATCAGCTACAAAGAAGGAATATTATCCAAATTTCCTTATGTCCAATCCTTATCCAACCTTATCTTATCTTATCCTAATCTTGTCCTACCTTAATTCCAACTTCAAAGAGGACTCCTTTTCACATTAAATCACCTAAATATCAAGTTCTAGAAGCCCTATTTTTGTGCATTAAGTTTATGCCACATGTAACAGTTCTAGAAGTTCTAGAATCTGCCACAAGGACCATTCCTTATCCTCTTTGGAATCTGATTGAAAGTATCCTTATTCTTTGGTGATTTAGGGTCCTAATTCCTCTCTTTTCAACCCAATTTCATGCCTCCCCTTCACCCTATAAATACATGATGCCACAACACTCAAAAACCACCACCCTCTACCACAAATTCACACCACCATCCACCACACCTCAAGAGCCTAAATTCACACAAATCCCCATTGTTGGCAGCAAGGAAGGAAGGAGGAGCCACCTGGAGTGTTTCTAGGTGTATTCTATCTTTGTTTTTAATGTTTAAGATTAATTATCATTGTTTTGCGAACATGAGTAGCTAAACTTGTTTTAGCTAGAGGAGACTTTGTGATGCAATTTTTATACGCACACAAACTAAACCCTATTTGTGACAATTGTAGTAATGATGTAAGTAGGGATCGTTCTAACCGGGGATTAACTAGGGATGCTAAATACTTGACTCAAATAAATAAAACTAACTTTTAAAACACTAAGACAAACATAAAAGACTCAAAACAAGTTTAAAAGACTCCAAATACTCAAAAACATAAAATAAGACAAATCAAATGATTAAGACTTAACAAAATAAGGGGGGGTGATTGTGGTTGGACGAGATTAAATTAAACGGACAGATTATAATTTAAAACAGATAGTAAAGATGAATGTGATGAAAATATGGATGATGGAATAGCTAAGGGGTTCTTCTCCACACATGTTACACTTGCATACAAAATTGATTCTCAGTTGGTCTTTCGATAAATTATGAAACTCAATGCTCCAAGTTAATTAGGTCCGCTTAAATTAACTTTCAGATTTCCCTAGATTCGTTGGATTGAATGGAATACGCATTACAACCAAATTATTCTTAATCAAAGTCCCTAACTATGGAATACGCATGATAGAGACATTCAACAAAGATCATTAAGTTCAACGGAAATCATAAACATCGACGAGGCATTCGTTACTATGGAATACGCATGAAACTTATGCCAAGAATTCGTTTAACGCGATTGTTTATAAGCAACCTCCACTACTTGTGAATATAAGTTCATAACGATTAGGTGAAATTCGACCCTCAGATTCTTGCAGCTCATCAAGCTTCCTCTTCATCCCCGATGAATAGTTATTTGCAAGCACATGCAAACTTCTATTCTCGTACTTAAGCTGCTGGATCTCTTGCTTAAGTCTTTCCACCTCTGCCATCAATGATTCCACCTGACGGGACCGAGCAAACAGGCGTTGGCCCATGTTGGACACAGAACTCGCACACTGAACACTAAGTGTGAGGGACTCTTGAACGGCCAACTCATCGGATCGTCCTGACAGCAGCCTACTATCTTTTGGAGTGAGGAGGTTCTTAGCTACTATTGTAGCTGTTGTGGCATCCTGCATCACGGAGTCTTCACCTGTAAGAAGACCGTTAGAAGATAAAAAAGAAGGGCGCCATACGTTACCTTGACGCGGCGCGCCCGTATCACTGCTAAGGCTCAATTCCAAGCTAAGGTTCGATGAGTTTGCCATTTTTCAAAAGTGTTCAAAGAGAAGGGATGGAGTTAAATTTCAAAGGGCCGGAGTCGATTTTCAAGAATGGGATTTCTTCAGAGTGTGTTTGTTGTGGTGATCAATAGCTCTATAAGAAGCCAAGGCGACGCGTCCACCAATTCAAAAAGCCGGAATTTCCGGCGTAATTTAGGCGACGCTTTCTCGGCTTTTCAGAAGACACGTTCAACTTTGTCAAAAGTTCACGTGGAGGTCATCATCGCAGCTACACTTTTGCCGACAAGCGTAAATTTCGGCGACGCTTTCTCTGCTTTTCAGAAAACGCGTGCGACTTTGTCAAAAGAGCTCTGACAGAGCAGCATCCGCACTACCACGTGTCGTTCAGAAAGCGAAGGGGCGTCCGTTCAGAAATCGAAGAGCCGTTTGCTCAGAAATTGAAGAGACGTTTGTCGACAAGGGTAAAAGAACAGTACCACCACTTGATATTATCTCTATATATGTCGACCTTCGTCTTTTATGGCAAGGCAAACCTGAAGAAAATGTCCAACTCTTCCGCACCTCTGAGGGCGCTCTCCCAGTAACGCCTTTTGAAATACTCAATTTTTTCTCCCCCAAAGAAGATACCAGAAACCTGGAGTACAAATAAGGCAGAAGGAAACGGTCGATCGAAGCATGTGGAGGCAACCACAACAAATACATGTGCTGCTTCATTCGCCGTTTCTTCAAAAGAAAAGGTATCTCATATCATCAAGGTCTAAAGCAAAGGTATCTCATATCATGCTCTTTCCCTGTCCTTTCCTTTGTCCTTGTTATTACTCGCATGGCAAAGTAAACGAAAGCAATCAGAGGCACTTGGAGTCAGTCTTCTGTTCTGGAACCGACTGCCTGGAATCCATTCTTGATTGCTTACCTAGCGTTGCTCTCGAGTAGTCATCTTCAACGGTTGACACACTTCCAGAGAAGGGACCACTTCTGAAAGGGGAGCAAGCAAGGCAAAGGAAAATGATACATTGAAGCATGTAGAGACAAACATAGGCTGAGTTATCCTCCAACCCTTTTCAATACGAATTGGAAAGATTGAACAAAGAAACAGACCAAAGGAGTAAGCTCAGACCTTCGGGGGAGACCAAAAGAATCCTGCTGCCCATTTCAAGAGTAGCACAAAGGAAAATCAACGATGGGAGGAACCCCTGTGGAATCAACAACATCAAGCCTCAATGCAATCACCAAGGAGAAGAGGGAATTTACACTCCATAACCAGATTTGCGTCTCTAAACTCTTCTCTTTGTTAATTACATTCTGCCATGTTTAGTATGTTTAAATGCTTTTTGTGTGTTTACTTATGCTTTGTATGATTCTATGCTTAAAACATTGAGGACAATGTTTGATTTAAGTGTGGGGGGGGTAACTAAGTATATTTAATACAAATTCGTGGGATTTTATCACCCATTACTTCAAATGTTGTTCCTTGTTGTTTTAAGGTGTTTTTAAGTTGTTTTAGAGTGTTTTTAGTGTGTTTTGTTTTATAACTCCGAAAATCACATAAAAATTTGAAAAACATGTTTTAAAAAGCCTAAAAAGAGTGTTTTGAGTCATTTTTGTGTGTTTGTGTCTTAGGGTACCTTCCAAAACAATGATAAGGATTTGGTTTATAATTGCATGACTGTTAAAAAGAGTTATGAACATAGAGAAAAGTTTGATTTACTCTTGGTATATGCTTGGTTATGGTTATAATGTATGACTTCACATGCAATCATAAAAGAAAAATTCGTTTTTGTAACATGCTTGAAGGATGAAACTCATAATAACGCTACATCCCTGTGAGACTCGAGCCATTACTTTCTTTGGAGAGTTATTTTCTGTGATTCTTTGTTTTCTAAAGTTGTTGCATGATCTCATTATTCCTTGCTTGGTTACTACTTAGAATGCAATTGTATCATGATAGAACTAAATGCTAGAACTTATATCCGTTTCATTCAAAGCATGACATTGAATTGCATAATATATATCAAGATGAAGATGTTGCCACCATAGCCAAATAGCCTTACTTCCCATATTTCGTATATATTAGTTTTAACCCCGTTGAGCCTCGTTTAGCCTATTTTCTTTGCTAACCAAATCACCCCTTACCTAACCTAGAGTAGGACTTTCCTATACCATTGTTCTTGAAGTATAGTGAGCATGACTTAAAAGAATTCCTTTTGATTAATATGTTGCAGAAAATAAGTGTGGGGGAAGGGATTTTTGTGTGTATGTATGTGCCTAAGTCTTAAAGGAGGCACGGGAAAAAGAAAAAAAAAATGTGAGAAAAAGAAGAAGAAAAGAAAGAAAAAGAGTGAAAATAAGTGAGAATGGACTCACAAGTGTGATTGTTGAAGAAAGGGCCCAAAAAGTTTGAATATGGCCCTAAGTTTTGTGTGACTTCCCCTTGGGTGTTCAAAGTTGACTTCTGTGTTCTAAAGGGAATTCTAAGTGCCTAATTCAATACTTTGCTCACTATTGCTTAAAGAACGTTTGTTTTCCCTATCCTTTCATTGTTAGCCAATTCCCCAAGCCCCGTTACAACCTTTGACTTCTATCTTGATCGTTATATGTTCAATAATGTGGAGTTTGGAATTGATATGAGCTTATGGTGTCACTGGTTCTCGCATCTAAGTAGTAGCATTCCATTCATGAGATCATATCTAAACATGCTTATTAACTCCAGAAATTGCGTTCTTTGTGATACATATATGTGAGTGTTCGTTTTCATGTTTACATCAATCTTCTCACATATGACTAGATTAGGGTGTGTAGTTAGAAAATCTGAGTGAAAATCGAGTGCATATCTTGTAAGGAATTGAGCAAATTCTCTAAGGCATGTTACTACATTCAAAACATGGTTTTAAATGCTTAATTGTGAACTAGTATATGGTGACTATGATTAAGAATGTACTTAAGTGTGAAGATGACTAAAATCTGTGGGAATGATGATTTTTAACGTGTCATGTGCATTGGAAATCCCTAAGACGGTTGTTGGAAGGTTTAGGTTGTGTTTTACTTGTTTTGTTTCGCTTGGTTTTGTTTTGTTTTTCTTTTTGTTTTGCTCAAGGACTAGCAAAAGATAAGTGTGGGGGTATTTGATAGGAGCATATTCATGCGACTTAAATGGCTTGTTCTCGTGCATTTACGTTATGTTTCTTTAGTTATTTTAGTACTTTAAGCTATTTTCGTGTGTTTGTAGGTCCAAAGGGCTAAAGGAGCAAAAAGATGCATTTTGGAGACTTTTGGAGCACTTTTGGGCTAAGGATGGATAGCTTATGCTTGGCGCCAAAATGTTGGACGAAATTGAAGACCAAAGTGTTGGAACCTTGTTCCCTTTAGTTTTAGGACATTTAAACCTTTCCAATTCCCTTATGCCGTGCATCTCCACCTTTCTCCCAAAACCATACACATGCATTCATTATTCATTCTCTCACATGCTCCCATTACATATCATATCACTTATCACTTATCACTTATCACTTATCATCATCACTTATCATATCACTTATCACTTATCACTTATCACTTATCACTTATCACTCATCACTTATCTTATCATTCACCACTTATCATATCATACACTCAATCACTTATCACTTATCACATATCATTCACCACTTATCATATCATACACTTATCATATCATACACTCAATCACTTATCACTTATCATCATCACTCTAGCTTTAATTCACATGCACATTCACTCACCACAAACATTTCACATGCACTTGTTCCTCCATTAAATCAGCCACATGCACTTCCCACTCATCATAACCTAGCTGCACAAGCCACCCCACATGTCCCTTTAATCATTCAAACATGCACTCCCATTAATTAAACCATGCAGCCACACCTTCACCCACATGCACCATTCAAACATTGATAGGAGCATATTCATGCGACTTAAATGGCTTGTTCTCGTGCATTTACGTTATGTTTCTTTAGTTATTTTAGTACTTTAAGCTATTTTCGTGTGTTTATAGGTCCAAAGGGCTAAAGGAGCAAAAAGATGCATTTTGGAGACTTTTGGAGCACTTTTGGGCTAAGGATGGATAGCTTATGCTTGGAGCCAAAGTGTTGGACGAAATTGAAGACCTAATTGAAGACCAAAGTGTTGGAACCTTGTTCTCTTTAGTTTTAGGACATTTAAAACCTTTCCTAATCCCATTCATGCCATGCATAACACACATCCATTCTAACACATTGTCATTGCACATGCATTTCCTTCATTAGTTAATTCACATGCTCCATACTTATCATCACCACTCATTACTTATCACATATCATCACCACTTATCACTTATCATTCACCACTTATCATATCATACATTCATTTATCACTTATCATAATCATTCACTTATCACTTAACATATCATACACTTATCACTTATCACTCATAATCACCTACAACATCCACCTACTTCACCTACAACATCCACCTACTTCACCTACAACATCCACCTAATTCACCTACAACATCCACCTACTTCACCTACAACATCCACCTACTTCACCTACAACATCCACCTACTTCACCTACAAATGACATAGCCATATGTTCCCTCCACTACTCCTATAAATACCCTTGCATTCATTCATTCAAGACATCTCATTTCATACACAACACATGACAAACACATTCTCCCTTCCCTAGCCGTGAGCTTCCCATCCAATTCATTAACTTAAGGAAAACTTGACGGTTAATTTAAGCGGACCTAATTAACCCGGAGTATTGAGTTTCATAATTTATCGAAAGACCAACTGAGAATCAATCTTGTATGCAAGTGTAATATGTGTGGAGAAGAACCCCTTGGCTATTCCATCATCCATATTTTCATCACATTTATATTTACGTTTTGCCTTTAATTACAATTTGTGCAATTTAGTTAATTTCGTCAAATCAAACCCCCCCTTTACTTTCTTGTTCTTTAGTGCTTAGAATCTATTTAGTTTATGTTTTAAAGTATTTTTGAATTCTTTGAGTCTAGTATAGTGTTTTAAACTTTATTTTACGTTTTTGAGTCAGTTTCCAAGAGATTTGCAATCCCTCCTAATCCCCGGTCCAGAACGATCCCTACTTATACTTATACTACAATTGTCAAAAGAGGGTTTAATTTGTGTGCGTATACATCACGCACCAAATTTTGGCGCCGTTGCCGGGGATTAGCAACTTTGCTAATCCCTTGGTTCTTTTCTTTTTTTTTTGGTTTAGTTGTTTTCGTTTTAGTTTCTAACTTAGTGTTGTTTTCTTTGTTTGTTGTTACTTTTGATATTTGATTTAGTTCTCTTTCTTTGATTTTAGGTACTAGAGAAGTAAGATATGGATTTTGCTAGCATTCAAGCTCAATTGGCAAATCTTACTTCTAAATTGTTGCCGTATGCCGAAAGGACCACAATGCAGAGTGTCCCTACATTTGGTGCTTCATATAGGCAAGGATTTCAAGCCAATCAATGTCCACAAAGAGATTGGAGGGATCATTCAAACTCTATATGGTGGGAAGATCAACAAGTTCAACGTGAAGCATATTGGCAACCATATGAGGAGTTCTATTCAAGACCTATGCAGCCACCACAACTTCATATGCAATATGCTCAATTAAATTCAAGTTCGCCAATAGATTATATTCAAATTCTTAATGAAATAAATTCTTTGGCGCAGGGGTCACAAAATCAAGCCAAGGAGGCTCAACAAGAAGCATATTGGCAACCATATGAGGAGTTCAATACAACATCTATGCAGCCACCACAACCTCCCCCACAACAATTCCAATCAAGTTCAAGTATGTCCATGGATAATGATAAAAATTTTCAATTACTAACCTCTTTGACGCAGGACGAACAAAATCAAGACAAGAAGTTGGGTAAATTGGACGAGCAATTTGGGCAGATTATGGAGTTCATGAAACAAATTCAAGAGCAAAGTGAACTTTCCAACTCAACTATTGAAAACTCGAATGAAGATTTTGAAATCCATAATGCTATCACTTTGGGAAGTGCTATGGAGGTTGGAGCTGACCTAAAAATGTCCAAACAGAGCCTAGAAGTGGATGAAGAGCTGCTAATTGAGGAGGAGGAAGAAGACATGCACACGGCAAGGGTAGAACAACCCTTGCCGCAACCCCCTAAGCCCTCTAAACCACCCACCACCAGTAAGGACGTCCCAATTCCATGTTATTCTGATGTTATTCCACCCAATGTCCCTTTTCCTAGCAGGTTTTTGATTCCCAACCAAGAAGAGAGTAAAAAGGACATCGTGGAAGCCTTCCCAAAGGAGCAAAATGCTATTCAAATTCTTGGTGCAACACAGCAAGTTTTAGATGGTGTTGAATTCTTCAAAGGACTTTGTACACCAAGAAGAATGATTCAAGAGAAGGTAGTGGCTGGAGAAGATGTAGAAGGCATCAAAGAGGACATATTTGAAACCACAATTCCCAAGGAAGTTGGATTTTATGACACGGGACAAGTCATAACTTTCGAAGGGGTGTTTATTCTGGAGTTCATTTTGGAGCACACAGGTAAGCCGCCTCCCCGAATTTCAATTTTCTTTTATACTAACATGTGGTTAATGATTCAGGCACCCAATCTGGAATTTAAACTATTACCGGATCATTTCAAGTATCACCGCCCATTCAAAGATAAATTCCATGCCGTTTGATTTTATTTATGTAAAAAAAAAAAAAAAAAAAAAAAAAAAAAAAAAAAAAGATACTAAACATGGAGAAAGTTGGAGCTTCACAAAGGTTGTTTACGTGAAGCCCCACTACGAGGCGCAGAAGCGGAAGGCGCAGAAGCGGGAGGCATAGAAGCGGGAGGCATCGGAGCGGAAGCCATCGGAGCGGGAGGCATCGGAGCTAGAGCATTCCAGGCCTCAATACTTGGCCAAGCGCTGGATGACCCAGGAAAAAGGTGCCTCTGGAGATAAGACGCAAGCCTTTGACGGTCATTGTGAATTCGACCCTCAGATTCTTGCAGCTCATCAAGCTTCCTCTTCATGCCCGACGAATAGTTATTTGCAAGCACATGCAAACTTCTATTCTCATACTTAAGCTGCTGGATCTCCTGCTTGAGACTTTCCACCTCTGCCATCAATGATTCCACCTGACGGGAGCGGGCAAGCAGGCGTTGGCCCATGTTGGACACAGAACTCGCACACTGAACACTAAGTGCGAGGGACTCTTGAACGGCCAACTCATCGGACCGTCCTGACAGCAGCCTACTATCTTTTGGAGTGAGGAGGTTCCTAGCTACTATTGTAGCTGTTGTGGCGTCCTGCATCACGGAGTCTTCACCTGTGAGATGACCGTTAGAAGAAAAGAAAGAAGGGCGCCATACGTTACCTTGACGCGGCGCGCCCGTCTCACTGCTAAGGCTCAAATCTAAGCTAAGGTTCGATGAGTTTGCCATTTTTTTTCAAAAGTGTTCAAAGAGAAGGGGTGGATGGAGTTCAAATTTCACAAAGGTCCGGAGTCGAGTTTCAGGAATGGGAAATCTTCAGAGTGTGTGTGTTGGGGTGATTGATAGCTCTATAAAAAGCCAAGACGACGCGTCCACCGATTCAAAGAGCCGGATTTTCCGGCGTAATTTAGGCGACGCTCCCTCGGCTTTTCAGAAAACGCGTTCAACTTTGTCAAAAGATTTCTGACAAAGCTGAAAACACGTGGAGGCCATCATCGCATCTACACATCTTTAGCCGACAAGCGCAAAGTTCGGCGACGCTTTCTCTGCTTTTCAGAAGACGCGTGCAGCTTTGTCAAAAGGAGCCGCATCTGCACTACCACGTGTCGTTCAGAAAGCGAAGGGGCGTCGTTCAGAAATCGAAGGGGCGCCTGCTCAGAAATCGAAGAGGCGTATTCAAAGATCGAAGAGGCGCCACTATTTCAAAGAGCCGGATTTGCGGGATCAAAACGTTTGTCGACAAGGGTAAAAAGTACCACCACTTGATATTATCTCTATATATGTCGACCTTCGTCTTTTATGGCAGGGCAAACCTGAAGAAAATGCCCAACTCTCCCTCACCTCTGAGGGCGCACTCCCAGCAAAGCCTTTCAAAATACTCAATTCTTTCTTCTTCCCCAAAGATGATACTAGATGCCTGGAGTACATATGACCCAGGAGGAAACGGCGGATTGAAGCATGTGCTGATTCATTCACCGCTTCTTCAAAGCAAAGGTATCTCATATCATCAAGGTCAAAAGCAAAAGTATCTCATATCATGCTCTTTCCCTGTCTGTTTCTTTGTCCTTGTTCTTACTTGCATGGCAAAGTAAAAGAAGCAATCAGCCGGCACTTGGAGTCAGTCTTCCGATCTGGAGCCAACTGCCTGGAATCTATTCCTGATTGCTTACCTAGCGTTGCTCTCGAGTAGTCATCTTCAACGGTTGTTACACTTCCAGAGAAGGGACCACTCCTGCAAAGATTGAACAAAGAAACAGATAACAGGAGGAAGCTCAGACCTTCGGGGGAAACCAAAAGAACCATCCTGCTGCCCAGTTCAAGAAGTAGCACAAAGGAAAATCAACGATGGGCAGAAACCAGTTCAAGAGTAAGCCTGTGGAATCACAAAGATCAAAGCCTCAATGCAATCACCAAGGAGAAGAGGGAATTTACACTCCATAACCAGATTTGCGTCCCTAAACTCTTCTCTCCATAACTTCAAATGTTGTTCCTTACTGTTTTAAGGTGTTTTTAAGTTGTTTTAAAGTGTTTTAGTATGTTTTTTTTTATATATATATAACTCCGAAAATCACATAAAAATTTGAAAAACATGTTTTAAAAAACCTAAAAAGAGTGTTTTGAGTCATTTTTGTGTTTTTGTGTCGTAGGTCACCTTCCAACACAATGATAAAGATTTGGTTTCTAATTGCATGACTGTTAAAAAGAGTTATTAACATGGAGAAAAGTTTGATTTACTTTTAGTATATGCTTGGTTATGGTTATAATGTATGACTTCACATGCAATCATAAAAGAAAAATTCGTTTTTGTAACATGCTTGAAAGAAGGAACTCAAACAAACGCTACAACCCTGTGAGACTCGAGCCATAACGTTCTTTGGAGAGTTTAATCTGTGATTTCTTGTTTTCTAAAGTCGTTGCATGATCTAATTATTCTTTGCTTGGTTACTACTTAGAAGGCGTTTCATCATATAGTTCCAAATGCTAGAACTCATGCCCATTTCATTCAAAGCATGTTATTGGTTTGCATAACACATATTCAAGAAGAAGTTGTGTAGTGACCACCACCATAGCCAAATAGCCTTACTTCCCATACTTCGTATATGTTGTAAGTTTTAACCCCATTGAGCCTTGTTTAGCCTTTATTCTTTGTTTACCCACATTTTCCTCACCTAGCCTAGTTTAGGACAATCCCCACCCTTGTTCTTAAAAGATAGTGAGCATGACTTAATTGAATTCCTTTTGAGTTACATTATGAAAGAAAATAAGTGTGGGGGAGAGAATGTTTAAGTGTTGATGTTTCGAGATTCAAAAGAAAAAGAAGAAGAAAAGAAAAAGAAAAAAAAAAAAAAAAAAAAAAAAAAAAAAAAAAAAAAAAAAAAAGGAGTGAAAATAAGTAAGAATGAACTCACGAGCGTTGATGGTTGAAGAAAGGGTCCAAAAAGTTGAATATGGCCCTAAGTTTTGTGTAACTTTCCCTTGGGTGTTCAAAGTTGATTTTTGCGTTCTAAAGGGAATTCTAAGTGCCTAATTCAAATACTTTGCTCACTATTGCTTTAAGAATGTTTGTTTATCCTTCACCTTTCTTTGTTAGCCAAACACCTTTAGCCCCGTTACAACCCTTGACTTCTTTCTTGAGTGTTATGTATTTCAATTGTGGAGTTTGAACTTGGTATGAGCTTATGGTGTCACTGGTTCTCGCGTCTAAGTAGTAGCATTCCATTCATGAGATCATATCTAAACATGCTTATTAACTCCAGAAAATGCTTTCCTTATTATAACATATGTGAGTGTTCGTCTACATGTTTACATCAATCTCTCACATATAACTAGTGTAGGGTGTGTAGTCAGAAAATCTGTGTGAAAATAGAGTGCATTCTAGTAAGGAATTGAGGAAATTCTCTAAAGGCATCTTACTACTTTCGAAATGTGTTTTAAATGCTTAATTGTGAACTAGTATGTGGTGACTATGATTAAGAATGTACTTAACTGTAAAGATGGCTAAAAATCTATGGGACTAATGATTTTTAACTTGTCATGTGCATTGGAAATCTGAGACGATTGTTGGAAGGTGTAGGTTGTGTTTTGTTCGTTTTGTTTTGTTTTTGGTTTCTTTTGTTTTGTTTTGCTCGAGGACTAGCAAAAGCTAAGTGTGGGGGTATTTGATAGGAGCATATTCATGCGACTTAAATGGCTTGTTCTCGTGCATTTACGTTATGTTTCTTTAGTTATTTTAGTACTTTAAGCTATTTTCGTGTGTTTATAGGTCCAAAGGGCTAAAGGAGCAAAAAGATGCATTTTGGAGACTTTTGGAGCACTTTTGGGCTAAGGATGGATAGCTTATGCTTGGAGCCAAAGTGTTGGACGAAATTGAAGACCTAATTGAAGACCAAAGTGTTGGAACCTTGTTCTCTTTAGTTTTAGGACATTTAAAACCTTTCCTAATCCCATTCATGCCATGCATAACACACATCCATTCTAACACATTGTCATTGCACATGCATTTCCTTCATTAGTTAATTCACATGCTCCATACTTATCATCACCACTCATTACTTATCACATATCATCACCACTTATCACTTATCATTCACCACTTATCATATCATACATTCATTTATCACTTATCATAATCATTCACTTATCACTTAACATATCATACACTTATCACTTATCACTCATAATCACCTACAACATCCACCTACTTCACCTACAACATCCACCTACTTCACCTACAACATCCACCTAATTCACCTACAACATCCACCTACTTCACCTACAACATCCTCCTACTTCACCTACAACATCCACCTACTTCACCTACAAATGACATAGCCATATGTTCCCTCCACTACTCCTATAAATACCCTTGCATTCATTCATTCAAGACATCTCATTTCATACACAACACATGACAAACACATTCTCCCTTCCCTAGCCGTGAGCTTCCCATCCAATTCATTAACTTAAGGAAAACTTGACGGTTAATTTAAGCGGACCTAATTAACCCGGAGTATTGAGTTTCATAATTTATCGAAAGACCAACTGAGAATCAATCTTGTATGCAAGTGTAATATGTGTGGAGAAGAACCCCTTGGCTATTCCATCATCCATATTTTCATCACATTTATATTTACGTTTTGCCTTTAATTACAATTTGTGCAATTTAGTTAATTTCGTCAAATCAAACCCCCCCTTTACTTTCTTGTTCTTTAGTGCTTAGAATCTATTTAGTTTATGTTTTAAAGTATTTTTGAATTCTTTGAGTCTAGTATAGTGTTTTAAACTTTATTTTACGTTTTTGAGTCAGTTTCCAAGAGATTTGCAATCCCTCCTAATCCCCGGTCCAGAACGATCCCTACTTATACTTATACTACAATTGTCAAAAGAGGGTTTAATTTGTGTGCGTATAAATCACGCACCAAACATACATCCATTCACCACAGAAATAAGGCCTTTGTGCCAGAAATTCACCCATTCCAAACACTCTTCCATAAACTCATCCATTGCAGAAATGTAGACCATCAAACCACCCCCTTTGTGCCGTGAGTCTCCCCTACAAATCCAAACACCATCCTTCCATTCCTCTACCACTACCCAAACCATTCACACCATCAAACTATCCTTAGACCTTGTGCTACAACGAAGAGGAAGAGAAGAGTGCCTAAACGTTCATACAATTCAAGTTTGAGTTGTTGGAATGTTTAGGTGTTTCTTTGATTTCAATGTTTAATTTCAATACTCTTTGTTTTGTATGTATGAAGAATGGAAGAGAAGAGTGCCTAAACGTTCATACAATTCAAGTTTGAGTTGTTGGAATGTTTAGGTGTTTCTTTGATTTCAAAGTTATGAGGAAATTCGAAATATATGTTTATGCTTACATTTTGATTTGATTACTTCTAATTGCGTTTCATAAGTTGTGATTCAATTTGTTTAACCGTTTGATTGATAACTTATTTATGTATGTTTATTGAGAGTGCACGCTTAATTTTCATGCATGAATATGACGCTAGAATATAAGTGAGTTTCACCTAATAGTTACGAACTTATATTCACAAGTAGTGGAGGTTGCTTATAAACAATCGCGTTAAACGAATTCTTGGCATAAGTTTCATGCAATCATAGTAACGAATGCCTCGTCAACACTTATAATTTTCATAGAGCGTAATGATTCTTGCTTGTACCTCTTCTATGCATTCATGTTGAGGACTTGTGGGGAATGTTTTGAATTGTCGCATGCATCATCCAATTCAATAACGTTAGGAAGATTTGAAGGTTAATTAGTGCATCACGGTTAACTTGGGGTGTTGAGAATTAATGGTTTATTGAAATGCAATTGGAAATCATTTTATTATGCAAGTGTAACATGTGTGGAGAAGAACCTTCTAGCTAGCATTCATCCATTCATTTTCATTGCATTCATATTTACATTATGTCTAGTTTATTAAACTTGTTTCGTTATTTCAATTTTCGTCAAATTAAAATCCCCCTTTACTTTATTGTCTAATTTAGTTAGAAAGTGTCTTAGTTTGTGTGTATAAGAGTTTTGAGTCATTTTGTTACACAAATTCGTCCAAATTTGTGTTTGTGCTCAAATCTGCCCAGAAAGTGGTTTTTAGGCAGATTTGAGTGTGTTTGTGTTGTTTTGAGTCTTTTGGTTTGTTTTAGTGTTTTAAAGTTTAGTTTTGCATTCTTTGAGTCTAGTATAGTGTTTTATATTGTTATTTTACGTTTGAATCAAGCCATAATCTTAAATTCGTCCAACATTGGGTTTAAGGTCAGAAACTGCCTAGTTAGTGTTTTTAGGCAGTTTTGAGTCTTTTGAACTTGTTTTGAGTCCTTTGAGTCTTGGTGAACGTTTTTTACTTTGTTTTTATGTTTTTGAGTCAAATCCAAGTGATTAACAATCCCTCCTAATCCCCGGTCCAGAACGATCCCTACTTACACTTATACTACAATTTGACGAAAAGAGGGTTTAATTTGTGTGCGTATAAATCTCGCATCACAAAACAAAGAGAATTAAATTTAAACTTTGAAATCAAAGAAACACCTAAACATTCCAACAACTCAAACTTGAATTGTATGAACGTTTAGGCACTCTTTTCTTCCTCGTTGTTGTAGCACAAGGTCTAAGGTGAGCTTTGGGGATTATGTGAAGTGTTTTGGAGGGATGGGAAGTGGTTGGATAGTGGCTGCAATGGAGGAGAAAAACTGCACAGAAATGGAAATGATTTGCGGCACAAGGGTTGTGTTTGTGTTGTGTGAAGTGTTGTGAATGGAAATATGAGATGTTCTTGAATGAATGAATGCAAGGGTATTTATAGGAGTAGTAGAGGGAACATATGGCTGTTTGTTTAAGATGCAAGTGGCTAATTAATGATGGAAAATCAGTTAGAAAAACATGTGAAAGCTAGAATTACATGTGAAGGTGTTGGAATGTGCTGAAATGGTGTGTGAAGGCACGGCATTGAGTGTTTTCTTGCTTATTTTCTGGCTATATGATGAAAGGTTAATGAATAATGCATGTAGGTGGCTGCAATGATGAAGAATGAGTGGTGGAAATGAAAGGGAAAGCTAGAAAGACATGTGAAGATGCTGGAATTGTGAGTAGGCCACGGCATGGATGTGTTTTGGGTGTGTGTGTGTGAATGTGTGGCTTAATGATTAAGTGAATGAATATGTGGCTGCATGTGGATTAAAGGGGTGTGAATGGTGGTGTAATGATGAAATGAAATGGCTAGAAAGGGTATGAAATGCACGGCAAGAATTTCAGGATGCATGTGTGTGTGAATGGTGGTGAAAATGCATGTGAGTGCATGTTTTGGTGCTGGAATTAGGGGGAATGCACGGGTTAGGCTTGGTTGAATGATGATGATGCATGTGATTGGTGGGAACAAAGGGGGAAACAAGGCACAAGGGTGCTTGAGTGAATGATTAAATTTGCATGTGGGTGAAAGTGAAGGGAATGCATGTGTTTGATGAAATTGCTTTTGGAAAGGTTGGAAAGTGGAAGGGAAAGGCACGGCTTTGGGGAAAATATGAGTGGATGTGCAAATGTGTTTTAATTAATGAAAGTGTTTGGAGAATGAATGCAATGATGAAGAGTGAATAAAGAATGCATGTAGGGTTAGCTAGGTTGGCTTTGTTTGGGTGCATGTGTGTTAATGGTGGTTTTGCATGTGAATTGATGGATTGTTTTTTATGGAATGGATGATTCTTTGCATGGCTATAAGGGAGAGAATAAGAGAGAATGGGCTAGGCCCTTTGTTTTATGTCCAAAGTGAATACAAGGCCTTCAAATTCGTCCATCCTCTTGGCTCCATGGATAAGCTATCCAATCCATGCCCAAAAATGCTCCAAATGGCCTCAAAATGCACTTTCTTGCTCCCTAGGCCCTTAGAACCTGAAAACACACAAAAGAAGCATAAAGGACTAAAATAACGAGAGAAACATAACGTAAATGCACGAGAACAAGCCATTTAAGTCGCATGAATATGCTCCTATCACTTTGAAACCATGATTATATTTGCAATATGAATTGATTACTTTCAGTTGTGATTTCATAAATCGTGAATATAATTTACTTAACTGCTTGATTAAGAACTTATTCTTGTGTGTTGATTAAGAGGGCCCGCTTAGTTTGCATGCATGAATTTGATGCTAAAATATAAGGGAGTTTCACCTAATCGTTATGAACTTATATTTATAAGTAATAGAGGCTGCTTGTCACGATCGTGTTAAGTAAATTCCTGGTAGGAGTATCATGTTGTTCATAGTTACGAATGTCTTGTCAATGCTTATGATTTTCACAAAGCTTAATGATCTTTTATTGTATTTCTATTATGCTGTTCATGTAGGGAACTATTGAAGAATAATTTGGTTGCCGATGCGTATTCCATCCAATTCAATGACTTAAGGAAAATCTGAGGGTTAATTAGTGTTGTTCACGGTTAATCTGGGGTGTTGAGGTTCATGGTTTATTGGAAAAGCAACTGGAAATTAATTTGTATGCAAGTGTGTCATGTGTGCAGAATGACCCTCTAGCTAGCTTATCACCCATATTTTTCCCCAATTTCGTCCAAGTTGTTTAAGTCTTTAAATCTGTTTGTTTTTACTTTAATTTTGTCCAAATCAATCTCCCCCTTAATTAAGTGTGTTAGATTAGTTAGAAACGTGTTCAAATCTGTCCAATTTAGTGTTTTGAGTCTTAATAGTCTAAATTTCGTCCAAATAACTTCTTAGAGTCCGTTTCGAGTCAATTTAACATAGTTTGTGTGTTTTGGGTCTTTTTAGTTTGTTTTGAGTCATATAAGTCTAGTTAAGTGTTTTTAAGTCAGTTTAGAGTAGATTAGCATCCCTTCTAATCCCCGGCCTAAAACAATCCCTACTTTCATATACTACAATCATAGGGTTTTAATTTGAGTGTTAGAATATTTCACATCAAGCAGATTGTGGAGGATGTCACCTTCCATGCCGTGGGTTCTAATTGATGCTAAAAAGAACGTTCGTCCGGCTGCAAGACGTTAAAGAAAGCGCTTCCTGGGAGGCAACCCATGCATTCAACTAGAGAGGATTTGGGCAATCCAACAATTCATTCAAACAAATCAGATTTGCGTTCCTAACTCTCTATCTCTTTATTGTTTTTATTTCAACTTGTTAGTTAGTTTATGTTGTGTGTTTGAAAGTGAGTCTTTGTTTGAAACATTGAGGACAATGTTTGATTTAAGTGTTGGGGGGGGGGGGTAAACAAGTTGTTTTTGCATGATTTTCGTGGGATTTTATCACCTATCACTTTTAATGTTGTTTCTCATTGTTTTTAAGTGTTTTTAGTGTGTTTTGAAGTGTTTTCATGTGTTTGGATCAGAAAATACGAAAATTTACAAAAAAATTTGCAAAAGAGTTTTGGAAAACCCAAAAAGAGTTGTTTTAAAGTTGTTTTGGTGTGTTTGTTTGTGTCTTAGGGTACCTTCCAACACAATGATGAGGATTTGGTTTTTAATTGCATGACTATTTTAGAATGTTGTAAACATGGATGGAAGTTTGATTTAATCTTTGGTTTATGCTTGGTTATAGTTATAGTTTACGAATTCACATGTAATCACAAAGAAAAAAAATCAGTTTTTGTAACATGCTTGAAGGAAGGAACTCAAACTAACGCTACAACCCTGAGAGATTTGAGCCTAAACGTTCTTTGGAGAGTTAGTAATCTTGATGCTTTTGTTTTCTAAAGTCGTTGCATGATCTCATTATTCTTTGCTTGGTTGCTACTTAGAATGCGTTTTATCACTATAGTTCCAAATACTAGAACTCATGCCCATTTCATTCAAAGCATGATTGTTTAGTTAAGCCAAAGCCAAAAAGCCTAAACCTTTTGCATATGTATTGTAGGATTACCCTTTTTGAGCCTTTTCAAGCCTATTTCCTTTGTTAACCACATCATCCTTACCTAGCCTAGATTAGGACTTTCCATACCCTTGTTCTTAAAGGATAGTGAAGCATGACTTAGAATGAATTCCTTTTGATCAACATATTGCAGAAAACAAGTGTGGGGGAAGATAATAGGGCATCGCAAAGAAAGAAAATAAAGAAAAAAAAATTCATGGAAAAATAAAAAGAAAATAAAAAAGTGGTGAAAAGAAAGAAAAAGAGTTGAAACTAGAATGACCCTTTTATGCTATTCAGAAACTCCTTGCCGCAAGCCCTAGCCTCCATTCTCCATCATTCATTCACGCCATACACTTCCGTATACAACCTGCCGCACTCTACCACTATAATCAGCCATCATTCATCATCCCAAGCAAGAATACATCGTTCATAACCCCCAAAACCATCACCCACATCTTGTGCCGCAACAAGGATGAAGGAGGAAAACCCTAGATGTGCATGCCATTCGACTTGGAGTTGCTGGAACGTTTTAGGTGTAATCTTTCTTGTGTTTTTCAATGTTTAATTTCAAGAATCTTTGCTTTGTGAGTATAAGGAACTAATCCCCTTCTAGCTAGGAGGTCTTTCTCCACACATGACATACTAGCATACAAAACAATCTCCAGTTGCTTATTCAATGAATCATGAACCTCAACACCCCAAGTTAATTAGGTACGCTTAAATTAACTCTCAGATTTTCCTTAGGTCATTGAATTGAATGGAATTAGGGCATTGCAATCAAATTATTCCTCAAAAGTTCTCTACATGAAAGCGCATAAAAGAGAAACAATCAAAGATCATTAATTTCTATGAAAATCATAAGTGTTGACGAGGCACTCGTAACTATGAAAGCGCATGATACTTATGCCAAGAATTTACTTAACATGATTGTGACTAACAACCTTTACTACTTATGAATATAAGTTCACAACGATTAGGTGAAGACCCTTATATCCTAGCATCAGATTTATGCATGCAAATTAAGTGTGCACTCTCAACCCACATACATAAACAAGTTTTAATTCAAATAGATAAGTAATTTGAATTCACCATTCATGAAATCACAACTGGAAGTAATCAAATCATAATGCAAATATAGCCATGGTTTCGAAATTCCCCCTAGCCAAAAGGGGATTAGTTCCACACACTCACAAAGCAAAGATTCTTGAAATTAAACATTGAAAAACACAAGAAAGATTACACCTAAAACGTTCCAGTAACTCCAAGTCGAATGGCATGCACGTCTAGGGTTTTCCTTTTTCTTCCTTGCTGCGGCACAAGATGTGGGTGATGGTTTTAGGGGTTATGAACGATGTATTCTTGCTTAGGATGATGAATGATGGCTGATTATAGTGGTAGAGTGCGGCAGGTTGTATATGGAAGTGTATGGTGTGAATGAATGATGGAGAATGGAGGCTAGGGCTTGCGGCAAGGAGTTTCTGAATAGCACAAGGGGGTCATCCAAATTTGTGGCTGAAAATATGTTTATATAGTCCTAGGTTAATTAGATTAGGGTTACACTTAGCAGATTTATTGGATTAGGGCCCTAGGGTTCGACACAAGTGAGTTAAATCCACTTAGGAGAGGGTTTGGCCCAATTAGTTTCATAAAAGGATTTGTGTAACCCAAATCCACAAGGAATGAGGCCCCATAAATCAGAATCCAAAAGGAAAAAGGTTTAGGAAATTCGTCCAAAATTGGGCCTTCTAGAAACTAGGTGTTTTGTGGCTGATTTTGGGTTTTCTAGAAGAGATAAAAGGGGGAAGGGTGCAGCACCCTTTTAGGGTCAGATAAGGCTTCTAGAAATTATGTTTTTAGGTCCACTTGCAGCTAGGATTAAGGTGGAACAAGATTAGGTTAGGATAGGAGAAGATAAGATAAGGTTTTGGATAATGTTGGATAAGGTTTTTGGATAATGTTTCCTCTTTTGAGCTAATTCCTTATCCACTTTGTCTTGAGTTTAATTTCTTCATCTTCTTATCAAATTTCTAGCCTTTTGAACTCCAAATTCGTCCATCCATGTTGGGCCATATACAAGCTATCCACTTAGTGCCCAAAACTGCTCCAAAATGCACCAAAATACACTTTCTTGGTACTTTAACCCTTTGGACCTACAAACACAAGAAAATGATGTTCTTCAATGTGTCGTGTTCGTTGGAAATCCCTGAGGTACATGTTGGAAGGTTTAGAGTTTGTTGTGGTTGAGTTCTTGTTGTTTCGTTTATTTTGTTTTGCTCGAGCACTAGCAAAAGCTAAGTGTGGGGGAATTTCATAGGAGCATATTTAGGCGACTTAGTTAGCTTGTTTTCGTGCATTTATGATGTTAATTCATAGTTATTTTAGTAGTTTAAGCTATTTTCGTGTGTTTATAGGTTCATATGGCTAAGGAAGCAAAAAGGTGCATTTTGGAGCAAAAATTGGACTTGGAATGGATAGCATATGTTTGGAGCAAAAGGAATGGACGAAATTGAAGACCTAAAGATGTTAGGATTCCTAATCACAAGAGGATTCCTAATCAAAAGAGGAATCCTAGTCAAAGAAGGTTTTCTACTTGAAGCAGGAAAGTTAAGCCAAGGTTTCCTATTTTGGTTTAACCTCTCCTAATCCTAAAAGACCTCATGTTTCAACAACATTGAAGACTCCTATGCATTTGAGGACACAAATCAAGCCTTCCTTGCAACCCAATTGCCCTTGCCGTGCATTCCATAGTGTTTCCTTTCCTTGCCGTGCAAGGGAGGTCCTTATTTCCTATTCTATGTCATTAAACCACATTCCTTTTCACCCCAATCCCATTCACACCTTACATACCTTTTCTATCCCAAATCCTTGCCTAAATTCAGCATTCAATCACATTCCTTTTCATACAATTGAGGCCGCAAGTTACCTTTCCTTTTTCCCTTTGATTTCTAATTTCATATCTCCTTTTCCTTAGGGATTTGGGGGTCCAATCCTTTCCTAAACTATGTAATAAACCTTAGGATTCTTTCTCTCAAATAAATACCAAAGCTGCACCCCTTATTCTACCTCAATCATTCACCCACACAATCTGCCATCATTCACAGAAACAAGTCTCTTTGGCGCAGCCTTCAACCCATCTTTCCACCATTCTCCTACTTCCATACCTTCACCTAAACACTCATACACCATCCCCAACCTTTGCCGCACCACCCTACCAACCTAAATCCATTCACAACCCAGAAATTCATCCAAAATCACCCCTAGACACTTGTGCCGCAGCTTTGCAAGGAAGAAGAAGAGAATAAGAAGCCTTGGACGTTTGTGCATTGAAGTTGGAGTGTTGGACGTTTTTAGGTGTAATCTATCTTTTGTTTTCAATGTTTAATTCAATTTTCCTTTGTTTTGTTGTGAACATGAGAGGCTAAACTCGTTTTAGCTAGGGGAGGCTTTGAAACCATGATTATATTTATGATAAGAATTGATTAAGTCCTGTTGTGATTTCATAAATTGTGAATGCAATTTACTTAACCGTTTGATGGATAACTTATTCTTGTATGTTGATTAGGGAGGCCTACTTAATTTGCATGCCTGCATTTGGTGCTAGAATATGAGGGAGTTTCACATAATCGTCACAAATTTATATTCACTAGTAGTTAAGGTTGTTTTCACAATCATGTTAAGTAAATTCCTAGCATGAGTGTCATGATGTCATAGTTACAAGTGCTTTGTCAATACTTATGATTTTCATTGAACGTAATGATCTTTGATTGTATCTCTATTATGATGTCATGTAGGGAACTTTTGAAGAATGCTTTGGGTTGTCGTATGATGTCATCCAATCCAATAACTTAAGGAAAATCTGAGGGTTAATTAGTGATGTCACGGTTAATCTGGGGTGTTGAGGTTCATGGTTTATCGAAAAAGCAACTGGAAATCAATTTGTGTTTGAATGTATCGTGTGTGGAAAAGTATCCTCCAGCTATCTAATCATCCATTGGTTTTCCCAAATTCGTCCAAATCTCTTTTTAAGTCTTTTAGTTACTTGTTTTTTTCTCTTAAATTAGCCAAAACCCAATCCCCTTTACTTACTTGTTTAAAATCTGTTCTAAAGTGTGTTTTTGAGTCTTTTGAGTCAAAACCAATTCTATTTTCGTCCAAATTAAGTCCTAGAGTCTAAATTGAGTCTTTTTGATTGTTTTGTGTTGTTTTGAGTCTTTTAAGTTTGTTTTGAGTCATATAAGTTTAGTTGAGAGTCTTTGAGTTTGTTTAAGTGATTTTAAGCATATTTTTGTACCCTTGAGTTAGTTTTCATTAGATTAGCAATCCCTCCTAATCCCTGGCCTAGAACAATCCCTACTTATATCTATACTACAATTGTCAAAAATAGGGTTTAATTTGAGTGCTATTATTTATCACATCAATACTTTTGCTAATCTTTATGCAATTAATTGTTCCTTCAAGCAAAATTTGGAAGGTTAGATGTCATTAACTATTAGTCATAGTATACTTGTACTAGTGTCTATAATGTTTGTGGGCATCATTGCTGTAAACCCTCAGGAGAAGCAACTCCTCCTACTAGGGACACCTAGAGGTTTAAAGGCTTGTTGCATATGCCTAGTGCAATCATTTTGTCAACGAAAGTGGTTCAGTTAGATTTTATTGTTTGTGTTGTTTTCTTTTGCTTGGGGACTAGCAAAAGTTAAGTGCTGAGGAATTTGATAGGAGCATATCTATGCGATTTGCTTATCTTAGTTCTCTATGTTTACTTAGTTACTTTCCAATTGTTTAAGTGTTTTATGGTATTTTGCTGTTATTTCCTGTGCAGTTGCGAAAATTGACCAAAAAAGATTAAATTGAGTATAATGGAGCTATTTTGGATTTGGATTGGATGGCATGTGTAGACTACACTAGGGATGAGAATTTTGGAGTCTAAATGAAGTCCATAGGCTACATAAATGAAGCTCATCTTGCATTGGTAGCTATTCAGATTCGTAGTTTATGATCATCAGTTAGGTTGTAAAGTCCAAAATGTCAAGATCAAGTGCTCAAATGAAAAACAACTTCTTCATGAAAGTTACCCCAAATTGTGTTTACATTAACATATCCAAATTTTGGGATAATCTATTTAATGAAGCAGTCTAAGTGATTAAATACCAAGACCTATCTAAAGTACCTTTAGCATCTGTCCTCCAACTACTGTTATGAACGGAAAACAAGTTGAGAGCTGCAGCCTTTGTGGAAGAAATGACATGTGGTGTAAGGCTAGAGCAAAGAAGGAAAAATCTCCAACTACATACACCTGGCAGCCCCCATATTTGAATTGAAGTTGCAAAGTTTGACTTGGCCGCTATAATTTTTGACTCACTTCTACTCAACTTGATTTTCATTTCTCTTATAAAAGGAGAGGAGATGCAATATGAAATGAGTAGTGATTAGCAGGGATAGAAAAATAGAGATAGAGATACTGATAGATAGAGTTACAAATCTGTTGTGTTGTAGTTTTTCCTCTTTATTTCAATTCAATATGTATGCTATGTCTAGCTAATTTTATGTACTAAAGGCTATTTTGAAGCCCCAAACATGCTAGATTATATGTAATAACATTCAGTTTGTATTTCTTATGATTCTTGATTGAAGTATTGTCTCACTGGGCTTAATAACATGATTTCCAGTTTGTTTGTTTAGGTGGCCAACTATATAAGCATGCTAGGATTCCAATGTTAGTATCATATGTGTAATCAATAATTGTTATGCATGTGTACACTAAGTAACAACTGTTAATGGTCTTAACATGTGAAACAAACTCTAGATTCAGCAAGATTCCGTGAGTACTTGTAACCCTAGTATTGTCACTAAGTAGCAACTGTTAATGGTCTTAACATTTGAAACAAACTCTAGGTTCAACAAGATTCCATGAGCACTTGTAACCATAGTATTGTCTTAGACCCTTTTTTGTGTGCACTGATTCTGGTTTGTTAAATCTTGCGAGCTTATGTCTTGATTGCATATTTAGAAATAAATTAAGTATCGAGCTTGTGTATGCTTAACGACTAACTAAGAAAAGGGTAATAAACTACTTCAAGCTTGTGAATTAGTTTGGGATGATTTCAATCAAGTTTCTAAGGAATGTAATCTTAATATTGCATGTAATTGAATTTGTTTGGTGGTGGATAACAGGTCTTTAGTTGCATCTTTTTATAATTTCATCAAAACATTCAAAACTCCCCCTTGTCACACTTTCATTATACGTTGCAATCTTGATTTTATTTTCTTTCATTCTAAGATGTTCTTTTTGAACATTTTAGTGTATTCAGTTAGTAATTTACAACAATCCTCTGCGGGAAAGACCCTTGCTTCGATCTATGCTAAATAACGACTTAATAGTGCAAGGTAAATACCTTGTCTATTTTAGGTAAACCAGTTCTGCGACCCAACAGCCATGGTAAGGCCACCAAGCCATTGCCCAAGTAGCAGCATTGTTGCCCTTGCAGCTAGCTAACCCTCAAAACCTTGGGCAGGAGGCCCAGGTCCACTTTTGGGCCTACGGGTAGGAGGCCAGAGCTTGGCGGTTGTCACAGTAGGCCTAGGGCAGGAGGCCTGGCCCATTGCAGCAGCAAGCCTAGCTTGCTGCATAGTAGGCCCACTGAAACTCAGCAGAACTGGCTCAGCTAGCGGGAGCAGCCCACAGGCAGGCGACTCGGGTCCGGTTCGCTGCCAATCGAGCCCAGCCCATTGCAAGCCGAGCCCAAGCTCGCGATGAGCAAGCCGCGACCCAGCACGCAGCGCAAGTCTAGTGTCAACTAGCCCATGTGTGACCTTAATGCACCCTCATGCACGCTCCGACCACTCAGCTGAGTTGGCCCACTGATAACTCATATATTTCACAGATTTATACCATCCATTCCTAGCCTCTTTGTGGCATTTTTGAGTTAAAATGGTTGTGTTTTACTCTCTTTTGTGTTAATGTGCAGTTAATTGTATTTTAGAGCCATTTGAGGGTAAATAAACGAAAATGGTGCTGAAAGTGGAGAATTGAATAAGGATTCTGATGTAGAGAGAGATTCAAAGTGTACAACTGAATATGGTGATGAATATGGCCCTTTAAGAGACCAATAATAGCAAAAAAAGGTCTGAAATAAATGCTCCATTACTGGGATGTCTTGGCATTCTATAACAGCCTTTTTAACCTTATAAAACTTAGAGTTTTAGCCACTTTTACAAAAAGCTTCCCCTTGGGGACGCCCATAGCTCTCTCTCTCTTCTCTTTCTTTGACCTTTCTTCTAGAAGAAAATCCTTTCTCCATTCACCATCCGCAGCCACCAAAGAAACCATGTGACCACATTGTTCTTGGAGAAGTTCAACATTAGAATTGCTTGAAGGGGGTTTCTTCTATGAACTTTAATTTCACTCATATTGTTCTTGATTTTTATATATTTTGTAATCTTGTTGGGTAATTAAATTCATAGCTGGGGAATTCGATGTAGCCTTTGATGCGAGATTTATACGCACACAAATTAAACCCTCTTTTTATCAATTGTAGTATAGGTGCAAGTAGGGATCGTTCTGGACCGGGGATTAGGAGGGATTGTTAATCACTTGGATTTGACTTAAAAACGTAAAAACATAATATAAAACACTAAACTAGACTCAAAGAATGTAAAACTAAACTTTAAAACACTAAAACAAATCAAAAGACTCAAAATGCTTTTAAAAACACAAACTAAAATGCTATACTAAACTCGAAGAATTCAAAACTAAAAATAAGAAAGATTAAGACTAAGACTTAAACGAAATATGGGGGGATTGATTTTGGACGAATTTAAACTAAAATGGATAGATTGTAAAGAAAACAAATTGTAAATATGAAATTGACGGAAATGAATGGATGGTATGGTTAGCTAAAGGGTTCATCTCCATACATGTTACACTTGCATAATAAAATGATTTCCAATTGCATTTCAATAAATCATGAATTCTCAACACCCCGGGTTAATTAGGTCCGCTTAAATTAACCGTCAAGTTTTCCTTAAGTTAATGAATTGGATGATTGCATACGACAACCCAAAGCATTCCTCACAAGTTCCCTACATGAATTGCATAATAGAGAAACAAGCAAGAATCATTAAGCATCATGAAAACTATAAGTGTTGACGAGGCATTCGTTACTATGATTGCATGAAACTTATGCCAAGAATTCGTTTAACGCGATTGTTTATAAGCAACCTCCACTACTTGTGAATATAAGTTCATAACGATTAGGTGAAACTCACTTATATTCTAGCGTCATATTCATGCATGAAAATTAAGCGCGCATTCTTAATAAACATACATAAATAAGTTATCAATCAAACGGTTAAACAAATTGAATCCACAACTTATGAAACGCAATTAGAAGTAATCAAATCAAAATGCAAGCATAAACATATATTTCGAATCCCCCCCTAGCTAAAGGGGGGTTTAGTTCCTCATACAAAACAAAGAGAATTGAAATTAAACATTGAAATCAAAGAAACGCCTAAACATTCCAACAACTCAAACTTGAATTGTATGAACGTTTAGGCCCTCTTCTCTTCCTCTTTATTGTAGCATAAGGTCTAGGGATAATTGGTTTGGGGGATGGAAGTGTGGAATGGAAAAGGAGTGGTGTTTGGATTAGTAGGGAGGGGGGACTCACGGCTAAGGAAATAATGGAAGTGTTTAAGGGGTGTTGTGTTGTGAATGAGATGGAGAGATGGAATGGGGAGTGAATGAATTTTGAGGAGTGTTGGATGCTTATTTATAGGTGAAATGGGGGGACCAAAAGAGGGAATATTGCAGCTAGGAGGGGATGAATGATTATGGGTGCATGTGTTTGGAATAATGAAGGGGGAATGTATGTAATAAAACAACTAGGAAAAGTTATGGAAAGCTGGAAATGGGAGTGGGAACTTACGGCATTGTTGGGTTGTTTATGGGAGAATAAATGTATGATAATGGCTAAATGATTAAAGGGAATGAATGGGAGTGACACTAGGTTGGTTATGCATGTGGAATGTGGCTGAATTGTTGGTGAAATGATGAAATGGAATGCTGAAAAGGTAGGGAACTCACGGCAACAAGGGGTTTGGTGCTGGAAATAAATGTGTTTGCATGAGAAATAAAGCTAATGGTGAATGAATGTGAATGCATGTGAATTAAAGAAGGAATGCTTGTTTGGAAATGAATGTGAAGACATGTGAAAGCTGGAAATGCATGTGAAAATGTTGGAAATGGGAATGAAGGTCACGGCAAAGGTTGGAGAATTGATTATGGATGCATGTGTTGAATGATTTCTTGGTGAGGGATGTGGAGTGGTTGAATGTGGTGCAATGATAATGTTTTGTGGCTGAATTGGTGGTGGAATTATAATGGGAGTGCATATGATTAAAGAGTGGGAGTGCATGTGGGTGAATGTGAAGGGAATGCATGTGTTGATGACTAGGTTAGTGGGTGGAAATCTGAAAATGGCATAAGGGAATGGGAGCTCACGGTTTTGAGTTGTTTGTTTGTGTGAAGTGTGTGTGAATGCATGTGAAGATGCTAATAAATAATGCATGTAGGGTTAGGAAATAAAATCATAACTTAAAGGGAGATGATTAAAGGGTGTTGAAAGGTTTGAAATGCATGTGTTGAATTGGTGGTTGAATGATGAAAGAATAAGATAAGTGATAAGTGAATGATTATGATAAGTGATAAGTGAATGATTATGATAAGTGTATGATATGTTAAGTGATAAATGAATGATATGTTAAGTGATAAATGAATGATATGTGGTGAGTGATAAGTGAATGGAAGTGATAAGTGATAAGTGAATGGTTTGATAAGTGAATGATATGATAAGTGAATGCTTTAAGTGTTTAAAATAGGGAACAAAGCCCTTCCTTGCATGGCAAGGAAGGGAGACACAAGGAAACACACGACAATGTCCTAAGGTTGCAAGGAATGTTGTTTTTGTGTTCTAAAATGCGTAGGAGTCTTCAATGATGCTTAAACATGAGGTCTTTTAGGATTTAACTTTCCTACTTCAAGTCTTTAATTTCGTCCATCCTCTTGGCTCCAAGCATATGATATCCATTCCAATCTCTAATTTGCTCCAAAAGGCTCCAAAAGGCATCCTTTTGCATACCTTGCCCTTAGAACCTGAAAACACACAAAAGAAGCATAAAGGACTAAAATAACTAGAGAAACATAACGTAAATGCACGAGAACAAGCCATTTAAGTCGCATGAATATGCTCCTATCAGCCTTGCAAACTTACTTTATGTTATCAAGTTAAAGTACTCAAATTACCAATCTGTGTTCTTGTTTCATTCACTGATTTATAATATAATTTGTTTGTTAATCTTAATGTTTGATCACCATTAGGGTTGTGATAGGAGCATATTTATGCAAATTAGTTAGCTTATTTCCTTGCATTTAGGTTGTTAGTTCCTAGTTATTTTAGTATTTTAAGCTATATTTGTGTGTTTGTAGGTCCAAAGGGGGCAAGAAAGTGCATTTTGGTGCATTTTGGAGTAATTTTGGGCTTGGAATGGATAGCACATGCATGGAGCAAGGTGGATTGATGAAATTGAAGTTCAAGAGACGCTAGGAATGTGCTAAAGAGATGGAAGAAATTAATTCAAGACTTGGAAGACAAGGAATCAGCTACAAGGAAGGAAACAAGAGCCAAACTACCTTATTTTGACATAGTCAATCCTAATCCTTTTCCTACTTAATTTCCAGCTACCAAGAGTATTCCTAATTATATTAGGACACTCAATTACAAGATTCTATAAGGTTAATCCCAGTCAAAGTAGGATGCCGCACCAAATCTGCAAGGAAGCACATTCCCTTTCCCTTTAGGAGCTGCCGTATATCCTTTCCCTTTATCCCTAGGATTCTGACATTTATTTCTCCTTTTCCTTGTGGATTTGGGATCAAACCTGTTTACCAAATTAAGTTAGGCCTTGTTTTTCTTAAACCTATAAATAAAGGCCCTTGCCGTAGCCTTTGGGGGAGCCATTCACTAATATTCATACTTGCAGCCATTCTTTCATACAATTCATCACTCAAACCTTCACCCATACCTTGTGCCGCAGCAAAGAAGAAGAAGAAGGACCGTGGGACGTGCCTTCCATTCAAGATTGGATTGTTGGAGCATTCTTAGGTGTAATCTATCTTAGTTCTTGTTTTGCTGTGAACATGAGAGGCTAAACTTGTTTTAGCTATGAAACCATGATTATATTTGCAATATGAATTGAATACTTCCAGTTGTGATTTCATAAATCGTGAATGCAATTTACTTAACTGATTGATTAAGAACTTATTATTGTGTGTTGATTAAAAGGGCCCGCTTAGTTTGCATGCATGAATTTGATGCTAGAATATAAGGGAGTTTCACATAATCGTTACGAACTTATATTCACAAGTAGTGAAGATCGCTGGTCATGATCGTGTTAAGTTAAATTCCTGGCATGAGTATCATGATGTCATAGTTACAAATGCCTTGTCAATGCTTTTGATTTTCACGGAGCTTAATGAGCTTTGCTTGTATCTCTATTATGCAGTTCATGTAGGGAACTTGGGAAGAATAATTTGGTTGCCGATGCGTTGTCCGTCCAATTCAATGACCTAAGGAAAATCTGAGGGTGTCATATGTGGAGAAGGACCCTCTAGCTAGCTTGTCACCCATTAATTCACCAAATTCGTATTCCTTTAGTTTGTTATTCAAATTTGTTTGTTTAAATTTTAAATTCCTCAAAAACCCAATCCCCCTTACTTTGTTGTGTCAAATTAGTTAGAATCTGTCCAATTTGTGTTTTTGAGCATTTTGAGTCAAAGTTAAGTTAGAATTTGTCCAAATCACCCTTTAGTGTCTAGTTTGAGTCTATTTGATTGTTTTGTGTTGTTTTGAGTCTTTTTAGTTTGTTTTGAGTTCTTTAAGTCTAGTTAAGTGTTTTTAAGCCTAGTTTTGCGTTTTTAAGTCAGTTTAGAGAAGATTAGCAAGTCCTCCTAATCCCCCGCCTAGAACGATCCCTACTTACATCTTTACTACAATTGTCAATAAAAGGGTTTAATTTGAGTGCTAGTTTATAACACATCAGGTTGCTTACAAATTATTTGATCAAGGTTATAGTACACATCATGCTTAATCTTGATGGACATGTGAATGAATGAAGAAACTGCTATGCATACATCCTGCCATGTGATTTCTTTGGTTCTTTTAAGTTTTCTTGTTCTTAATGGATTCTTATTTGGTAATCTAAGTTGAACATCACAACTAGGTTGTAGATTAGGAGAACTTGACAGCAACCACACATCAAATGGATGATCATAAATGAGTAAAACGAACCCTAGTTGCAGATTGGAAAGTTGAATGTGTTTTGACTTAAATTTTCATGGAATTGGCTTATAATGGTGAAATCGGTATCCCTAGTTCCATTTCCATTGTTTCTGAATCATTCTATTATTCATATTTACATTTTCTTGCATTTTAAGTTACTTTACTTCTCAAAAAAAAAAAAATCTAAATTCAGTTTTCATTTTCATTGTGTAGTTTGGGTTCACATAAAGCTAGTAATTTGTAGAGTTCTAATCAGTCCCTATGGTTCGACACCTTTACTTGTACCATTATACTATCCTTATATTTGCACTTGAAAGGAACACAACACCCGCCCCACAACCCACTCGAGTGACCCGACTCGTGATCGAATCCAATCCGAGGCCACTTACAAAGATCCAAATTCCGACCACCGATATCGCGATTGACCTAGGGTTATTTTCACCCCACTTTTCTGCAGGAATGCCCACTCTTAACTTAAGCTTTGTACCTACAAGCCATTACATTTCTACCACACATGGAGACGCCCATTCTCTAGACTTTCCAATCCAAATGGTGAGCACCACCAGCCCCAGCAGGTTACTAATTTGACAAGTGCCCTTGCACATTAGACCACCTTATTGAATCAGCTTCTTGAGCGCATCGAGACGCAGCGCGCCCCAGATGAGGTGTCCCTAAGCAGGACAAGGGCAGAAGAATGTGACTCATTCTAACATGTCGCGGCAAAGAGCCACTCATCCCGTCACAAACTGTGCGTTCGAGTAATGTGCATTCTCGTATGGGTGATAGGAGCATATTTATGCTACTTAGTTATGTTATTTCCTTGTATTTAGTGAGTTAATTACTATTTATTTTAGTCTTTTAAGCTATTTTCGTATGCTTTTAGGTCCTAATGGCAAAAGGAGCAAGAAAGGGCATTTTGAGGCTATTTGGAGCAGTTTTGGGCATGGATTGGATAGCTTAACCATGGAGCAAAGAGGATGGACGAAATTGAAGTCAAGAAGAGCTAGGAAAGGCTAGAAATCTGGTGGATGAAGGCCTAATGCAAAGAAGATAAGGAAGTAGCAAGAAATAAGGAACCTTATCCAACCTTATCTTATCCTATCTTATCCAACCTTATCCTTTCATAACTCTAACATTATCCTATCTTACCCTATCTAAATCAGGTTATGCCTTAAATATAGCTATTTAGGAGGGATTAGTTACACATTTAAACACCTATGTTAGTTTCTAGAAGCCTTATCCATTTGTTTGCCGCATGTGGACCATTCCTTGTAGGTTTAAGAGTTGCAATCCTTCCTCTACACCTACATCATATGTCCTTGTCCCTTTAGGTTTAGGAATCTGTCCTAAACACTCTTTCTAGAACACCTTATCTTCCCCCCTACAAATGTGCTGCACCTATCTTTCTAGAAGACCCTTAAACCTAGCCGTGCATTACCTATACCATTCCCCTTTAGTTTCTGCCTAGACTTAACCCTTTTCCCATGGGATTGTGCAATCCTTTTCCTTCACTAAGTGTGCAATCCGGTTAATGTTTCTTAAGGCATGAATGTGATTTGCTTATCTAAGTTATTAAAACTGGTTTATATATGTGGGTTGGGGGTTGACACTTAATTTGCATGCATGAATTTGATGCTAGAATATAAAGGTGTTTCACATAATAGTTATTCACTTATATTCACGAGTAGTGGAGGTTGCTAGTCATAATCGCGTTAAGTAAATCCTTGGTATAAGTCTCATGCGTTTCATAGTGATGAATGCCTTGTCAATACTTATGGTTTTCACAAAACTTAATGACTTTTGATATGTATCTTTGTTATGCGTTTCATATAAAGAACTTGAAAAAAGATAATTTGGTTGTAATGCGTTTTCATTCAATTCAATGAAATAAGGAAAACTTAAGGGTTAGTTGTGCGATGCAACTAACTTGGGGCATTGTCATTCATAGTCTAAAGGAATAATAACTGGAAATTGGTTCGTATGCATATATCATGTGTGGAGAAAGACCCTCTAACTAGCCTTTCACCCATTTATTTCACTTAAAATCGTTTTTCCAAAGTGTTTTCTATAAAGTTTTTGTTTTAAGTTTAGAATTCGTCAAAAACAATCCCCCTTTCATTTAGTCTTGTTATTTGAGTCAAAATCTGTTTTCTTTGAGTCTTTTGAGTCAAGTCAAGTCCTATTTTCATCCAAAACACTTGTTAAGTCTAAAATTGAGTCTTTTTTTTATTGTTGGTTGATGTTTTAAGTGTCTAAAGTTAGTTTTAAGTCTATAAAGTCTAGTTTAGTGTTTTTTGAGTCTTATTTGTATTGATTAGCATCCCTAGTTAATCCCCGGTCTAGAACGATCCCTACTTACATATCTACTACAATTGTCACAAATAGGGTTTAATTTGTGTGTCAAGTTAATTTTTACATCATTGGGCCATCGGAAAAACATCTTCTCCCACCTCAGTGCTCAAAAGTCAGTATGTATTCGAGGTTGGGTCCACATTTTGATGAGCACTCAAGACATTCCAGGCGAAGCGTCCACACGAGGCCCGGAGTAGGTAGCCACATGATAAATATAGGAGAGCACGAAAGCAGTCCAGCTCAAGTTCCACTAGCAGCCCGTGCCATACGTGACGGCAAGCTGCATAGAATGAACCCCGTGCACCGCAACCATGGCACAGACCAGCAAGACATGCCGAAGAGTAATATGGATTAGCAAGTCAATACTAGGGGCAACCGGAGGCTATGTTGCCCCATCAAGCGCAAATCTAGAAGGAAGTACAAAGGCTCATAGTAGAGCAGTTGCGTGGATTCTAGCTCATTGATACTACCGACGATGCCTTTCGTAGAGACCTGGCCAACATGAGCAGGTCATCGTTTATAGACGAGATCGAGCAAATCAAACCACCACGGTTGTTTAGCCCGCCATATTTCACCTTGTTTAAATGAGATGAAGATCTGGACAGACACCTGATGCACTACCAAAACACCATGACCCTTTACGCTAACAATGACGCTTTCATATGCAAAATATTTGCCACAACGCTCCAAGACGAGGTGCAAGACTGGTTCCGCACCTTGTTGCCACGATCGATCTGGAACTTCATCGAACTTTCCTTGGTCTTCACTAAGGAATATTTGTCCTACTGCTCAATTAAGAAGAAGTTTGACCACCTATTCAACATGAAGAAAGACCCGAAAGAGTCACTCTGTGCATACATCAACAGGTTCAAGATGGAGAAGGCAAAGATCGTTGGATGTAATGACAACATTGTAAGCTCAACCTTCCGAAAAGGGTTCCCAACAGATCACCCATTTTTTGAAGAGCTGATCATAGATGAGAACTTGACCCTAGCTGATTCTTATGCTTTGGCAGAAAAGTACTCCCTTTGAGATGAGGCTAAACGCTTCCAGAAGCAGCCTGAGCAGCCGTGCAAAAAGGCAAAGCCAACTCAGAAGAAGGCGGGCGATAAACCACTCAATAACAAAAGTAAACCAGGAAGCAGTTAAAGGGACCGATCCTCGACAAAAGGAGGCACGGTGCCCAAAACATACACCAAGTTCTCACTCCTGATCAACTAGATTATTCGCGAACTTAAGGACAAACATTGGTTCAAAATGCTGCAACCTATGAGGGGGGAGACCTCCAAGATGGACAAGCCTTAGTTTAAATTCTGTGTGCTCCGACATGAACTTAAGAATAAACACCCCTTCAAAAGTTGTAGGACTAGAAAATTCAACCAAATTTGGTGTTTTGAGAGTTATCACTTGTCTCGTGTCATAAAATCCAACTTCTTTGGGAATTATTGTCTCAAGTATATCCTTTTTAATGAATTCTAGACATTCCCTAGCCACTTCTTGCTCTTGATTCTTTGGGAAGGTTTCGAAGATGCCTTTCTCACCCTCTTCTTCCTTGGATTGCATGATCCTGCAAGGAATAGGGACATTTGGTGGAACGAGGTCAAGACAAATTGAATTTGGGCTTACCTTTGTTGTAGTGGACGGCATAGAAGGCATATGTGGCTACGGCAAGGGTGTTTCTTCCTTTGCCGTGGCCTTGTTATCCTCTTCTTCATCAAGCAGCAACTGTTCATCCATCTTTTAGCTTGGTTTGGATGTCTTGGGTTTATCTTTAACCTCCATGCCACTTTCCAAGGTGATAGCTTCAGCAATTTTAACAGTTCAGTCGGATAGTTCACTTTGTTCTTGCATTTGCCCCATAAATTCCGCAATCTCTCCCATTTGATTCTTCAATTCGCTCATCACTTGGGCTTGATTTGGAATTTCTTTGTTTGATTTTGTACTTCTTGTGCCAAAGAAGTTAGTACTGGAAGAATTTTATCATAATCCAATGACGAGCCTGAATTTGGTTAGTATTGTTGTGGGGGAGGTTGTGGTAGTTGCATAGGCGTTGTATAGAACTCCTCATATGGCTGCCAATATTCTCCTTGTTGAGCCTCATTGGCTTAGTTTTGTGAGCCCTACACCAAAGAAATTAATTCAACAAGAATTTGATCATAATCTATTGACGAACCTGAGTTTGGTTGGGCATATTGTATATGATGTTATGGTGGCTGCATAGGTGTTGAATAGAACTCCTTATATGGCTGCCAATATCCTTTGTGTTGAACTTGTTGAGATTCCCACCACATAGAGTTTGAATGATCACTCCAATCTCTTTGTGGACATTGATTTGCTTGATATGCTTGCCTATAAGAAACACCAAATGTAGGGACACTTTGCATTGTGGACCCTTCGGCATACTGTGACAACTGAGAAGTAAGATTCGCTATTTGAGCTTGAAGA
Organism: Pyrus communis; assembly: GCF_963583255.1. Lineage (NCBI taxonomy): Eukaryota > Viridiplantae > Streptophyta > Magnoliopsida > Rosales > Rosaceae > Pyrus > Pyrus communis. The sequence continues at coordinate 9,875,280 of NC_084805.1, read as the reverse complement.
TTAGCAATTGCCATGTCTTGCTTCTCTAGTACATGAAATCAAATAAATAAAACTAAATCAAATATCAAAAGAAAAATAACAAACAAACAGAAGGATTAACAATTTTACTAGTCCCCGACAACGGCGCCTAAATTTGATGTGAAATATTCTAACACTCAAATTAAAACCCTATGATTGTAGTATATGAAAGTAGGGATTGTTTTAGGCCGGGGATTAGAAGGGATGCTAATCTACTCAAATTAAACTCTAAAACACTAAACTAGACTCAAAAACAGAAAACTAGACTCTAACAACTCAAAACAAACTAAAAAGACTCAAAACAGCACAAAATAATCAAATAGACTTAAACTAGACACTAAAGGATGATTTGGACGAAAATTACTTTTAACTTGACCCAAAACACTTAAAAATACACGTTTGGACAAATTCTAACTAAAAGACACAACCAAGTAAAGGGGGATTGGATTTTGGACGAAGTTAAGGTAAAAACAAACAGATTTGAAGACTTAAATAACTTTGGATGAAATTAGCGAAAAATATGGTGATAAGCTAGCTAGAGGGTCCTTCTCCACACATGACACACTTGCATATAAATTGATTTCTAGTTGCTTTTCCAATAAACCATGAACCTCAACACCCCAGATTAACCGTGAACAGCACTAATTAACCCTTAGATTTTCCGTAAGTCATTGAATTGGATGGAATACGCATCAGCAACCAAATTATTCTTCAATAGTTCCCTACATGAATAGCATAATAGAGATACAATCAAAGATCATTAAGCTTTGTGAAAATCATAAGCATTGACAAGGCATTCGTAACTATTGAAAACCATGATACTCTTGCTAGGAATTTACTTAACATGATCGTGACTAGCAACCTTCACTACTTATAAGTATAAGTTCATAACGATTAGGTGAAAGTCCCTTATATTCTAGCATCAAATTCATGCATGCAAACTAAGCGGGCCCTCTTAATCAACACACAAGAATAAGTTCTTAATCAAACAGTTAAGTAAATTGTATTCACAATTTATGAAATCACAACTGAAAGTAATCAATTCATATTGCAAATATAATCATGGTTTCAAAGTCCCCTCTAGCTAAAACAAGTTTAGCTCCTCATGTTCGCAAAACAAAGATAATTAAACTTAAACATTAAAAACAAAGATAGAATACACCTATAAACACTCTAGGTGGCTCCTCCTTCCTTCCTTGCTGCGCACAATGGGGATTTGTGTGAATTTAGGCTCTTGAGGTGTGGTGGATGGTGTGGTGTGAAATTATGGTAGAGGGTGGTGGTTTATGAGTGTTGCAGCATCATGTATTTATAGGGTGAAGGGAAGGCACGGAATTGGGCTGAAAAGGAGAGGAATTAGGACTCCAAATCACCAAAGAACAATGACACTTTCAATCAGATTCCAATGAGGACAAGGAATGGTCCTTGTGGCAGATTCTAGAACTTCTAGAAGGGTTACATGTGGCACAAACTTAGGACACAAAAATAGGGCTTCTAGAACCTGATATTTAGGTGATTTAATGTGAAAAGGAGTCCTCTTTGAAGCTGGAATTAAGGTAGGAAAAGATTAGGATAGGATAAGATAAGATAAGGTTGGATAAGGTTTGGATAAGATAAGGAAATTTGGATAATATTCCTTCTTTGTAGCTGATTCCTTATCTTCCAAGTCTTCAATTTAATTCTTCCAGATGTTAATCACATTCCTAGCCTTTCTTGATCTTCAAATTCATCCATCCACCTTGCTCCATGCATGTGCAATCCATTCCAAGCCCAAAACTGCTCTAAAATGCTCCAAATTGCACTTTCTTGCCAACTTTGTCAATTGAACCTGAAAACACACTAAAATAGCTTAAAACTCTATAACAAGTAGAAATTAGCTATGTAAATGCAAGAAAACAAGCTAACTAAGTCGCATAAATATGCTCCTATCAAAGATTAGAGCGGTGACCTCGATCCAGTATCAGAAGATCAGATTTTGCATCCCGGGAGGAGTAGTTAGAGAGATCAGCTTTCTTTCTCACGCAGCACAGCCCAAATGCCTCTGGTCCTTTATGCATGTGGCCTCTGCCACGCAGCCCAGAAAGGGAGGAGGCCTTAACCTCCTTCCTTTCTCCTCATTCGTACCCAGCGTGCTCTAGCAAGGCCCATGCCTCTTAGCCCAGGCCATCAGGACCTAAAAGCTGGCCCATGCTGGTCTCTCCTACTCTCTCTCCTCTCACATGCACAGGCCAATGCCCAGTAGCCATGGAGACCTAGCCCAAGCTGGCCTCCCCACGCCCAGCGCACCTGTCGCCTCAGCCCAAGCCGAGCCAAGCACCTAGCCCACGCCAGCCGACCCCCGTGTCCCTATGGCACCTTTGCCACGTGTTTCACACATCCTCCACCTCCACCAAGCCAATTTTTCAAGCCCCAAGATTCCCAAAAAATCAAGAAGAAGAAAATTCAAATTTTTTCTTGCCTTGGTGTAGCATGGAGAAGAAGAACAACAACGAGAGATAACTCTTTGCAAGGGTAAGAGAAGAAGAAATCTAGGGGAGGGAAAAAAATTTCCTCTAACTTCTCTTTTCCTTGCTGGAATGATGATTGTTCTCCAAATTTATTTAATCCCCTGCTTACGGCAGAATTAAATAGGTATTGGGGGCAATTGGTTTCCTTTTCCTTGAAGAAGTCTATCTCCAAATCAAAGAAGGAGATCAAGTTCAAATTGGGGAATAATTCTACAAGCCCATGCAGCTTGGGATTTCCACACCTACTGCCTTTTTTCTGCGTGCAGCCCGGTAGGTGTGGTGGCATTTGTGGAGCCTAAAATAATCTCAAAAATTCTAGAGGTGACATGTGGACTTTTGCCAAAAGAAAACAAGATTGCCCTCAATAAATGGGTAGGCTCCTTAGATACTCCCATGCGTAGCTCACAACCCTGAAGGTCTCAATAGTTGAATACGACTGCCCATAACTCACCAACCTTTGGCAAGAAAAAGTCAAAGCATTAAAGATAAGTATTAATTACCCAAATCCTATCTTTAATACATTCCCCAATTGAAGATTGACTTCAATCAAGTAAATAATCCCAATTTAAATCAATTAGGGATAATTACTCCATTATCTCTAGATATTATTTCCTATTTAATATTTTGAGAATATTTCTCCATAAACATTGGCCGATAGGATGCCGCCATGTGTAGGGTAAAACCCTAACACTATGGCTAGCCCTCCCCTCCTATATATACCCCATATTCTACCAAATTTCATAAGCTTTTGCTACCCCTAAAAGCCCTAAACACCTTACTCTTCTTAGAGAAACTAACTTATGCATCGGAGATTCATTGGCCTAACCCCCCCCCCCTCCCCCAACCTTGTGGCTGCTTGAGGCTTAGGTCTTTGATCAAAGATGTTGATTGTTTTGTAGGTGTATTTTCGTCAAAGCTAGAGACAACAGAAATTTGCATCGAGATACATCATCAGAGGATTCAAAGTTGTAAAGAGATTGTAACCCTAAACTCATTTACACAAAACATTTATTTTGTACTTCTTTTATTTGCTACAAGATTTTAGTGTTTGCGCATGACAGACAATGCATTTTGTATGCCTGATTGCTACTCCAAAAACAAATTGAATATTCTTCATAAGTGGTGTTATTCACATTTTTATTTTTATTTTTATTTTTACACATATTTTATTAATTTCTGTCCTTTTATTTTTTTTTTTTTTCAATTCATTCTAACAGTCATAATTAAAAAGATATAAAAAATTATAAATAAATGTGTAGATAACCGTGAAATGTTACGGGACTCTTCACCCTTTGTGGTTGTTTGACTTGCAACTAAAGAAAAATCAACCTCTCGGTGAGACCATCGTCATGATTAAACCCATTTCGTGATTCCCATCGAAGCCCGCACAAAACCCCCATCATGTTCCTCCGTTGAAAACCTTGTTACAAGTCCCGACTTTTCTATCACTTTCTCGGGAAAGTCAGAATATCCCCAGAAAAAACAGAGCGACCAATTCTGGTTAGTTTGATGGGCGTGATTTCCACTCAGAGAGGCTCGAGACCAGCGGCGACCCACGAAGGTGGCTTACCGGTCTCTCTTGGGGCGGGTTCGGCGGCGGCCCCCAAGAGAAAATGGTCCAATCTGATTCCTTTTTTTGTTGCCCTTGTTGTGATAGCAGAGATCGCGTTTCTGGGTAAGCTCGACATCGGAAATAACGCAGGTTTAGTAGACTCGTGGGCCGACTTGTTCGCCCGGACGCCGTTGACTCATGAAGTGGCGGTGCCGGCGGCGGAGAGTGGTGATTTGGAGTTGCTGAGTTGCGAGGAGTGGTTGGAGAGAGAGGATGCTATAGAGTACTCCAGGGATTTTGACAAAGAACCGGTTTTGGTTTCTGGTGATGAGAAGGTAATTTGCAGCTTTTTATTAGTTTCAATTGTGTTCTTAATACTGTGTAGTTTTCTAATACACACACTCATATATATATATATATATATATATATATATTTTTTATTGGGTTTTAGTTTAAAATTGAATTGTGATTGTACGTGACAATAATGTCATGACACGAGTGAGGAAAATAGTGCAAGCGAGAATTTTTGTAAGATGTTTACACTGCTTAAGCTGTTGATTCTTGTCCTTGAAAGCAGGATGTGAAATTTGATATTCGCTTTTCGACTGCCTTGTGTTAGTCACTATTTGAGCAATTGATCCTTGACATCTGAAGCTGGTTAGGAAGTTTGATGCTTTTGGCTGCATTATGTTTTTTATTGTTCAATTTTAGTCTGCATTATGTTAGTCTTGGTAGAATGTAGTCTAGCGGCGGTGGAGGACCCTTAAGTTCCATCTTCTAAATCTTGTTGAGTTAAATGAACAAGAATGATTTGTAATTGGAAGTAACTTGAATTGGATAGTCCCATTTCTTACCCTACTTTTACGATACTCTCTAGGGACTTAAACATGGAGTTTTGGGATATAACTGACACATTTCACTTTTGTCACGTCTTGCATTTGTTCATAATTATTTTTGTCTTGTCTTCCACATAGGAATGGAAATCTTGTTCTGTGGGATGCCAGTTTGGATACAATCCTGCAAAAACACCTGATGCTGCTTTTGGTTTAGCTCACCAATCTGGGACAGCCAGTGTTCTCCGATCCATGGAATCAGCTCAATACTATGCTGAGAACAATCTTGCTCATGCACGACGGTGGGTAAGCACATACAAATATGGCTTAATTGCAGTTTTTGAAGATGGCTTAATTGCAGTTTTTGAAGATTTTCTCTTTTTCATTTAATGTTGTTTGTGGACATGTTATCCCTTTATCATAGGAATTGCAATCTCGTACAAGTATTGAGTAAGGTTTTAAGATTTTTTAAGGCTTATTTTCTTGAAAAAATGGTACCCACAAATTTGAAGAGCTGAAAACAAATTATTTTATCTTTTTAACATGGTTTAGAATATCTCATATGCTGTGCTGCATATTGCATAGTACTACTTTGAATTGTGTCTATTAACTATAAGCCTAAGTGTTCTGGTGGGGCATACCAATCATTCATGCAGTCAATTGGAATTACTTAATATAATCATTTCTCAATCGCATTCCTGACGGATGGTGTTCTTCTTTTCCTTTGGGGGGAAACCCTCAGAATGCAAACTTCATCTGTTCTAAAACTTGTTTGTCATAACTAATAGTTTTAACTGCTTTCATTTGTACTAGGAGGGGATATGATATTGTTATGACAACTAGTCTCTCATCGGATGTTCCTGTTGGATATTTTTCTTGGGCTGAGTACGACATCATGGCGCCCGTACAGCCAAAGACTGAGACTGCACTTGCAGCTGCATTTATTTCCAACTGTGGTGCCCGCAACTTCCGCTTGCAAGCTCTTGAAGCACTTGAAAGTGCTAACCTCAAGATAGACTCTTATGGCGGTTGCCATAGAAATCGTGATGGAAGAGGTGTGACATTTAGATGCTTTTTTAAAGTAATAATAATGATATTTTGCTAATTTTCTGGTTCAAGGCATTACAATTGGGAGTTGTGACTCTCTTGCATGCTTTCTTAGCGTGCCGTATGAGGTTTGCAACAAACTGGGGTTCAGTTTGTGGCCTTTATTTTGTTTTTGGTTGAAAATATTCTGTGTTGGCTTCAATGTATTGAAAGGTGATGGCATAGGTGAGGCGTCCCATGGATAGCCCTGCCCAAGCGTGAGGCATGAGGCAAAGCCTCACGGTACCTAAAATTTTATTATATAATTTATATTTATAAAATAGAATACTTTGTAAAACAAATATAATTATAACTAAATCAAATATAATAACATCTTCTTCATTATTAAGTCTACTTGTACTTAGAAACTATGTCATAGTCTTAAAATGTTTTAATTATTTTATTTTACTGTAAGCAATTATAGAGAACTTCAAGAGAAATAAGATTGAGTGGCCACAATTATAGGGAATTTCAATGAAAATAAAGGCTGAATTTTGCAATTATACGCAATTTAAAGGAAATAAAGGTTGAGTGGAGCAATTATAGGGAATAAAGGCTGAATTTTGTTGGAATGTTACGAGAATATCCATAAAAATATGCTTATCTATAAATAATAAACACATAAAGATACTTATCTATCTATCTAATAAATAATATAAAAAATAAAAGTGAATAAAAAAAAGATAGTGCAATAATAAATGTGGGGACTATTAAAATTTTAAGGAGAAAAAAATATAGAAAAATGAAAAGTCAGGAGAAAAGATAGCCATCGCCATCTGTCTTCTTCATCTTCCCTGGTACGGTTTTGCAACTCAGCTTCGTCACTAGGCACGGCTTTGGTTTGGGTATTTTTACCAAAAAAACAAAAAGCAAAAAATGGGAATAAAAAGAACGCTTGGACACCCTGAGGCGCACCTTTGCCGTCTAGGCTTGCTCCAGCGATGCCTTACGCCACACCTGGAAAACAGAGGCGGCAAGCTACTCACCCAGCCTTCGAGACCGCCTAGGCGCGCTCCAAGGCGAGCCTTTTAAAACACTGGTTGGCTCTATAGTGTCTTGTAGGTAATTCAATTTGTTGGATTTTGACGGTAGGTTTAATCTTGCCTAATGTTGTATTGTTTGGTCTGAAATAGATTCACAGGCGCATAAAATTTTTCTTTCTCCCTTGCCATTTTTTCGTTTATAAGTTACTTTCCCTGGCTATAAGGATATAGAATTTGGAAGTTTGAATTGTAAGAAATTGTTTTTGATCTAATGGGCAAGGTAAGTCAGACCTTAGTTGATTATGATATCACTTAAACAAGCTGCATGTGCTTGGAATTATTATTATTTTTTCCGATCATGTCTATCAGTTCTAGACTTCTGGTTGTGCAATCAGAGAGGGACTGGATGTTTCATTATTGGCTAAATAGTTGGCATCTTGAACCAAATCCAGTATTTGAACCAAATAAACACATATAATACACTACTAAGATATATTATGGCTTGTATTCTATAGTTATAAGATATACATAACCTGTAATTGTTTAATAATTTGCTTCTGTTTTAAATGAATCTGGCAGTTGACAAAGTTGAAACTCTGAAGCGCTATAAATTCAGTTTGGCATTTGAGAATTCCAACGAGGAGGATTATGTTACCGAGAAATACTTCCAATCGCTTGTTGCTGGTATGAAACTACTCTCTCTCTCCCCCTCCCCCTCTCCTCCCTGGTGTGTTGATTATGTAGTTGTGATGCATAATATGAAAACTTCTTGTGGAGGAAAAATTCAGAATTTAGGGGCAACCAGGATTCTTTTAACCCAGATAAATGTTGTTTGAATATATGTAAAAAATCTTGGTAATAGTTCATAAACAAATTTAAGAGATTTAGTATGGATGGAAAACTATAAGTGTGGGCATTCATCTTTGAAATTGCAGTGTTTTGCCTTTTAACATCTATAAGATCTAATGGATTACATTTTCGCATTCAACATGAGGGAAAAAATTGCATTTCAGATTCCAAAAGCAAAATTGTCATCTATGTACTGAAATTCAAGAAAGATGTTGGGTATGGACGTTGATATTTTATTGTTCCAGGATCTATACCTGTGGTTGTTGGTGCTCCAAATATTGAAGAATATGCTCCTGCTCCTGGTTCAATTTTACATATTAAGGAGCTAACCGATATTGAATCAGTTGCCAAGAGAATGAAATTTCTTGCAGATAATCCTGAAGCATATAATCAGTCATTGAGGTAAATCATTAGTTGTTTGTTTCTTCTCATTTTCTTCTTTTCTGTAACATGTCAAATACTTTTCTTTTTCTATGTTTCAGTATTGTTTCTGTATGAAGATTGAATGATGTTTAATGATTAGGTGGAAGTATGAGGGTCCATCGAATTCTTTCAAGGCCCTTGTGGACATGGCAGCAGTACATTCATCATGCCGTCTTTGCATTCACCTGGCAACAATGATTCGCGAGAAAGAAGAAATGAACCAAAGGGTCAAAAACAGACCCTGCAAGTGCACCAGAGGCGAAGGAGTCGTCTATCATTTATATGTAAGAGAAAGAGGGAGGTTCAATATGGAATCTATTTTCTTAAGGTAATTTCATTTCCCTAACACCAATTACTACACTAGCAGCCAAGACTGCCGGGAATGGGATCTGTCTCTGCACATTGTTTACATCCTTACGAGTTTCATCATGCTGAAGATTTCCGTCTAAGTTTATTTTATATTTCTAGAAGAGGGAAAAATAAAACTTGTAGTGTCATTGCATGATGAAAAATTAAATAAATTTTTGTCCCCCAATATCTTTTTCTGTGACAGGTCTGGCAATTTGACTCTTGGAGCTTTTGAGTCTATGGTGCTCGCGAAATTAAAGTCCCAGAAACATGTGCCCATTTGGAAACCAGAAAGACCTGAAAGCATAAGAGGAGGAGACGAATTTAAAATATATAGAATATATCCTGTTGGCATGACGCAGAGGCAAGCGTTGTATACCTTCAGATTTAATGGGGATGCTGATTTTAGAAGACACGTTGGAAGCAACCCCTGTGCAAAGTTTGAAGTCATATTAGTTTAGACTGAAATATGCATTCTGTCAACATTGATCATGGATATGCTGATTTTAGCAGCTTACTTTTGATATATTTGTCAAGAGAGATCGAGGTGGTCTCGTTCGGGCAATTTGTTATGCCTTCTTTGTACACACTGATTTTTGGAGGAGTGAACTGCAATATCTTTAGGGAAGATGGTGCCGAGGACATGTGGATGATTGATTGTATGCCCATTGATTCAGATCTAGTCGTATTTTAGTTGTAAGATTCTGTCTTCTCGTCAGGTGAAGTTGATCAAAGCACCCGAAGTGTTCTTTTTCGTTTTAGTCCATTAACAGTCTTGGAAGGAACTGTTTCGGTTGCGAAGACTGAAATCGGGTTCATTTTGTAATTCAGAAAGAGTAGCACGAGACTAAATTTGTAGACAAAATTTCGTAAATTAAATGACCTGCAAGTTAATGATCAGATTATTCCTGAGACGATGATAAACGTCCTTAATCTTATTGGTAACACATGATTTAGCTTATAAATTTTGTCTACAAATTTATTCTTTCTAGTAGTATTCATTTAAAACATAGTTGCCTTCTTATATTTAAGGATTTGTCAAATTATAAAATTTTCGTTTACTAAACAGTGTTTATCGGGATAACTAGATTCACTATAATTCCAAAGACAGTTGGAGCAATGATCACTAAACAAAGTAAAATCAAAATCAACAATTCTTATTAATTATTTTGCTATTCTTTTATTTGCTTCATAGGTGATAGGAGCATATTTATGCTACTTAGTTATGTTGTTTCCTTGCATTTAGTTAGTTAATTACTACTTATTATAGTCTTTTAAGCTATTTTCGTATGTTTGTAGGTCCTAATGGCAAAAGGAGCAAGAAAGTGCATTTTGGAGCCATTTGGAGCAATTTTGGGCATAGATTGGGTAGCTTAACTATGGGGCAAAGTGGATGGACAAAATTAAAGTCAAGAGAGGCTAGGAAAGGCTACAAATCTAAGGAAAGAAGTTCAAATGCAAAGAAGATAAGGAAATAGCAAGAAATAAGGAACCTTATCCAACCTTATCTTACCTTATCTTAACCAACCTTATCCTATCTTATCGTATATTATCCAAATTATTTTGTGCCATAGTTCTAGCTATTTAGAAGGGATTAGATGTACAGTTAAACACATAATTCAGATTCTAAAAGCCTCATCCCTTTGTATGCCGCATAGACACCATTCCTTTAAAGTTTGGGAGTTGTAGTTCATATCCTACACCTATGCCGTGTGTTCTTATCCCTATCTTACCCGACACTTGTTTTTCTACAAATTGTAGATCAAAAGGGGTTCCCTCTAAATCATGCTCCACTACTTTAAGAACAAGGGTATGGATAGTCCTATTCTAGGCTAGGTAAGGATAATATGGCTAACAAAGAAAATAAGTTAACTAAGGCTCAAAGGGTTAAACCTACAATACATATGCAAAGGGTAGGGCTTTTTGGCTCTGGTTTTAACTAAACAACTTCATCTTGTTTTATGTTATGCACTCAATTTGATGCTTTGAATGAAATGGGCATGAGTTCTAGTATTTGGAACTATAGTGATGAAACGCATTCTAAGTAACAACCAAGCAAAGAAATAATGAGATCATGCAACGACTTTAGAAAACAAAAATATCTCAGATTAATAACTCTCCAAATAAAGTTTTGGCTCATGTCTTTCAAGGTTGTAGCGTTAGTTTGAGTTTCATCCTTCAAACATGTTATAAAAACTGAATTTTTTTTTTCTTTTGTGATTACATGTGAATTTGTAAACGACAACTACAACTATGCATAAACCAACGAGTAAATCAAACTTCCATCCATGTTTGTAACTTTCGTTAATAGTCATGCAATTAAAAACCAAATCCTCATCATTGTGTTGGAAGGTATCCTAAGACACAAACAAACATAAAAACAAAAACGACGCTAAAAACGACTCTTTTTGGTTTTCTTTTTTTTAAACACTTGTTTCGATTTTTTTTTCTTTTTCAAATTTTGGATTTTCCATTTAAGACATATAAAAACACTTCCAAACACACTAAAAACACTTAAAAACAGTGAGAAACAACTTTAGAAGTGATAGGTGATAAAATCCCACGAAAATTGATAGGAGCATATTTATGCTACTTAGTTATGTTGTTTCCTTGCATTTAGTTAGTTAATTACTATTTATTTTAGTCTTTTGAGCTATTTTCGTATGTTTTTAGGTCCTAATGGCAAAAGGGGCAAGAAAGTGCATTTTGGAGCTATTTAAAGCAGTTTTGGGCATGGATTGGATAGCTTAACTATGGAGCAAAGTGGATGGACGAAATTGAAGTCAAGAGAGGCTAGGAAAGGTTACAAATCTGGAGAAAGAAGTTCAAAAACAAAGAGGATAAGGAACGAGCAAGAAATAAGGAACATTATCCAACCTTATCCTATCCAATCTTATCTTATCCAACCTTATCTCATCTTATCCTATCCTAATCTTTTGCTACCTTAATTCCTGCTGCAAAAAGGACTTAATTTGACATTAGAACACCTAAATATATGGTTCTAGAAGACCCTATCTCCTCCTAAATAGGTGCCGCACCCTTTATCCCTTTTAAAAGTCCAATTTCTGCCACAAAACACATTGTTTCTAGAAACCCTACAAAAGTGGCGCCTCCCCCTTTTCTAGAAGCTCTAGAATCTGCAATCTTTTTCCCTTTCTTCCTTGGTCTTTGCCATGGAATCCTAGTCCTTTTACCCTAGGATTGTGCAAACCTTTTCCCACCTAATTTATACCACACCCTAATCTGATTTCCCTAAGGTTTAAGCCCTATAAATGCAAGTGTTTGCCGCACCATTCAAAGCATCCATTCACTCATTCATTCATTCATACATTCAACCACCCTCTACCACAATTTCACACCACACCATCCACCACACCTTAAGAGCCTAAATTCACACAAATCCCTATTGTGGGCAGCAAGGAAGGAAGGAGGAGCCACCTGGAGTGTTTCTAGGTGTATTCTATCTTTGTTTTCAATGTTTAAATTTAATTATCTTTGTTTTGCGAACATGAGGAACTAAATTCGTTTTAGTTAGAGGTGAATTCAAAGCCATGAACATATATGTGATATGAATTGATTTCATCCAATTATTGTTTCATAAATCATGAATGCGATTTACTTATTTGTTTGATTGATAACTTATTCTTGTATGTTGATTAAGGAGGCCTACTTAGTTTGCATGCATGAATTTGATGCTAGAATATAAGGGAGTTTCACGTAATAGTTATTCACTTATACTCACAAGTAGTGGAAGTCACTAGTCATGATTGTGTTAAGTGAATCCTTGGCTGGGGTCTCGTGCGTTTCATAGTGATGAATGCCTTGTCAATGCATATGATTTTCATAGAATTTAAAGATTTTTTATATGTATCTCTATCATGCGTTTCATATAGGGAGCTTGAGAAAGATAATTTGGTTGTAATGCGTATTCATTCAATTTAATGAAATAAGGAAAATCTGATGGTTGGTTGTGCAATGCAATTAACTTGGGGCATTGCCATTCATGGTTTAAAGGAATAATAACTGGAAATCGATTTGCATGCATATGTGTCATGTGTGGACTCTAGCTAGCTTATCACCCATATTTTTCCCTAATTTCATCCAAAGTTGTTTAAGTCTTGAAATCTGTTTGTTTTTACTTTAATTTCGTCCAAATCAATCTCCCCTTTAATTAAGTGTGTTAGAGTAGTTAGAAACGTGTTCAAATCAGTCCAATTTAGTGTTTTGAGTCTTAATAGTCTAAAATTCGTCCAAATCACCTTTAGAGTCTAGTTTGAGTCTTTTTGATTAGTTTGTGTGTTTTGAGTCTTTTTAATTTGTTTTGATTCATATAAGTCTAGTTAAGTGTTTTTAAGTTTTGTTTTGTGTTTTTAAGTCAGTTTAGAGTAGATTAGCATCCTTTCTAATCCCCGGCCTAAAACGATCCCTACTTTCATATACTACAATCATAGGGTTTTAATTTGAGCATCAAAAATCAATGCAAAATCATTTGTTTACCCCACCCCCCCCCCCAACACTTAAACCAAACATTGTCCTCAGTGTTTCAAACATAGACTCACAAGCAAACAATCAAACACACTACTAATAAACATGACAATTATGGCAAAGTAAAAGCAATAAAGAGTAGGTAAAAGAAAGCAAATCTGGTTGTAGGAGCCAGAGATTCCTAAGTCTTCTTTATTCGAATACATGGGTTGCCTCCAAAGAAGCGCTTGCTTTAACGTCTTGCAGCCGGACGATACCTCCTTTTAAGCTCCCCTAGGTCCCATGGCTTGGAATTGATCTTTGAATGGGAGGTGATACTTGAAATGATCCAGTAATGGTTTAATTCTAGAGTGGGTGCCTGAATTATTAACAATATATTAGTAGAAAATGATGCGAGATTTATACGCACACAAATTAAACCCTCTTTTTGACAATTGTAGTAAGTATGTAAGTAGGGATCGTTCTGGACCGGGGATTAGGAGGGATTGTTAATCACTTGGATTCGACTCAAAAACGTAAAAACACAATATAAAACACTATACTAGACTCAAAAAATGCAAAATTAAACTTTAAAACACTAAGACAAACCAAAAGACTCAAAACAAGTTCAAAAGACTCAAAACTGCCTAAAAACACTAACTAGGCAGTTTATGACCTTAAACCCAATTTTGGACGAATTTAAGATTATGGCTTGATTCAAAACATTTTAAAACATAAACTAAACAGATTCTAAGCACTAAAGAACAAGAAAGTAAAGGGGGGTTTTGATTTGACGAGATTAAATTAAAGCAGAATGTAAATATGAATGTGATGGAATTTAATGGATGGGAACCTAGCTAAGGGGTTCATCTCCACACATGTTACACTTGCATAATAAAACGATTTCCATTTGCATTTCAATAAACCATGAAACTCAACACTCCGAGTTAATTAGGTCCGCTTAAATTAACCGTCAAGTTCTCCTTAAGTTAATGAATTGGATGGGTTTGCGCAACGCAATTCACAACATTCCCCACAAGTCCTCTACATGATTGCATAATAGAGATACAAGCAAGAATCATTACGCTCTAAGAAAATTATAAGTGTTGACGAGCCATTCGTTACTATGATTGCATGAAACTTATGCCAAGAATTCGTTTAACGCGATTGTTTATAAGCAACCTCCACTACTTGTGAATATAAGTTCGTAACTATTAGGTGAAACTCACTTATATTCTAGCGTCATATTCATGCATGAAAATTAAGCGTGCACTCTCAATAAACATACATAAATAAGTTATCAATCAAACAGTTCAACAAATTGAATTCACAACTTATGAAACGCAATTAGAAGTAATCAAATCAAAATGCAAGCATAAACATATATTTCGAATCCCCCCCCTAGCCAAGGGGGGTTTAGTTGAATTTAAACATTGGAATCAAAGAAACACCTAAACATTCCAACAACTCAAACTTGAATTGTATGAACGTTTAGGCCCTCTTATCTTCCATTCCTCATTCGTACAAAACAAAGAGTATTGAAATTAAACATTGAAATCAAAGAAACACCTAAACATTCCAACAACTCAAACTTGAATTGTATGAACGTTTAGGCCCTCTTATCTTCCTCTTCGTTGTAGCACAAGGTCTAAGGATAGTTTGATGGTGTGAATGGTTTGGGGAGTGGTGAAAATGGAAGGGGGATGGTGTTTGGATTAATAGGGAAGGCACGGCACAAAGGTTGTGTTTGTGTTGGTGTGAAGTGTTGTGAATGGAATGAATTGTATGAATGCATTACATGGTTTTATAGGGAGAGAATGGAGGGGAGAACATGTTAATGGCAGCTAGGATGAATGATTAAAGGGGTTGCTAGGTTGGAAATGATTAAAGAGTGAAGGGATGTATGTGAAAAACAGCTAGGAAACTTGGTGGAATGCTGGAATTGCAAGGGTGGCCACGGCATGGGTTGTTTTTGTGTGTTGTGGCTGATTTGTTTGTTGGTTAAAGATGCATGTGGATGGATTATACAATGGGAAAGTATGTGATTGACAACTAGGATGAATGGTGGCTGCAATGATGAAGTGTGATGGCTGAAAATGGCAAGGGAAGTGCACGGCATGGATGGATTTTGGTGCATATGGCTGCAATGTTGTGTAATGATGAAGGAATAAGTGCATGTGGTTGAATTGGTGGTGAATGTGCATGGCAAAGAATGGATTTGGCTGCAATGGTGTGTAATTGGGCTAGGGTTTAAGTGCATAAAATGGACCCAAATTGCTCCCCCTTGCATGGCAATGAATGGTGTTTGTGTTAAGCCCATGGCAAGGTGTTATGTAATTGGGTTAGGGCCATTGTTTTGTGTCCTCAAGTGCATACAAGGCCTTCAATTTCATCCAACACTTGGGCTCCAAGCATAAGCTATCCATCCTTAGCCCAATAGTGCTCCAAAACATTCCACAATGCATCCTTTCGTCAAACACGTCTTATTATCCTGAAAACACACAAAAGAAGCATAAAGGACTAAAATAACTAAAGAAACATAACGTAAATGTACGAGAACAAGCCATTTAAGTCGCACGAATATGCTCCTATCAAATACCCCCACACTTAGCTTTTGCTAGTCCTCGAGCAAAACAGAAAAACAAAACAAAACGAAACGAAACAAACCAAAGACAATTTTAAACCTTCCAACTTTGCCTCAGGGATTTCCAATGCACATGACATGTCAAAAATCATCATTCCCACAGATTTTGTTTATCTTGACACTTAAGTACATACTTAATCATAGTCACCACATATTAGTTCACAATTAAGCATTTAAAACCATGTTTTGAATGTAGTAACATGCCTTAGAGAATTTGCTCAATTCCTTACAAAATATGCACTCAATTTTCACTCAGATTTTCTGACTACACACCCTAATCTAGTTATATGTGAGAAGATTGTTGTAAGCATAAAAACGAACACTCACATATATGTATCATAAGGAGAGCAATTTCTGGAGTTAATAAGCATGTTTAGGTATGATCTCATGAATGGAATGCTACTACTTAGATGCGAGAACCAGTGATACCATAAGCTCAAACCCACTTTAAACTCCACATATTGAAACACATAACAATCAAGATAGAAGTCAAAGGGTTGTAACGGGGCTAGGGTATTGGCTAACAATGAAAGGTGAAGGATAAACAAACATTCTTAAAGCAATAGCGAGCAAAGTATTGAATTAGGCACTTAGAATTCCCTTAGAACGCATAAGTCAACTTTGAACACCCAAGGGGAAGTCACACAAAACTTAGGGCCATATTCAAACTTTTTGGGCCCTTTCTTCAACAATCACACTTGTGAGTCCATTCTCACTTATTTTCACTCTTTTTCTTTCTTTTCTTCTTCTTTTTCTCACATTTTTTTTTCTTTTTCCCGTGCCTTCTTTAAGACTTAGGCACATACATACACACAAAAATCCCTTCCCCCACACTTGTTTTCTGCAATAATGTCACTCAAAAAGAATTCCTTCTAAGTCATGCTCCACTATACTCAAGAACAAGGGTATGGGAAAGTCCTACTCTAAGCTAGGTAAGGGGTGATGTGGTTAACAAAGAAAATAGGCTGAATAAGGCTCAAAGGGGTTAAAACTTACAACAAATACGGAATATGGGAAGTAAGGCTATTTGGCTATGGTGGCAACTACACAACTTCATCTTGATATATGTTATGCAATTCCAATGTCATGCTTTGAATGAAACGGATATAAGTTCTAGCATTTAGTTCTATCATGATACAATTGCATTCTAAGTAGCAACCAAGCAAGGAATAATGAGATCATGCAACAACTTTAGAAAACAAAGAATCACAGAAAAATAACTCTCCAAAGAAAGTAATGGCTCGAGTCTCACAGGGTTGTAGCGTTTGTTTGAGTTCCTTCCTTCAAGCATGTTACAAAAACGAATTTTTCTTTTATGATTGTATGTGAAGTCATACATTATAACCATAACCAAGCATATACCAAGAGTAAATCAAACTTTTCTCTATGTTTATAACTCTTTTTAACAGTCATGCAATTACAAACCAAATCCTTATCATTGTGTTGGAAAGTACCCTAAGACACAAATGATGCGAGATTTATACGCACACAAATTAAACCCTCTTTTTATCAATTGTAGTATATGTATAAGTAGGGATCGTTCTGGACCGGGGATTAGGAGGGAATGCAAATCTCTTGAAAACTGACTCAAAAACGTAAAATAAAGTTTAAAACACTAAACTAGACTCAAAGAATGCAAAATTAAAGTTTAAAACACTAAGACAAACCAAAAACTCAAAATGCTTTAAAAAAAACACAAACTAAAATGATTTCTAACTAAATTGACATTAAAGTAAAGGGGGATTTAAGTTTATACGAAATTAAATTAAATGAACAAATTAAAACAGAATGTAAATATGGAATTGATGAAATGGAATGAATGGATGATAGAATAGCTAAGGGGTTCATCTCCATACATGTTACACTTGCATAATAAAAAGATTTCCAATTGCATTTCAACAAATCATTAATTCTCAACGCCCCGGGTCAATTAGGTCTGCTTAAATTAACCGTCAAGTTTTCCTTAAGTTAATGAATTGGATGGGTTAGCGCAACGCAATTCACAACATTCTCCAAAAGTCCTTTACGTGAAAAGCACAATAAAGATACAATCAAAAATCATTAAGCATCATGAAAACTTTAAGTGTTGACGAGGCATTCGTTACTATGGAATACGCATGAAACTTATGCCAAGAATTCATTTAACGCGATTGTTTATAAGCAACCTCCACTACTTGTGAATATAAGTTCGTAACTATTAGGTGAAACTCACTTATATTCTAGCGTCATATTCATGCATGAAAATTAAGTGTACACTCTCAATAAACATACATAAATAAGTTATCAATCAAACGGTTAAACAAATTGAACCACAACTTATGAAACGCAATTAGAAGTAATCAAATCAAAATGCAAGCATAAACATTTATTTCGAATCACCCCCTAGCTAAAGGGGGTTTTAGTTCCTCATTACGTTGAAATCAAAGAAACACCTAAACATTCCAACAACTCAAACTTGAATTGTATGAACGTTTAGGCACTCTTCTCTTCCATTCCTTATACGTACAAAACAAAGAGAATTAAAATGAAACATTGAAATCAAAGAATCACCTAAACATTCCAACAACTCAAACTTGAATTGTATGAACGTTTAGGTCCTCTTCTCTTCCTCGTTGTTGTAGCACAAGGTCTAAGGTGAGGTTTGGGGGATTATGGAAATGTGGAATGGAGTGAGGAGTGATGGAAATGGAAAGATGGTTTTGGATTCTAAGGGGACTCACGGCAAAGAGAAGGAATGGAAGTGTTTGTGGTGTGTTGTGTATGAAATGAGATGTGATTTTTGTGTATGAATGCATGGGTTTTTATAGGGGGAATGGGAGAATATGTGGGTGATTGTTTAAGAGTGAATGTGGTTGTTATGATTGAGAGTGCATGTGGATGAAATAATGATGGAAAAAGAGCTAGGTTGTTGGTGTGTGAATGCATGTGTTGAATTGGTGGTGCAATGATGAAAGAGTAAGTGCATGTGTGTGTGAATGGTGGTGCAATGATGAAGGAGTAAGTGCATGTGTGTGTATGTTTTGTTTGTTGGTTAAAGCTTGTGTTTGCATGTGAATGTTGTTTGTGTGAAGTGTGTGTGAATGTGCATGTGTTTTAAAGAATGAATGGTGGTATAATGATGAAGTGTGATGAGTGATAAGTGTATGATATGTTGAGTGATATGTTGAGTGGTAAGTGAATGATAAGATAAGTGATAAGTGAATGATATGTTGAGTGATAAATGAATGATATGTTGAGTGATAAGATAAGTGGTTATTGATATGTAGATGAATGAATGATATGATAAGTAATAAATGAATGATAAGTGGTTATTGATATGTAGATGAATGAATGATATGATAAGTAATAAATGAATGATAAGTGGTTATTGATATGTAGATGAATGAATGATATGATAAGTAATAAATGAAGGAGTGGAATGTTGGAATGTTATGCACGACTAAGGATATAGGAAAGGTTTAAATATCCTAAAACTAAAGGGAACAAGGTTCCAACACTTTGGTCTTCAATTAGGTTTTCAATTTCGTCCAACACTTTGGCTCCAAGCATAAGCTTTCCATCCTTAGCCCAAAAGTGCTCCAAACGTCTCCAAAATGCATCTTTTTGCTCCTTTAGCCCTTTTGGCCTATAAACACACGAAAATAGCTTAAAGTACTAAAATAACTAAAGAAACATAACGTAAATGCACGAGAACAAGCCATTTAAGTCGCATGAATATGCTCCTATCAAATACCCCCACACTTATCTTTTGCTAGTCCTCGAGCAAAACAAAACAAAAGAAACCAGAAACAAAACAAAACGAACAAGTAAAACACAACCTAAACCTTCCAACAAACGTCTCAGGGATTTCCAAAGCACATGACAAGTTAAAAATCATTATTCCCACAGATTTTAGCCATTATTACACTTAAGTACATTCTTAATCATAGTCACCACATACTAGTTCACAATTAAACATTTAAAACACATTTCGAATGCAGTAACATGCCTTAGAGAAATTGCTCAAATCCTTACAAGATATGCACTCGTTTTTCACACAGATTTTCTGACTACACACCCTACACTAGTTATATGTGAGAAGATTGATGTAAACATGTAGACGAACACTCACATATGTTATAACAAGGAAAGCATTTTCTGGATTTACGATAATGACATGAATATGATCTCATGAATGGAATGCTACTACTTAGAATGAGAACCAGTGATTCCATAAGCTCATATCAATTTCAAACTCCACATTATTGAACACATAACGATCAAGATAGAAGTCAAAGGGGTGTAACGGGGCTAAAGGTGTTGGCTAACAATGAAAGGTGAAGGATAAACAAACATTCTTAAAGCAATAGTGAGCAAAGTATTGAATTAGGTACTTAGAATTCCCTTAAGAACGCAGAAGTCAACTTTGAACACCCAAGGGAAAGTCACACAAAACTTAGGGCCATATTCAACTTTTTTGGACCCTTTCTTCAACCATCAACGCTCGTGAGTTCATTCTTACTTATTTTCACTCCTTTTTTTTTTTTTTTCTTTTTTTTTTTCTTCTTTTTCTTTTGAATCTCAAAACATACATATAAACGTAAGAACAAACTTTTACTCCCCCACACTCATTTTCTTGCATAATGTACTCAAAAGGAATTCATTTTAGTCATGCTCACTATCAATTAAGAACAAGGGTGTGGACTGTCCTACACTAGGCTAGGTGAGGATAATGTGGGTAAACAAAGAATAAAGGCTAAACAAGGCTCAACGGGGGTAAAACTTACAACATATACGAAATATGGGAAGTAACGCTATTTGGCTATGGTGGCAACTACACAACTTCATCTTGATATATGTTATGCAATTCAATGTCATGCTTTGAATGAAATGGATATAAGTTCTAGCATTTAGTTCTATCATGATACAATTGCATTCTAAGTAGCAGCCAAGCAAGGAATAATGAGATCATGCAACAACTTTTAGAAAACAAAGAATCACAGAAAATAACTCTCCAAAGAAGGTAATGGCTCGAGTCTCACAGGGTTGTAGCGTTTGTTTGAGTTCCTTCCTTCAAGCATGTTACAAAAACGAATTTTTCTTTTATGATTGCATGTGAAGTCATACATTATAACCATAACTAAGCATAAACCAAGAGTAAATCAAACTTTTCTCTATGTTTAGTATCTTTCTTTCTTTTTCTTTTTTTTTATTTTTTATTTTTTTTTATTTTTTATTTTTTTTTATTAACATAAATAAAATCAAACGGCATGGAATTTATCTTTGAATGGGCGGTGATACTTGAAATGATCCGGTAATAGTTTAAATTCCAGATTGGGTGCCTGAATCATTAACCACATGTTAGTATAAAAGAAAATTGAAATTCGGGGAGGCGGCTTACCTGTGTGCTCCAAAATGAACTCCAGAATAAACACCCCTTCGAAAGTTATGACTTGTCCCGTGTCATAAAATCCAACTTCCTTGGGAATTGTGGTTTCAAATTTGTCCTCTTTGATGCCTTCTACATCTTCTCCAGCCACTACCTTCTCTTGAATCATTCTTCTTGGTGTACAAAGTCCTTTGAAGAATTCAACACCATCTAAAACTTGCTGTGTTGCACCAAGAATTGGAATAACATTTTGCACCTTTGGGAAGGCTTCCACGATGTCCTTTTTACTCTCTTCTTGGTTGGGAATCAAAAACCTACTAGGAAAAGGGACATTGGGTGGAATAACATCAGAATAACATGGAATTGGGACGTCCTTACTGGTGGTGGGTGGTTTAGAGGGCTTAGGGGGCTGCGGCAAGGGTTGTTCTACCCTTGCCGTGTGCATGTCTTCTTCCTCCTCCTCAATTAGCAGCTCTTCATCCACTTCTAGGCTATGTTTGGACATTTTTAGGTCAGCTCCAACCTCCATAGCACTTCCCAAAGTGATAGCATTATGGATTTCAAAATCTTCCTTCAAGTTTTCAATAGTTGAGTTGGAAAGTTCACTTTGCTCTTGAATTTGTTTCATGAACTCCATAATCTGCCCAAATTGCTCGTCCAATTTACCCAACTTCTTGTCTTGATTTTGTTCGTCCTGCGTCAAAGAGGTTAGTAATTGAAAATTTTTATCATTATCCATGGACATACTTGAACTTGATTGGAAATGTTGTGGGGGAGGTTGTGGTGGCTGCATAGGTGTTGTATTGAACTCCTCATATGGTTGCCAATATGCTTCTTGTTGAGCCTCCTTGGCTTGATTTTGTGACCCCTGCGCCAAAGAATTTATTTCATTAAGAATTTGAATATAATCTACTGGCGAACTTGAATTTAATTGAGCATATTGCATATGAAGTTGTGGTGGCTGCATAGGTCTTGAATAGAACTCCTCATATGGTTGCCAATATGCTTCACGTTGAACTTGTTGATCTTCCCACCATATAGAGTTTGAATGATCCCTCCAATCTCTTTGTGGACATTGATTGGCTTGAAATCCTTGCCTATATGAAGCACCAAATGTAGGGACACTCTGCATTGTGGTCCTTTCGGCATACGGCGACAATTTAGAAGTAAGATTTGCCAATTGAGCTTGAATGCTAGCAAAATCCATATCTTACTTCTCTAGTACCTAAAATCAAAGAAAGAGAACTAAATCAAAAATCAAAAGTAACAACAAACAAAGAAAACAACACTAAGTTAGAAACTAAAACGAAAACAACTAAACCAAAAAAAAGAAAAGAACCAAGGGATTAGCAAAGTTGCTAATCCCCGGCAACGGCGCCAAAATTTGATGCGAGATTTATACGCACACAAATTAAACCCTCTTTTTATCAATTGTAGTATATGTATAAGTAGGGATCGTTCTGGACCGGGGATTAGGAGGGAATGCAAATCTCTTGAAAACTGACTCAAAAACGTAAAATAAAGTTTAAAACACTAAACTAGACTCAAAGAATGCAAAATTAAAGTTTAAAACACTAAGACAAACCAAAAACTCAAAATGCTTTAAAAAAAAAACACAAACTAAAATGATTTCTAACTAAATTGACATTAAAGTAAAGGGGGATTTAAGTTTATACGAAATTAAATTAAATGAACAAATTAAAACAGAATGTAAATATGGAATTGATGAAATGGAATGAATGGATGATAGAATAGCTAAGGGGTTCATCTCCATACATGTTACACTTGCATAATAAAAAGATTTCCAATTGCATTTCAACAAATCATTAATTCTCAACGCCCCGGGTCAATTAGGTCCGCTTAAATTAACCGTCAAGTTTTCCTTAAGTTAATGAATTGGATGGGTTAGCGCAACGCAATTCACAACATTCTCCAAAAGTCCTTTACGTGAAAAGCACAATAAAGATACAATCAAAAATCATTAAGCATCATGAAAACTTTAAGTGTTGACGAGGCATTCGTTACTATGGAATACGCATGAAACTTATGCCAAGAATTCATTTAACGCGATTGTTTATAAGCAACCTCCACTACTTGTGAATATAAGTTCGTAACTATTAGGTGAAACTCACTTACATTCTAGCGTCATATTCATGCATGAAAATTAAGTGTACACTCTCAATAAACATACATAAATAAGTTATCAATCAAACGGTTAAACAAATTGAACCACAACTTATGAAACGCAATTAGAAGTAATCAAATCAAAATGCAAGCATAAACATTTATTTCGAATCACCCCCTAGCTAAAGGGGGTTTTAGTTCCTCATTACGTTGAAATCAAAGAAACACCTAAACATTCCAACAACTCAAACTTGAATTGTATGAACGTTTAGGCACTCTTCTCTTCCATTCCTTATACGTACAAAACAAAGAGAATTAAAATGAAACATTGAAATCAAAGAATCACCTAAACATTCCAACAACTCAAACTTGAATTGTATGAACGTTTAGGTCCTCTTCTCTTCCTCGTTGTTGTAGCACAAGGTCTAAGGTGAGGTTTGGGGGATTATGGAAATGTGGAATGGAGTGAGGAGTGATGGAAATGGAAAGATGGTTTTGGATTCTAAGGGGACTCACGGCAAAGAGAAGGAATGGAAGTGTTTGTGGTGTGTTGTGTATGAAATGAGATGTGATTTTTGTGTATGAATGCATGGGTTTTTATAGGGGGAATGGGAGAATATGTGGGTGATTGTTTAAGAGTGAATGTGGTTGTTATGATTGAGAGTGCATGTGGATGAAATAATGATGGAAAAAGAGCTAGGTTGTTGGTGTGTGAATGCATGTGTTGAATTGGTGGTGCAATGATGAAAGAGTAAGTGCATGTGTGTGTGAATGGTGGTGCAATGATGAAAGAGTAAGTGCATGTGTGTGTGAATGGTGAATGGTGGTGCAATGATGAAAGAATAAGTGCATGTGTGTGTGAATGGTGGTAGCTAGGGTGAATTATGATGAATGCATGTGGAATAAAGATGGAGAAGGTGGTGTAATGATGAAGGAGTAAGTGCATGTGTGTGTGAATGGTGAATGGTGGTGCAATGATGAAAGAATAAGTGCATGTGTGTGTGAATGGTGGTAGCTAGGGTGAATTATGATGAATGCATGTGGAATAAAGATGGAGAAGGTGGTGTAATGATGAAGGAGTAAGTGCATGTGTGTGTATGTTTTGTTTGTTGGTTAAAGCTTGTGTTTGCATGTGAATGTTGTTTGTGTGAAGTGTGTGTGAATGTGCATGTGTTTTAAAGAATGAATGGTGGTATAATGATGAAGTGTGATGAGTGATAAGTGTATGATATGTTGAGTGATATGTTGAGTGGTAAGTGAATGATAAGATAAGTGATAAGTGAATGATATGTTGAGTGATAAATGAATGATATGTTGAGTGATAAGATAAGTGGTTATTGATATGTAGATGAATGAATGATATGATAAGTAATAAATGAATGATAAGTGGTTATTGATATGTAGATGAATGAATGATATGATAAGTAATAAATGAATGATAAGTGGTTATTGATATGTAGATGAATGAATGATATGATAAGTAATAAATGAAGGAGTGGAATGTTGGAATGTTATGCACGACTAAGGATATAGGAAAGGTTTAAATATCCTAAAACTAAAGGGAACAAGGTTCCAACACTTTGGTCTTCAATTAGGTTTTCAATTTCGTCCAACACTTTGGCTCCAAGCATAAGCTTTCCATCCTTAGCCCAAAAGTGCTCCAAACGTCTCCAAAATGCATCTTTTTGCTCCTTTAGCCCTTTTGGCCTACAAACACACGAAAATAGCTTAAAGTACTAAAATAACTAAAGAAACATAACGTAAATGCACGAGAACAAGCCATTTAAGTCGCATGAATATGCTCCTATCAACAAACACACAAAAACGACTCAAAACACTTTTTTTAGGCTCTTTCAAAACATGTTTTTCAAATTTTTATGTGATTTTCGGAGTTATAAAAACAAAACATACTAAAACACTCTAAAACAACTTAAAAACACCTTAAAACAGTAAGAAACAACATTTGAAGTTATGGGTGATAAAATCCCACGAATTTGCATCAAATAAACTTAGTTACCCCCCCCCCCCCCCACACTTAAATCAAACATTGTCCTCAATGTTTTAAGCATAGATTCACACAAAACATAAGTAAACACACAAAAAGCAACTAAACATACTAAACATGGCAGAATGTAACTAACAAAGAGAAGAGTTTAAGGACGCAAATCTGGTTATGGAGTGTAAATTCCATCTTCTCCTTGGTAATTGCATTGAGGCTTTGATCCAACACTTGGGCTCCAAGCATAAGCTATCCATCCTTAGCCCAATAGTGCTCCAAAACACTCCACAATGCATCCTTTCGTCAAACACGTCTTATTATCCTGAAAACACACAAAAGAAGCATAAAGGACTAAAATAACTAAAGAAACATAACGTAAATGTATGAGAACAAGCCATTTAAGTCGCACGAATATGCTCCTATCAGAAAACGAAAGTGAAATTGGAGGAGGTGGCTTACCTGTGTGCTCCGACATGAACTCAAGAATAAGCACCCCTTCGAAAGTTGTAGGACTAGGAAATTCAGCCAAATTTGGTGTTTTGAGAGTTATGACTTGTCCCGTGTCATAAAATCCAGTTTCTTTGGGAATTGTTCTCTCAAGTATATCCTCTTTGATAAATTCTAGACATTCCCCAGCCACTTCTTGCTCTTAATTCTTTGAAAAGGTTTCGAAGATGCCTTTCTCACGATTTTCTTCCTTGGATTGCATGATCCTGCAAGGAATAGGGACATTTGGTGGAATGGGGTCAAGACAAATTGAATTGGGGCTTACCTTGGTTGTAGTGGACAACATAGAGGGTATGTGGGGCTGCGACAAGGGTGGTTCTTCCCTTGCGGTGGCGCAGTAGCTGTTCATCCATGTTTTGGCTTAGTTTGGACGTCTTGGGTTCATCTCCAACCTCCATGCCACTTTCCAAGGTGATAGCTTCAGCAATTTCAACAGTTGAGTCGGATAGTTCACTTTGTTCTTGCATTTGCCCCATGAATTCTGCGATCTTTCCCATTTGATTCTTCAATTCATTCATCACTTGGGCTTGATTTTGTAATTCCTGCGTCAAATAAGTTAGTACATTAAGAATTTGAGCACAATCTATTGACGAACTTGAATTCGGTTAGAATTGTTGCAGGTCAGACTGTGGTGGCTGTATAGGCGTTGTATAGAACTACTCATATGGCTGCCAATATTCTCCTTGTTGAGCCTCCTTGGCTTGATTTTGCGAGCCTTGCACCAAAGAAACTAATTCATCAAGAATTTGATCACAATCTAATAACGAACCTGAGTTTGGTTGGGCATATTGTATATGAGGTTGTGGTGGCTGCACAAGTCTTGAATAGAACTTTTCCTATAGCTGCCAATATCCTTCGTGTTGAACTTGTTGAGATTCCCACCACATAGAGTTCGAATGATCACTCCAATCTGAATTGTACATGTTGGAAAACAAATTGTTCCCTGATTGATTATGATCTTTATAACCCCAGGAATTGACGTTCTCCCAACCTCTTTGTGGACGTTGATTTGCTTGATATTCTTGCCTATAAGAAGTACCAAATGTAGGGACACTTTGCAATGTGGACCCATCGGCATACTGTGACAACTAAGAAGTAAGATTCGCTATTTGAGCTTGAAGATTAACAATTGCCATGTCTTGCTTCTCTAGTACCTGAAATCAAGGAAATAAAACTAAATCAAATATGAAAAGAAAAATAAACAAACAAACAGAGGGATTAGCAATTTTACTAATCCCTTGGCAATGGCGCCAAAATTTGGTGTGATATATTCTAACACTCAAATTAAACCCTATAATTGTAGTATGTGTAAGTAGGGATCGTTCTAGGCCGGGGATTAGAAGGGATGCTAATCTACTCAAATTAAACTCTAAAACACAAAACTAGACTAAAAAATAGAAAACTAGACTCTTATGACTCAAAACAAACTAAACAAACTCAAAACAGCACAAAATAATCAAATAGACTCAAACTAGACAATAAAGGATCATTTGGACGAAAATTACTTTTAACTTGACTCAAAACACTTAAAAACACAAGTTTGGACAGATTCTAACTAATTTGACACAACAAAGTAAAGGGGGATTGGATTTTGGACGAAATTAAGGTAAAAACAAATAGATTTTAAAGACTCTAAACAACTTGGACGAAATTGGGTGAAATATGGGTGAATGGCTAGCTAGAGGGTTCATCTCCACACATGACACATGCATACAAATCGATTTCCAGTTATTATTCCTTTAAACCATGAATGACAATGCCCTATATTAATCGTGAAAAACACAAATTAACTTTCAGATTTTCCTAAATTCATTGAATTGGATGGAATATGCATCGACAACCAAATTATTCTTATCAAGTTCCCTACATGAATAGCATAATAGAGATACAATCAAAGATCATTAAGCTTTGTGAAAATCATAAGCATTGACATGACATTTGTAACTATGAACTGCATGATACTCCTACCATGGATTTACTTAACACGATTATGACTAGCAACCTCCACTGCTTATAAATATAAGTTCATAACTATTAGGTGAAATTCCCTTATATTCTAGCATCAAATTCATGCATGCAAACTAGGTGTGCACCCTTAATCAACATACAAGAATAAGTTATCAATCAAACAAATAAGCAAATCGCATTCATGTTTTACGAAACAATAACTGGAAGAAATCAATTCATATCACATATGTATATTCATGGCTTTGAATCCATCTCTAGCTAAAACGAGTTTAGCTCCTCATGTTCGCACTTGAACAAAGATAAATTAAACATTGAAAGCAAAAGATAGAATACATCTAGGACGTTCCAGCAATCCAAACTTGAATGTGATGGCACAGCTAAAGTTCTCCTCTCCTTTCTCCTTGCAAAGTTGTGCCACTAGAGGGAATTTTCTGAATTTAAGCTTTTGAGGTGTGGTGGATGGTGTGGTGTGAAATTGTGGTAGAGGGTGGTGTCTTATGAGTGCTGCGGCATCATGTATTTATAGGGAGAAGGGAAGGCACAAAATTGGGTTGAAAAAGAGGGGAATTAGGACTCCAAATCACCAAAGAACAAGGACACTTTCAATCAGATTCTAGGGAGGACAAGGAATGGTTGTTGTGGTAGATTCTAGAACTTCTAGAAGGGTTACATGTGGCATAAACTTAGGGCATGAAAATAGGGCTTCTAGAACCTGATATTTAGGTGATTTAATGTGAAAATGAATCCTCTTTGCAGCTGGAATTAAGGTACGAAAAGATTAGGATAGGATAAGATAAGATAAGGTTGGATAAGGTTTGGATAAGATAAGGTTGTTTGGATAATGTTCCATGTTTCTTACTCTTTCCTTATCTTCTTTGTCTTGAATTTGTTTCTCCAAATTTGTAGCATGTTCCTAGCCTCTTTTGATCTTCAAATTCGTCCATCCACCTTGCTCCATGCATGTGCAATCCATTCCAAGCCCAAAACTGCTCTAAAATGCTCCAAATTGCACCTTCTTGCCAACTTTGTCATATAAACCTACCAACATACAAAAATAGCTTAAATCACTATAATAAATAGCAACTAACTATCTAAATGCAAGAAAACAAGCTAACTAAGTCGCATAAATATACTCCTATCAAATGTCTCCAGAATGTCTTTTTCAGCCTCCTCTTTCTTAGATTGCATAAACTTGCTAGGAAAGGGCATATTTAATGGAATAGAACTAAAAAAATTCAAATTTGGACTTACCTTGGTGGTTTGGGACGGTTTTGAGGCCTGAGAGGGCTGCGGCAAGGATTGGTCTTCCCTTGTCATGGCCTTTGGTTGCTATTCTTTTTCTTGCAACAGCTCTTCATCCTGGTTAAGGCCTTGTTTGGATGGTTTTGTGTGATTTCCAAGCTCATTGGGACTTCTCAATGTAATGGCCTTGGCGGTTTCAATGCCTCCCTTTAGATTCACAACGGTTGAACTAGGAAGTTTACCTTGTTCACGAAACTACCCAAGGAACTCTGAGATCTGCCCTATTTGCTTCTTCATGTCACTCATCTCCTTGTCCTTGTTCGCTATTCTATTATTTTGATTTTGTAATCCCTACGATACAGAAGTTAGTAATTGAATAGCTTGATCATTATCAAATAGCGAACCTGAGTTTGGTTGAGCAGTTTGTGATTGAGCTTGAGATTGTGCGAATGGCCTTTGATATATCCCAGGGGGTGGATGTCGAAATCCTCCTTGTTGTTGAAGTTGTTGAGGCTCCCTCCACTTGAAATTTGGGTGATCTCTCTATCCCGGATTGTATGTATTTGAGTATGGATCATTCCTTTACTGATTTTGACCTTGATAACCTATGGCATTGGCGCTTTCCCATCCTCCATTCTCTATCAATTGGGGACACTGATCATTGAGGTGCCCTTGCATAGAGCACACGCCACACACACTTGGTGTAATTCCTTGCACTTTGCATTGTTCGGCAACCTGAGATACAAGCATAGTGAGGTTAGCTAATTGAGATTGAATTTCAGCTATTGAACTTACCTCATGGACCTGCTACCGTGGGATGCCTCTTTGCCTAACACCTTCGTATTGTTGTTCATTCAAGGCTCGGTTTGCAATTAAGATCTTGGTAGCCACCAGTGTTTTGTCAACCAAAGCACTGATAGGAGCATATTTAGGCGACTTACTTAGCTTGTTTTCGTGCATCTATGTTGTTAATTCATAGTTGTTTTAGTAGTTTAAGCCATTTTCGTGTGTTTTTAGGTTCATATGGCTAAGGAAGAAAAAAGATGCATTTTGGAGCATTTTGGAGCAAAATTGGGCTTGGAATGGATAGCATATGCTTGGAGCCAAAGTGTTGGACGAATTTGAAAGCCTTGTATGCACTTTGGACATAAAACAAAGGGCCTAGCCCAATCAAACAATCCTTTGAGCCATGCAAAACCTCTAGCCCAATCAACAACCCTTAGCCACATGCATTCACACACACATGCACTTACTCTTTCATCATTGCACCACCATTCACACACACATGCACTTACTCTTTCATCATTGCACCACCAATTCAACACATGCATTTCCACCTTCCTACTTCATCATTTCAACCACATATTCACCCACATGCACTCTAATCATTCAACACATGCATTCACACACCAACAACCTAGCTCTTTTTCCATCATTATTTCATCCACATGCACTCTCAATCATAACAACCACATTCACTCTTAAACAATCACCCACTTATTCTCCCATTCCCCCTATAAAAACCCATGCATTCATACACAAAAAACACATCTCATTTTCATACACAAGACACCACAAACACATCCAATCTTTCCCTTTTGCCGCAAATCCCCTTCCATTTCTACACAATCTCTTCTCGGCTTCATTCCATTCCATACACTCTCCCATTCGCAGAAACCATTCAACCTTAGCCGCTCCACCTTCATTTACAACACACTTGGAGCACCAACACCGAAGGCAACTCTTAAGGGATTTCGACATCAGTTTTGCTTCAAGGGTTCTTTCTTCTTAATCCTATGTTCACTCATGTTATATATTTTTATGTCAAACCTTTTGTAAACATGAAGTGTAACTAATCTCTCTCTAGGGATTCGATGTAGCCTTGCAAGATTGCTATGTAGTTAATTCAGAATTCTCATTTAATCTATCTATTTCTTGTTTCATTCTCCGATTTAATTGTGACTTAGGGTGTTGATTTTAATGCTTGATCATCATTTGAATTAACCACAGGTTGTTTAGCCAAGATTAAAGCACACATCATGCATAATCTTGGTGGATATGTGAATGAATGAAGGGAATGTTTTGCAAACATCCTGCCAAGTGTTCCCTTTGGTTTTGTGAAAGTTTCTTGTGCACTACATATTCTTGATTAGGAGCCAAAGTTGCACATCACAATTAGGCTCATGATTAGAGACATTTGATCAAATCCACACATCATATGGTTGATCATATCTAAGTGAAACAAACTCAAGAAATAGGTAGATGGATGAGTATAATCTGATTCAACAAGCATGGCCTTGGGTTAGCAATGGTAAAATCGAATCCCTAGCTTCATCTCCATTGGTACTATCTCATTTTATTAGCTGTTGATTCATTCATTTTGTGTTTACTTCATTTCTTTATGCTTTCAAGGTACAACAACAAATCTGCCTACATTGATTAGTTTTATTTCTCTAGTAAAGAGTTCTTGCAAAACAAGTGATTATATAGGTCCAATTAGTCCCTGTGGATTCGACACCCTTACTTGTGCCATTATACTAAACATATTCTAGCATGAAGAAGGAAAACATCAATCAAAATGGCGCCGTTGCCGGGGACTGATTTCAGTCCCTTATAATTGCTTGTTTTGATATTAAACCTTGTTCTTTTCATTTTAAGTAGATTTCTGATTTTTATTCAAACTTGTTTTATCTTGTTTCAGGTAGTATATGTCAAATAGACTTGCTGAATTAGGCCAAAGAATTGAACGGTTAAAGGGCAACACTTTGGAAAGCTTTGTGCCAACAAGTTCCTCCATTGTCTGTGAAGAAGAGGAAGGGAAACCGTCTAGTCCAATAAGTGAAGGATCTGAGCACTTTAATTGGGAAAGAGAAGAAGAGATGGCGGGCAACCAAGATGATCTTCGAGCTTTGGAGGATTTTGCTCAACCAATCATACCAAATTCACCTTCATGCATCTTGCTGCCCACAGAAGCTAGAAACTATGATCTTAAATCTTCACATTTCCATATGTTTCCTTCTTTTTATGGCTTACCTAATGAAGATCCTTTAGCTCATATTAAAGAATTTTACAATGTTGTGAGTGGGTTACCTTTACAGGGAGTAAGTGAAGCAAATCTGAGGATGAGAGTGTTCCCTTACACCTTGAAAGATAAGGCCAAGGGTTGGTTAATGACTCTAGTACCTGGTTCACTCACCACATGGGATGCCGTGGCTAAGAAGTTTTTGGAAAAGTTCTTTTCCACTCAAAAGACAGCCACATTAAGGGGACAAATCTTCAACTTCAAACAAGATGATGGAGAACCTTTCAATAAGTGTTGGGAGCGCTTTAAAGGCCTTTTGTTGCAATGTCCACACCATGGGTTACCTCTTCACTTACAAATGCAAATTTTCTATGATGGACTAACCCAAACATGTCAATCAACTGTTGATAATGCAGTAGGTGGAGCTTTGAAGAAAAAGAATGCTCAAGAGTCATATAACATTTATGAGATGTTGGGATCTAATGCTCAACACAAAGATGTAAGGGGTAAGAGAGTTGGAGTATATGAAACAAGCTCTAATCATGATCTTTCTTTGCAGGTAGCTAACCTAGAAAAGAAGCTTGAATCCGTGCTCAACATGGTGCCAAAAGCAAGTGAAGTGTGTGCCATTTGCAACATACCAAGCCACCTTACTCATCAATGTCCATCTAGGGAGGCTTACCCCGAGTATGTCCAAGAGCAAGTGAACCTCATGAATTCTTACAATCAAAGGCCAAGGAATGATGTGTATTCCAATACATATAACCCAAGTTGGAGAGATCATCCCAATCTTTCGTGGAAGAACAACAATCAATTCCAAAACTTCCAACCAAAACCTATTCTTGAGGATACGGTTAAATTGTTAGCCCAAAATACCTTGCAATTCCAACAAACCACCAATAGCACTCTCCAACAACATTCGGCGGCTCTAACCAAAATGGAGACACAATTGGGGCAGATTGCAGATGCCTTGAGCCAAAGAGGGGTTGGAAAGTTTCCAAGCCAACCCGTGATACTCCAAAGGAACCAAGAGCAAGCCAAAGCAATCACTACACTTAAAAGTGGTAAGGTTATCAATAATAGAGTTGGCAATGAAGTTACTAATGAATCTGATCATGTGAATGCAGGGGTTACTCAAGGAGAAAATGAGAAACCAAATGAGGAACCAAGCCATGCTACTCCCTCGTTTGAAGCACCAAATCTTCACAAGGCCGAGAAACCTTACACTCCACCAATACCATTCCCTGGAAGACTTGCCAAGAGTAAGCAGGATAAGTCATTTAAGGAAATTTTTGATATTCTAAGTAAGGTAAATGTTAACTTACCTTTGCTTGATGTCATTAGGAACATGCCAGCTTATGGGAAGTTCTTCAAAGAGTTAAACAACTACAAAAGGAAGTATGGACCACATGAGAAGGTAGTGGTGTCCGAGAATGTAAGTGCCGTGTTGCAAAGAAAACTTCCACGAAAGCTCAAGGATCTAGGAAGTTTTTCTATCAACATCACCATAGGGGACAAGAAGGTAGAGAAGGCGATGCTTGACTTAGGTGCTAGCATCAACTTAATGCCTTATTCCGTGTACCTTCAACTAGGTTTGGGGGAATTGAAAGCCACCACCATCTCATTACAACTTGCGGACAGATCCGTGAAATATCCAAGAGGTATAGTAGAGGATATTCTAGTTCAAATTGATAAACTAATCTTGCCTGCAGATTTTGTAGTGTTGGACATGGAAGAAGCTCCTATACATAACCGAGAGTTGCCTATTTTGCTTGGGAGACCGTTTATGGCCACGGCCAAGACCATCATTGATGTGCAAAATGGACTCCTCACTATGACAGTGCTAGGAGAGACCGTTCAATTCAAAGTGTTTGAGTCTCTTTCACATCCTTCTTCATCTCTTGATTGTTATGCCATTGATGTGCTTGATTCGCTTGTTTTCGCTAAGTTCTTGCAGGCACAATCTAATGAACCATTACAAACTGTTTTGAGTCAATCTCAAGATGAGTTTGATGAAGAAGATGCACTCATGGAAGAGGTAGCTGCCTTGGAAGCATTGGCACCGTATCCTTTGAATATTTTACCTCTTTTAGAGCCTTTAGAACCATCGAGGTCACATTTAACCCCTTCCACTATTAAGGCACCAAAACTTGAACTTAAACCACTTCCACCACATCTAAAGTATGCATATCTAGCTGAATTTGAAACTCTTCCAGTTATCATAACTTCTGACCTCACCCCAAATGAAGAAGATAAACTAATTAGGGTGTTAAAAGAGTTCAAATCAGTTATTGGTTGGTCTATTGCAGATATCAAGGGAATAAGCCCTACCATGTGCATGCATAGGATTCTTTTGGAAGAGGGAGCAAAGTCAACCCGTGAACCACAAAGGAGGCTCAATCCACACATGAAGGAAGTTGTGAGGAATGAAGTGTTGAAGTTGTTAGATGTGGGGATCATATATCCCATTTCTGATAACAAATGGGTGAGTGCTATTCAGGTGGTACCTAAGAAGGTGGGAATCACGGTGATGAAGAATGAAAACAAAGAGCTTGTGCCCACAAAGCACACGGCTAGTTGGCGTGTTTGCACCGATTACAGGAAGTTGAATTCTAGCACTAGAAAAGATTACTTTCCTATGCCTTTCATAGATCAAATGCTTGAGAGATTGGCAGGTTACTCACACTATTGTTTTCTTGATGGTTACTCAGGTTACAATCAAATTGCAATTGCTCCGGAGGATCAAGAGAAAACTACCTTTACTTACCCGTTTGGCACATTTGCATATAGGAGAATGCCTTTTGGACTTTGCAATGCTCCAGCAACATTCCAAAGATGCATATTGGCAATCTTTTCTGACATGGTAGAAAGATTCATTGAGGTATTTATGGATGACTTTTCAGTGTTTGGTTCCTCTTTTGATGAATGTCTTAACCATCTCTCTTTAGTACTTCAAAGATGTCAGGAAACAAATTTGGTTCTCAATTGGGAAAAGTGCCAATTTATGGTGAAACAAGGAATTGTGTTGGGGCATGTAATCTCTAGCCAAGGAATGGAGGTGGACAAAGCCAAAATTGACATCATCACCAATATGGCAGCTCCCACAACCGTGAAGGGAGTAAGAAGTTTTTTGGGACATGCGGGTTTTTATCGTCGTTTCATTAAGAACTTTTCAATGATCACTCGTCCATTATGCAATCTGTTAGCTAAAGATGTTGTATTTCATTTTGATAAAGCTTGTATGGATGCATTCAATACTTTGAAACATGAATTAACCTCAACCCCTATTATTATGGCACCAGATTGGTCTTTACCTTTTGAATTAATGTGTGATGCCTCTGACTATGCTATTGGTGCAGTTTTAGGGCAAAGGGTGAACAAGCTCCCACACGTGATCTACTATGCAAGCCGGACTCTAAATGATGCTCAACTTAACTATTCCACAACTGAAAAGGAGTTGCTTGCTATTGTTTTTGCCTTAGAGAAGTTTCGGTCATATCTTGTTGGATCAAAAGTTATTGTGTTTTCTGATCATGCAGCCCTTAGGTACTTGATGACAAAAAAGGATGCTAAGCCACGCTTAATTAGATGGATACTCTTACTACAAGAGTTTGACTTGGAAATTCGAGATAAGAAGGGAAGTGATAATGTTGTGGCTGACCATTTGTCACGGCTCAATGAAAACCATGGAGTTGGACAACCTTTGCTTCTAAATGAATCATTTCCTGATGAACAACTCCTTGTTATTCAAGAAAAAGAACCATGGTATGCTGATTTTGTTAATTATCTTGTTTGTGGTATAATTAGAAATGACCTTTCTTTTCAGGAAAGAAAGAAGTTCCTTGCCATGGTAAAGCACTACGTTTGGGACGAACCATATTTGTTTAAATATTGCCCTGACCAAATCATTAGGAGGTGTGTCCCAGAGAGTGAGCAACAAAGCATTCTAACGTTCAGCCATACATTGGCATGTGGAGGACATTTTGGTGCCAAAAAGACATCTCTAAAGGTTTTACAATCTGGTTTCTTTTGGCCTACGTTATTCAAAGATGCTTTTGATTTTTGTTCTAAGTGTGATAGGTGCCAGAAAATGGGGAACATTAGCCGAAGAAATGAGATGCCATTGAACAACATTTTGGTGGTGGAGCTCTTTGATGTTTGGGGAATCGATTTCATGGGACCATTTCCATCCTCTTTTGGTTACTTATACATATTAGTGGCAGTAGATTATGTATCCAAATGGGTTGAAGCCATTGCTACAATAACTAATGATCATAAGGTTGTTTTGAATTTTCTTAAAGATGTGATTTTTTGTAGGTTTGGAACCCCAAGAGCTATTATTAGTGATGGTGGCAGCCATTTCTGCAACAAACCCTTTGAATCCTTGATGAAGAAGTACAACATCAACCACAAAGTGGCAACCCCGTACCATCCTCAAACCTCAGGACAAGTGGAGATTAGCAATAGGGAGATCAAGAACATTTTGATGAAGACCGTAAGCCCTACAAGGAAGGATTGGTCACTGAGGTTGAATGATGCACTATGGGCATATAGAACAGCAGATAAGACCCCCATTAGCATGAGCCCTTATCGCCTTGTGTTTGGGAAAGCTTGTCATTTGCCAATGGAGCTTGAACACCGTGCATATTGGGCCATCAAGAAGTTCAACTTTGATTACAAGGATGCTGGAATAGCAAGGAAGCTCCAACTTAATGAGTTGGAAGAACTCAGAAATGAAGCATATGAGAATGCCAAAATCTACAAGGAACAGACTAAGCTCTATCATGACAAGGCCATCCTACGGAAGGTGTTTCACCAAGGTATGAAAGTATTGTTGTATGACTCACGTTTGAGACTTTTTTCAGGTAAATTGAAGTCTAGGTGGGTGGGACCATTTAAGGTGCTGCAAACATTTCCCCACGGAGTTGTGGAGATAGAGAACATGAAGAATGGCACCTCTTTTAAAGTCAATGGGCAGCGATTGAAACCATATTTGGAGAAAGTGGAGGAAGAGCAAGTTTATCAAGTTGTAGATTTTCTTGAGTTTACAACACCGTGAACAAGCTACCATGTCTTGCCTAGACATTAAATAAAGCGCTTACTAGGAGGCAACCTAGTGTGGTTTGTGTTCTTTCCTCATTTTGTGTTTATGTTGTCACCATTCCATATTCTTTGCCTACTTGCATTACATACAATTTTAAGCATCGAGGACAATGCTTTGGTTAGGTTTGGGTGTGGGATTGAAGGTTTGTGTTTTTTTGTGTTAGTTGTGTTAGTTTTGGTTAAGTGTGTTTTTGCTTACTAAGTGTGTTTTTGCTTACTAATACGAATGTATATGAGGGCTATATTTGTAGACAAACTATTGGGTTGCTATGAAAAAGGGTTTTATGACACGGGACATGTCATAACTTTCGAAGGGGTGTTTATTTTTAAGTTCATGTCGGAGCTCAAAGGTAAGCCGCCTTCCCGAATTTCAATTTTCTTTTATACTAATATGTTGTTAATGATTCAGGCATCCACTCTAGAATTTAAACCATTACCGGATCATTTCAAGTATCACCCTCCATTCAAAGATCAATTCCATGCCGGTTGATTTGATTAAAAATAAAAAATAAAAAAATAAAAAATAAAAAATAAAAAAAAATAAACATGGTAGAAAGATGAGCCTTCACAAAGGATGTTTACGTGAAGCCCCACTACGAGGCGTCGGAGCAGAAGGCGTCGAAGCGGGAGGCATCGGAGCGGGAGCATTCCAGGCCTCAATACTTGGCCAAACGCTGGATGACCCAGGAAAAAGGTGCCTCTGGAGATAAGCCGCAAGCCTTTGACGGTCACTGTGAATTCGACCCTCAGATTCTTGCAGTTCATCAAGCTTCCTCTTCATGCCCGACGAATAGTTATTTGCAAGCACATGCAAACTTCTATTCTCGTACTTAAGCTGTTTGATCTCCTGCTTAAGACTTTCCACCTCTGCCATCAACGATTCCACTTAGCGGGACCGAGCAAGCAGGCGTTGGCCCATGTTGGACACAGAGCCTGCACATTGAACGCTGAGAGCGAGAGACTCTTGAACGGCCAACTCATCGGACCGTCCTGAAAGCAGCCTACTGTCCTTAGGAGTAAGGAGGTTCCTAGCTACTATCGTAGCTGTTGTTGCATCGGTCATCATGGAGTCTTCACCTGAAAGAGGACCATTAGAAGATAAAAAAGAAGGGCGCCATACATTACCTTGACGGGGCGCAACCGGATCGCTGCTGAGACTCAAATCTAAGCTAAGGTTCGATGAGTTAGTTATTTTTCAAAAGTGTTCAATGAGAAGGGGTGGATGAAGTTAAATTTCGAAGGGCCGGAGACGATTTTCAAGAATGGGAAATCTTCAGAGTGTGTATGTTGGCAGTGATCGATAGCTCTATAAAAAGCCAAAGCGACGCGTCCACCGATTCAAAGAGCCGGATTTTCCGGCGTAAGTTAGGCGACGCTCCCTCAGCTTTTCAGAAAACGCGTTCAACTTTGTCAAAAGATTTCTGACAAAGCTGAAAACACGTGGAGGCCATCATCGCAACTACACATCTTTAGCCGACAAGCGCAAAGTTCGGCGACGCTTTCTCTGCTTTTCAGAAGACGCGTGCAGCTTTGTCAAAAGGAGCCGCATCTGCACTACCACGTGTCATTCAGAAAGCGAAGGGGCGTCGTTCAGAAATCGAAGGGGCGCCTGCTCAGAAATCGAAGAGGCGTCTTCAAAGATCGAAGAGGCGCCAATATTTCAAAAAGCCGGATTTGCGGGATCAAAACGTCTGTCGACAAGGGTAAAAGAATGGTACCACCACTTGTTATTATCTCTATATATGTCGACCTTCATCTTTTATGGCAAGGAAAACCTGAAGAAAATGCCCAACTCTCCCTCACCTCTGAGGGCGCACTCCCAGCAAAGCCTTTCGAAATACTCAATTCTTTCTTCTTCCCCAAAGATGATACCAGATGCCTGGAGTACAGATGACCTAGGAGGAAACGACGGATTGAAGTGTGCTGATTCATTCACCGCTTCTTCAAAAGCAAAGGTATCTCATATCATCAAGGTCAAAAGCAAAAGTATCTCATATCA
This sequence comes from Pyrus communis, assembly GCF_963583255.1. Taxonomy (NCBI): domain Eukaryota; kingdom Viridiplantae; phylum Streptophyta; class Magnoliopsida; order Rosales; family Rosaceae; genus Pyrus; species Pyrus communis. The sequence goes on along the minus strand of NC_084805.1, from coordinate 9,836,241 downwards.
TGCTCTTTCCCTGTCTTTTTCTTTGTCCTTGTTCTTACTCACATGGCAAAGTGAAAGAAGCAATCAGCCAGCATTTGGAGTCAGTCTTCTGTTCTGGAGCCAACTGCCTGGAATCTATTCCTGATTGCTTACCTAGCATTGCTCTCGAGTAGTCATCTTCAACGGTTGATACACTTCCAGAGAAGGGACCACTCCTGCAAAGATTGAACAAAGAAACAGATAAAAGGGGTAAGCTCAGACCTTCGGGGAAGACCAAAAGAATCCTGCTGCCCAGTTCAAGATTATGTAGCACAAAGGAAAATCAACGATGGGCGGAAACCAGTTCAAGAGTAAGCTTGTGGAATCACAAAGATAAAAGCCTCAATGCAATCACCAAGGAGAAGAGGGAATTTACACTCCATAACCAGATTTGCGTCCCTAAACTCTTCTCTTTGTTAATTACATTTTGCCATGTTTAGTATGTTTAAGTGCTTTTTGTGTGTTTACTTATGTTTTGTGTGAATCTATGCTTAAAACATTGAGGACAATGTTTGATTTAAGTGTGGGGGGGGGGGGGTAACTAATGTTGTTAATGCAAATTCTTGGGATTTTATCACCCATAACTTCAAATGTTGTTCCTTGCTGTTTTAAGGTGTTTTTAAATTGTTTTAGAGTGTTTTAGTGTGTTTTGTTTTATAACTCCGAAAATCACATAAAAATTTGAAAAAAATGTTTTGAAAAGCCTAAAAAGAGTGTTTTAAGTGCTTTTTGTGTGTTTGTGTCTTAGGGTACCTTCCAACACAATGATAAGGATTTGGTTTGTAATTGCATGACGGTTAAAAAGAGTTATAAACATGGATGAAAGTTTGATTTACTCTTGGTATATGCTTGGTTATGGTTATAATGTATGACTTCACATGCAATCATAAAAGAAAAATTCGTTTTTGTAACATGCTTGAAGGAAGGAACTCAAACAAACGCTACAACCCTGTGAGACTCGAGCCATTACCTTCTTTGGAGAGTTATTTTCTGTGATTCTTTGTTTTCTAAAGTTGTTGCATGATCTCATTATTCCTTGCTTGGTTGCTACTTAGAATGCAATTGTATCATGATAGAACTAAATGCTAGAACTTATATCCATTTCATTCAAAGCATGACATTGAATTGCATAACATATATCAAGATAAAGTTGTGTAGTTGCCACCATAGCCAAATAGCCTTACTTCCCATATTTCGTATTTGTTGTAAGTTTTAACCCCTTTTGAGCCTTGTTTAGCCTATGTTCTTTGTTAACCCATGTTATCCTTACCTAGCCTAGAATAGGACCATCCATGCCTTTGTTCTTAAAGCATAGTAAGCATGACGGAAAATGAATTCCTTTTTGATTAATATGTTGCAGAAAATAAGTGTGGGGGAAGGATTATTGATGAGAGTTGTTGTGCCATAGGCACGGCTAAAAAAAAAAAAAAAAAAAAAAAAGAAGAAAAATAAGAGTTGTTTGAATTTCCCCTATTAGTCTAAAATTTGTTTTCCGCGCTCTAAAGGGAATTCTAAGTGCCTAATTCAATACTTTGCTCACTATTGCTTTAAGAATGTTTGTTTATCCTTCACCTTTCATTGTTAACCAATACCCTAGCCCCGTTACACCCCTTTGACTTCTATCTTGATCGTTATGTGTTCAATAATGTGGAGTTTGGATTTGATATGAGCTTATGGAATCACTGGTTCTCATTCTAAGTAGTAGCATTCCATTCATGAGATCATATTCATGTCATTATCGTAAATCCAGAAAATGCTTTCTTTGTTATAACATATGTGAGATACTAGTCTTTCATGTTTACATCAATCTCTCACATATAACTAGTGTAGGGTGTGTAGTCAGAAAATCTGTGTGAAAATAGAGTGCATTCTAGTAAGGAATTGAGTAAATTCTCTAAAGCATGTTACTACATTTGAAATGTGTTTTAATTGCTTAATTGTGAACTAGTATGTGGTGACTATGATTAAGAATGTACTTAAGTGTAAAGATGGCTAAAATCTGTGAGAATAATGATTTTTAACTTGTCATGTGCATTGGAAATCCCTAAGACGGTTGTTGGAAGGTTTAGGTTGTGTTTTACTTGTTTAGTGTCGTTTTGTTTATTTGTTATTATTTTGTTTTGCTCGAGGACTAGCAAAAGCTAAGTGTGGGGGAATTTGATAGGAGCATATTTAGGCGACTTACTTAGCTTGTTTTCGTGCATCTATGTTGTTAATTCATAGTTGTTTTAGTAGTTTAAGCCATTTTCGTGTGTTTTTAGGTTCATATGGCTAAGGAAGCAAAAAGATGCATTTTGGAGCATTTTGGAGCAAAATTGGGCTTGGAATGGATAGCATATGCTTGGAGCCAAAGTGTTGGACGAATTTGAAAGCCTTGTATGCACTTTGGACATAAAACAAAGGGCCTAGCCCAATCAAACAATCCTTTGAGCCATGCAAAACCTCTAGCCCAATCAACAACCCTTAGCCACATGCATTCACACACACATGCACTTACTCTTTCATCATTGCACCACCATTCACACACATATGCACTTACTCTTTCATCATTGCACCACCAATTCAACACATGCATTTCCACCTTCCTACTTCATCATTTCAACCACATATTCACCCACATGCACTCTAATCATTCAACACATGCATTCACACACCAACAACCTAGCTCTTTTTCCATCATTATTTCATCCACATGCACTCTCAATCATAACAACCACATTCACTCTTAAACAATCACCCACTTATTCTCCCATTCCCCCTATAAAAACCCATGCATTCATACACAAAAAACACATCTCATTTTCATACACAAGACACCACAAACACATCCAATCTTTCCCTTTTGCCGCAAATCCCCTTCCATTTCTACACAATCTCTTCTCGGCTTCATTCCATTCCATACACTCTCCCATTCGCAGAAACCATTCAACCTTAGCCGCTCCACCTTCATTTACAACACACTTGGAGCACCAACACCGAAGGCAACTCTTAAGGGATTTCGACATCAGTTTTGCTTCAAGGGTTCTTTCTTCTTAATCCTATGTTCACTCATGTTATATATGTTTATGTCAAACCTTTTGTAAACATGAAGTGTAACTAATCTCTCTCTAGGGATTCGATGTAGCCTTGCAAGATTGCCATGTAGTTAATTCAGAATTCTCATTTAATCTATCTATTTCTTGTTTCATTCTCCGATTTAATTGTGACTTAGCGTGTTGATTTTAATGCTTGATCATCATTTGAATTAACCACAGGTTGTTTAGCCAAGATTAAAGCACACATCATGCATAATCTTGGTGGATATGTGAATGAATGAAGGGAATGTTTTGCAAACATCCTGCCAAGTGTTCCCTTTGGTTTTGTGAAAGTTTCTTGTGCACTACATATTCTTGATTAGGAACCAAAGTTGCACATCACAATTAGGCTCATGATTAGAGACATTTGATCAAATCCACACATCATATGGTTGATCATATCTAAGTGAAACAAACTCAAGAAATAGGTAGATGGATGAGTATAATCTGATTCAACAAGCATGGCCTTGGGTTAGCAATGGTAAAATTGAATCCCTAGCTTCATCTCCATTGGTACTATCTCATTTTATTAGCTGTTGATTCATTCATTTTGTGTTTACTTCATTTCTTTATGCTTTCAAGGTACAACAACAAATCTGCCTACATTGATTAGTTTTATTTCTCTAGTAAAGAGTTCTTGCAAAACAAGTGATTATATAGGTCCAATTAGTCCCTATGGATTCGACACCCTTACTTGTGCCATTATACTAAACATATTCTAGCATGAAGAAGGAAAACATCAATCAAGCACCACCTGCGAGGCATCTAGCATTTGTCTCTCAATGGGAAGAAGTCCCTCGTAGAAATATTGAATTAGAAGCTCTTCCTCCATTTGATGTTGTAGGCATGATGCAACTAAAGTCTTGAAACACTCCTAATATGCTGGAAAAGATTCTCCTTGACTTTGTTGAATTCCACTAATCTTCTTCCTCAAAAGAATGACTCTCGAAGTTGGGAAAAATTTCTCTAAGAAAGCTCTCTTCATGCTTTCCCAAGAAGTGACGGTTCCAAGTGCTGGTTCATAGATCCAATCCTTAGCATTTTCCACAAGAGAGAATGGAAAAGCTTTCATCTTCAAAATATTCCCATCCACATTAATGGGTGTCATACTCGAACATACCACTTCAAATTCCTTCAAATGCTTGTTTGGATCTTCCATGGACAACCCATGGTATTTAGGAATGTGATGCAACAAGCTAGACTTCAATGCAAACTCATCTCTCCCCTCCTTTTTCCATCCCCTTCCCTTCCCTCCTCTCACATTCTCTCTTTTGTCTTTCTCTTTCTATATAAAATTAATATAAGATATTGACGTGGTTTAACCATAACCGTTTATAGACAAGGGGAAGGAAGGGAAGGAGAAAAAAGAGAGGAGAGAAGCCTACTCTCTTTTAGTGCGCCTTTAATCCGAAAGCCAAAAATATCTTGTTACCTTATATGTACACTGTAACATCCCACATCGCCCAGGGTGTGGATCTTGTAAGCCTTATACGTATATTCCTATCTCTAACTAGCACAAGGCCTTTTGGGAGCTCACTGGCTTCGGTTTCCATAAGAACTATGAAGTTAAGTGAGTAGCGTGCGAGAGCAATCCCATGATAGGTGATCCATTGGGAAATTCTCGTATGAGTTCCCAGAAACAAAACCGTGAGGGTGTGGTAAGGGCCCAAAGAGGACAATATCGTGCTACAGTGGAGTCGAGCTCGGAATGTGGTGGGGGCCCAAGGCGGGATGTGACAATTTGGTATCAGAGCCAATTCCTGGCCAGAAGTGTGCCGACGAGGACGTCGGACCCCTAAGGGGGGGTGGATTGTAACATCCCACATCGCCCAGGGTGTGGATCCTGTAAGCCTTATATGTATATTCTCATCTCTACTTAGCATGAGGCCTTTTGGGAGCTCACTGGCTTCGGGTTTCATAGGAACTCTGAAGTTTAAGCGAGTAGCGTGTGAGAGCAATCTCATGATGAGTGACCCACTGGGAAGTTCTCGTGTGAGTTCCCAGAAACAAAACCTTAAGGGTGTGGTAAGGGCCCAAAGCGAACAATATCGTGCTACGGTGGAGTCGAGCCCGGAATGTAGTGGGGGCCCAAGTCGGGATGTGACACACTGACTTCGTCTTCTTGTGTAATGAATACTTTCTATACTAATAAACAATTGCAATTAATTACAAGAAATTTTTAATCGTAATTAATTACATAAAAAAAAAAAATTTACTTAAGAAAAAACACAAATAAGTGTCTCTTTTTTGTCAAAATATGTGTCTTTACTTATGGTCAAGTATATGTGTATGAAAATATTGAATAAACGATATTATCTGCATTAAAAGAATGGAACAGAAGAATGGGCTAAGTCATCATAATGAGTAAGCAATAATATGGTTCAAATTCGCTTTTGCGCGAGAATCAAACGTAAGACCTTTTGGAAGATTTTTTTTTTTTTTTTTTTCAACAAACGATATTATCTACATTAAGGAAGTGAATGAGTGGGCTAATGTGACAGCCCGTCCCGAAAATATCAAAAACGTACGTGTGAAAAGACACTTTTACCCCTAGTTCGTTCCCTTTACGTTATTGGTTGTTTTGTGTGGTGTTGGCATGTGTTGGGCCACACACTCACACTGTCACTCTCCCTAACCCTCTGTCCCTTTCCCTGGGATTTGTCCCGAGCCCTGTTTCCCTTCCCTTTCACCATATACGTACGGACACCACCCAAAACCCATCAAACACCCACAGATCGAGGCAACCAAGGTCACATTCGAGCTCGTGAGACTGGGAGGAGTGCAGCTGTACCATTTTCAGGTAAGAAAACCACCGTTTTCACGTCGATTTCACGAAGTCCGTTTTGGGGTACTATTCATGCAAACGTGAATTCTCACGTTTTAGGGAAAATGAAGCTTGTAGGTAGCTTGGTGGGGTCCCAAGGAGTCTCGGAGTGGTTCATTTGAAGAAATTGGACGTCGGGATAGCCGTTTTTGAAGTTGGCCGGAATTGGAGTGTGGTGACAGGTAAGATCTCGTAATTTTTAACCCTTAAAAGTGGTGTATTGGTGTTCTCCTAGGTTTAAGCTTTAATTTGGTAGTAATTTCGTGAAATTTGGGTGAAAAACGGACGAGATATCAACGTTTGAAGTTTTTCCAGTTTTCCGGCGCCGGAGGTTCGCCGGGGAAGGAGACGGAATATTCCGTCAAGTCTGACGGAATATTCCTGACGCCGTTAACGGAATCCGTTAGAACTAACGGAATATTCCTTACGGCGTCAGTTGACGCCGTCAGCGTGCCAGGCACGTGCCTACGCGTGGCCGGCGCGTGTGGCCGTACCTTGGCCGGCGCGTGCGGCGGTGGAAAATTTTTCTAAAAATTTGGGTGTGATCCTGAGGTTGTGTAGAGCACGTTGGTATATTCATTTGTCCAATTTGAGCAATGTATGAGAAGTTATTACGAGAAGTTGGTTATATGCTTTAAAATTAACGTTTTTATAGTTGTTTTGCATATAGGTGATACGTATCCCGAGGACGAGCGTGGTCACTCGAGGCAGGGGGGCTACGACCCTTCCACATACCAGTGAGTGGGCTTTTGGTTTTCCGTATATACCTATATACTATATTTTTTTCCCAGAAATTGATTAAATGGTTATCAGTTATATGCCATGCATTACATTATCGTTAGTCATGCATCGTTGGTTGCATTAGTAGTTGCATATATATATACATATGCATATTTGGGTGTTGTGGGCGCACAGGTAAGTGCCAGGTAAGTGTTATTCATATTTACATTCAGTAGTTGTTTGAGATGCTTAGAGAGCTTATAACCTGCACCCCCGGTGTTAGTGCTCCCACCCAGAGTAGGGCACAATCCTTCACGTGATGTTCACCTTCCGCACCACACGCTCAGCTTGGATCCAAGTTAGGTGCACAGTCCTGTCGTACAGACCACATTAGGTGGTTCCGACTCGTAGGTTGATAGGAGCATATTTATGCGACTTAAATGGCTTGTTCTCGTACATTTACGTTATGTTTCTTTAGTTATTTTAGTACTTTAAGCTATTTTCGTGTGTTTGTAGGTCCAAAGGGCTAAAGGAGCAAAAAGATGCATTTTGGAGACTTTTGGAGCACTTTTGGGCTAAGGACGGATAGCTTATGCTTGAAGCCAAAGTGTTGGACGAAATTGAAGACCTAATTGGAGCCAAAGTGTTGGAACCTTGTTCTCTTTAGTTTTAGGACATTTAAACCTTTCCTAATCCCAATCATGCCATGCATAACACACATCCATTCTAACACATTGTCATTGCACATGCATTTCCTTCATTAGTTAACCCACATGCACTTATCACTTATCATCACCACATATCATATCACTTAATCACTTATCACTTATCATCACCACTTAACCACTTATCATATCATAACCACATATCATATCACTTATCACTTATCACTTAAAATATCATCCACCTACTTCACCTACAACATCCACCTACTTCACCTACAACATCCACTTACTTCACCTACAACATCCACTTCACCTACAACATCCACCTACTTCACCTACAACATCCACCTACTTCACCTACAACATCCACCTACTTCACCTACAAATGACATAGCCATATGTTCCCTCCACTACTCCTATAAATACCCTTGCATTCATTCATTCATAAACATCTCATTTCATACACAACACATTACAAACACATTCTCCCTTCCCTAGCCTTGAGCTTCCCATCTCTCCCCTTATAATCCAAACACCATTTTTCCATTCCCCTTCCACTTCTCCACCACTCCTCTTCCATTCCACACTTCCATCCCCCAAACCAATTATCCCTAGACCTTATGCTACAATAAAGAGGAAGAGAAGAGAGCCTAAACGTTCATACAATTCAAGTTTGAGTTGTTGGAATGTTTAGGCGTTTCTTTGATTTCAATGTTTAATTTCAATTCTCTTTGTTTTGTATGAGGAACTAAACCCCCCCCCTTTAGCTAGGGGGTGATTCGAAATATATGTTTATGCTTGCATTTTGATTTGATTACTTCTAATTACGTTTCATAAGTTGTGAATTCAATTTGTTTAACTGTTTTATTGATAACCTATTTATGTATGTTTATTGAGAGTGCACACTTAATTTTCATGCATGAATTTGACGCTAGAATATAAGTGAATTTCACCTAATCGTTATGAACTTATATTCACAAGTAGTGGAGGTTGCTTATAAACAATCGCGTTAAACGAATTCTTGGCATAAGTTTCATGCAATCATAGTAACAAATGCCTCGTCAACACTTATAGTTTTCAAAGAACTTAATGATTCTTGCTTGTATCTCTATTATGCAATTCATGTAGGGAACTTGTGAGGAATGCTTTGGGTTGTCGTATGCAATCATCCAATTCATTAACTTAAGGAAAACTTGACGGTTAATTTAAGCGGACCTAATTAACTTGGAGTGTTGAGAATTAATGATTTATTGAAATGCAATTGGAAATCATTTTATTATGCAAGTGTAACCTGTGTGGAGATGAACCCCTTAGCTATTCTATCATCCATTCATTCCATTTTATCATTTTCATATTTACATTCTGCTTTAATTTGCAATTTGTTCATTTAGTTTAATTTCGTTAAAATCTAAATCCCCCTTTACTTTAATGTCAAATTAGTTAAAAATCAATTTAGTTTGTGTTTTTAAGAGTTTTGAGTCTTTTGAACTTGTTTGAATCTTTTGGTTTGTTTTAGTGTTTTAAAGTTTAGTTTTGCAATATTTGAGTCTAGTATAGTATTTTATTTTGTGTTTTTTTTTTTAGTCAAATCCAAGTGATTAACAATCCCTCCTAATCCCCGGTCCAGAACGATCCCTACTTGCACTTATACTACAAATTGACAAAAAGAGGGTTTAATTTGTATGCGTATAAATCCCGCATCATAGGTGACCCGCGATTATTCGCACAGCCTTCACGTGATCGTAGCACTAGAGCGTATATATGTATTAAACCCAAGCCTGTCGTACAGACCACTTTAGGTGGTTCCGACTCGTGGGCAGGTTCAGTTATTGAGTTTGAGATTTGAGCTCTACATGTAGCCGTACAGGTCACGTTAGGTGACTCCGGCTGCCAGATTATATGTTATTGATATGATTTATACCTGAGCACTTGCATTTCATTCTGAGGTTTCGACATGGTATACTCTTGAGCATGTTTGGCATATCTATATACATACGTATATATGTTATTTTCTGGGAAGTATACAGGTTTTACGGCGAGGGGTTAGAATGTATTTTTCTCAATGGTTTTCGAAAAGCTTTGTTTTTGCCCACTCAAGCTTTTGTTTTGCGCCCCTCCAGGTTCTAGTTGCTTAGCAAATTCGGTGGTTTCCCAGAGGGCTTTCCCGGCATTTCTGACAGACGCTCATCAGCGTAGGGTCACCTTCGGGTGTACTATTGTCGAATCATTTTTCTTTGGACTGCTGTAGACTTAATGCTCTGAACTTAGCATCTAACTCACGCTAGCACTTGTTTTTAGTACTTTGTATGCTAGTTTTTAATTATTCGTACTTTTTATATTACTATTTTATTAGCTTCCGCATGTGCACATGGTTACGTCACCTCCGTGTGACGGCCAGCACGCCCTGATCTCGGTCGGGGTGTGTCAGCTAAGACCCATATTGGGTTAGCCATAATAATGTGATTTAAATCCGTCTTTGGTAATAATCGAATCTAAGACCTTTCAATTATAAGTGAAGTAAAATGCCACTAGATCGAGTACTAAGTGGCAATGAAAGTTAAAACTTCATGTTTACCAACGTGTTGCATTTTGACTCCACAGTAAACATGTATTTGATGCGCTCACATGCCACGTGGTAACAATCCAAGACAGCTCGACGGCCCCCACACCAACCCCACAAAGACACAATCGGAAAGGATCCTATCCAGATCCCTTTCCTTCTAATTCACCAAATTAGTAGATCTATGTCATTGAAATTTGATCCAACGGTTGAAGTTATTATAACTTTTAAAGTGGGCTCCTATTTGTAGCCGTTGGATCAAATTTTAATGACACAGATCTACTGATTTAATGAATTAGGAGAAAAGAATCTAGAGATGATCATTTTCCGACAAAACCTACCTTATCTAAAAATCTGCCATTACCAGTAGCTGTACCTCACAACTCCCCTTCCACGCGTCCCAGCCGTTGATCTCGCACAAACGACCGGTCATCGCGGGCCCACCCCCCAAACCAACGTTCCAGATGGGATCCTCCGGATCAGCCAAGGGCTCACGCAAGCCCTCCCGCTATATCAACTCTCACAGCCGCGTGTCCCACTCCTCTTTCTCGCTCTACGTCTCTCTCTCCTCCCCCACACTCCTATCTCACGCATCGCCACCCACCGGCTGCTCAGCCCCCTCCGTCGGATCTCCGACTATTTATCCCTCCACTCCCTTTCCTCTTCTCCCTACCCAAAAACCAAAAAAGAGTCGAGTCTTTTATTTTATTTTATTTTTCTCAGCGGAATTTTATCGAGCAGTTGGCGAGCGTTGAGTAGAAAGAGGAGAGGGAGGATTATCGAAAAAACGAAAGTAAAAAAAATTCAAATATTTGAAAAAAGAACAAAAAAAATTTAGGGTTTTTTTTGTCTGTTGAAGATGGCGCAAGTTCAGCAGGTTTCGGCTCAGAATGCGAACGCGGCAGCAGCGGCAGCTGTGGCGAACGGTGCCGGAGGAGCTAACCAGTTCGTGACGACGTCGCTTTACGTTGGCGATCTTGACCCGAACGTCACCGATTCGCAGCTCTACGACCTGTTCAACCAGCTGGGTCAGGTAGTTTCAGTTAGGGTTTGCAGGGACTTGTCCACTCGGAGGTCGCTTGGCTATGGCTATGTCAATTTTGCCAACCCGCAAGATGGTTAGTGGTTTTAATTCACTTTCTTATGGATTTTTAAGCTCAATTATGTAATTTAGATCATGGGTTATCTTATTTTTAGCTGATTTAGGATGCTTAATTAAGAAATATTTGTGCATGCGAGGTAGGCACTGTGGATGCCAATTGAACTCACCAGAATACTGTATTTTGTTGTGCGAAAGTTACAATTTTTAGGTGCGGTCGGTGAATCCAATTCTGTTTAACTGTGTTTGCGCAAATAATTGTAGAAAGAAACCGTAGAAAAAACATGAACTAAGTGATCGGTCATTCGTTAAGCGCAAGTGTTGCTTGTTATGAGAGGCCTCGTTTGGCAGCTCGGATTGTACTGACTATTTCTGTCGGATAGGATAAATAGCCACCGGATAGTACTGACTAAATTAGTCAACCGTTTGGTGTAGTATCGGATTAATGATTGTATTATTTATATTGTATTTGGTACTGGATAAGAAAAGGGAAGAAAAAAAAAATTTGACAAATCTTTTTTTGTTTGATGAACTTTTCTCTCTCCCCTCCCCAAATTGCCGATCTTCTCCCCAGATTTCCGATCGTCTCCTCCCCTCACTCCCTCCTCCTCCATCACTCTCCCCAGATTTTTGGGGTTCTAGGGGTGTTTGATTCGGACAAAAAGGGGTTCGTAGGCCCAAAAACGGCTTCGTTTCGAGGATAGAGGTTGGGCTCATGGTGGCCGTCGGATTCAAAGACGGCTTTTGAGGTGAAACTGGTGAACAATCTCGGATTCACGAAGAAAGAAGTGAGTTTTGTGTGTTTTTCACTGGGAGAGAGAAGAGAGCTGTTTTGCCGTTGGAGCTCGCTCACTCGCTTGCTCTGGTTCTTGAAAAATCCTATAAAAATAAAATCCTTCTGCAAAACAAGAAAACTAACTACTAAATGCACCCAAAATTTAAAACTTGAATGTGATTTTCACCCAGTAAATTACTCACAAGCTTTGAAGCTCTAGAAAATGGCAGAAAGTTGCGGACGTTAAAGCTCTGTTGTGTTAGATAACGGCGGATGAAAAAACCCAGAAATCAGAAATTGCAGAAAAATTCCATGAAATAGAGGGAGGGGTGGAACTTGGGAAGAAGAGGAAGATGAATGAGAAGATGAACTAGGATTCAGTTGAAGAAGAAGATGAATGAAGGATGGGCAGAACCTAGGAGGATCGACAGTGCGTTCGGAGAGGACGGAGTTAGCGAGCCCGACTAAATTGTCCTGTGGTTTTAGACGGGATAAATAGCCGGGTGTGAAGGGTATAAGATAAGTGGGCCCAGATTAAATAGTATGGTGCTTATTTCATACGAAGCTCACCAAACACCCGCTTCGTATTTTAGTACTATCCGGTGGTACTAACCGGTGTGCCAAACGAGGCTTTAGTGTTTGCAAAAAGGAATTGTTGTTAGGTGGGGAGAGTGAATACAAGCATGTGCAATTTTTTGGTTAATTGTTATGGGCTATGAACGGATGTTTCAAATTTGGGCAATGTGCGACTTTTTCTTGATTTACTTCCTGCCGATGCATTATATGATTATGAATTGCTGTCTATTGGTGAGGTTTGTAATGTTGAGATTGTGGCTGTGGTGTTGGACTCTTGTACGAGTTTTCTGGTCATGTTTTACGACTTTCAGTTGGTCTCTTCAGTAAAGGCTCCAATTTTGGTTTGAACAAGAAAGAAACGTGCACCTAATTGAATTAAGCTACTGTTGTATTAGGATTCGTTCTAGCAAAGGGCAGGATTAAGGTTGTTCATATTTAGGCTTATTCTCAGACTGAAAAAAGGCTTATATGTTAAAAGTGTGTCTATATTTTCCATCTCATACTATTTGAATAATCTGATTGGTGTTACGTGGAAACAAATTTGGAAGCTGTTTTGTTACCTTTTGTTATTAGATGATAATATGTCCCCTTACCTATCGTTTATGAAATAATGAAGTTTTCAATTCTTTGTCTTTATTTCATGGTTTTTTGTTCTGTTCCACACAAAGATCAGTTTAGATGGATACTTTAAGGCCTCTGTTAAAATCTTAAGTTGAAACTTTCTTGTCATCTGAAGGCCGTCGTTGAGATTAGAAACCGAAAAAAGGAGGATACTTTGCTTTCCTGTAAACAATTGTGCCAATGAACCATTAAATTTAAGAAGTACTTGCTGGAAAGATGTTTGTATTGTATCTTATTCAAGAAGAAAAAGTTGAGTTACAGCTTGAAAATATGGGTCAGTTGGGATGCCTTGCTCTAATTGGTTCAACAATGTGTCATTTTTCTTTGGATCTTGAGTTATTTTTGTTTTGTCTTATGATTTTTATCATGACAATGATTGCGTTGAAGGGTTTGACAGAACTCTTTTACGGTAACATGTGCCTCATAAGTATTTGGATACATACATGCAATCTTGTGTTTTGTTCTTGAAATAGAGCTTAGAGATGCCTAGTATTTTTCGCCTTCCTTTGTTTTGCACTGTGTTGGATTAGTCAGTACTCTTTTTTCTTTTGAATCTTACTTACATCTTTAGTTGGAATTGATGGCAGCTGCTAGGGCTTTGGATATGTTGAACTTTACTCCTGTGAATGGAAGGCCCATTAGGATTATGTACTCTCATCGTGATCCTACTATTCGCAAAAGTGGGGCTGGAAACATATTTATTAAGGTATTTCCATTTTTTTAATTTTTATGCAGCACCGTTATACTTTCATGTCATGGTTGTCCTCATTTTTTACTTGTTTTATATCCTTCCTGACACCTCTACTTGTATTAATTTTTCCAGAATTTGGACAAAGCTATTGATCACAAAGCCTTGCATGATACATTTTCTGCATTTGGAGACATCCTTTCTTGTAAGGTGGCTACTGATCCTGCTGGCCAGTCAAAAGGCTATGGCTTTGTACAATTTGACAAAGAAGAAGCTGCCCAAAAGGCTATAGAGAAGTTGAATGGTATGCTTTTAAATGATAAGCAAGTTTATGTTGGTCCTTTCCTCCGGAAACAGGAAAGAGACAGTACTGCTGACAAGTCAAGATTCAACAATGTTTATGTAAAGAATCTGTCAGAGTCAACTACCGAGGAAGATTTGAAAAAAGTTTTTTCTGAATTTGGGATAACCACTAGTGAAGTGGTGATGAGGGATGGAGATGGAAAATCAAAGTGCTTTGGGTTTGTCAATTTTGAAAAGGCTGATGATGCTGCTAGAGCTGTTGAGGCTTTGAATGGAAAGAAATTTGATGATAAGGAGTGGTATGTTGGGAAGGCCCAGAAGAAATCTGAAAGGGAAAATGAGTTGAAACAACGATTTGAACAGAGTATGAAAGAGGCAGCAGACAAGTATCAAGGTGCGAACTTGTATGTTAAAAATTTGGATGATACCATTGCTGATGATAAACTTCACGAGCTTTTCTCTCCATTTGGGACTATTACCTCATGCAAGGTGTGTATTGTGTAGCCCCTGTTTTAAATTGCAAAGTGCAATGTATTTGTGTCATAATCTTCATTCATTTTGTATTGGTATGGCCTAACGTAGTTTTCTCATTTTTTGTTGACATGTGATCAGGTCATGCGAGATCCTAGTGGAATAAGTAGGGGATCAGGTTTTGTTGCATTCTCAACTCCTGAAGAGGCAAATAGAGCTGTGAGTTGATTTCCCATATGGATTAATATAGTGCTTCTATGGTCTCATTCCGACTTCCCTCATTTCAGTTTTGTAGGACAAAATTTAATCTTGCTACCATGATCAACCATGGGTAGTGAGATTCATGGCTGCCTCATCTATAACCCAAAAAAATTAGGTTTAGGATTTATGAATATTGTAGAATATGGGGGCTCTTGTGGGTAATGTATGTCTGAGCGTGTGCATGCGTGTTTTATTCCTCAAATAATAGTGTCTAGTGAAAATAATTTATTTTTTGTTATTGTGTATAGCTATTGGAGATGAATGGAAAGATGATTGTAAGTAAACCTCTCTATGTTGCACTTGCACAACGAAAAGAAGATAGAAGAGCAAGGCTACTGGTATGTCTTTTATTTGTCCTACAACAAACTAACTTTGAGTGTAGCCTAACGTCAATTGATAAATAGTTTTTCTGTGTGCATCAAGTTATTTTCCTGCAAGATCTTTAAAGTGAGTTGTAGACTAAAAGGATCTCAAAGATACGTATCCTGTTGAACTTGGTGCCACTCTTTTTGTATTGTTGTTATGTTATGGACATTAACTGCTTGCCCAGGCTCAGTTTTCTCAAATGCGGCCTGTTGCAATGGCACCTTCTCGTATGCCAATGTACCATCCTGGTGGTCCAGGTCTTGGACAACAAATATTCTACGGTCAAGGCCCACCTGCTATCATTCCCTCACAGGTAACCAGGAATTTCATTCTTTTGGTATTTAAAATTGTTATATTTTATTTTTACTTAATTGTTATATCAAGAGTTCAGTAATGTTGCCCTATTACCTGACTTTATATTTTATTTTTCCTTTGTAGCCTGGATTCGGGTATCAGCAGCAGCTTGTTCCTGGTATGAGGCCTGGTGGGGCACCAATGCCAAATTTCTTTGTGCCAATGGTTCAGCAGGGGCAGCAAGGGCAGCGTCCTGGTGGCAGACGTGTGGGCTCTGTCCAGCAAAACCAACAACCAGTTCCGATAATGCAACAGCAGGTTGGATGCATGTTGTCCTGAAGTAGTCTTTAGTATTTTTATTTGTTGACATACATTCTGATGGCCTTTTACTGACAGATGCTACCAAGGGGACGTGTCTACCGCTACCCATCTGGTCGCGGAATACCTGATGGTCCTATGCCTGGTGTTGCTGGAGGCATGTTTTCTGTACCATATGACATAGGCGGCGGTGGCGGCATGCCTATCCGTGATGCAGCACTGTCCCAGCCAACAATTCCAATAGGGGCTTTGGCTACTGCTCTTGCAAATGCTACACCAGAGCAGCAAAGAACGGTATGCTTTTTTGTTTCATTGTCCTTTCATCGTTCTAAGATGGAAATTAATTTCTGTAAATTTTGTTCTTAATGTTTTTCGTACGTTCTCCTTGGGTGAAAATTTGCAGATGCTGGGTGAGAATCTTTACCCGCTCGTGGAACAGCTGGAACCTGACAATGCAGCGAAGGTTACAGGCATGCTTCTGGAGATGGATCAGACTGAGGTTCTTCATTTGCTCGAGTCGCCTGAAGCTTTGAAGGCAAAGGTAGCTGAGGCTATGGATGTTCTGAGGAACGTTGCTCAGCAACAGCAAGTTGGCAATGCAGCTGATCAACTTGGCTCATTGTCACTCAATGGGAACCTTGTTTCATGAGAGTTTTCATCTTTGGATTTGATGGATTGAGACACTTGTAGGGTGTGGTCTGGATTGGTTTGAGAAGTTTCTTGCGTAGGTAGAAACTGGTTTTGGTCTGTTTTCCGTGAGCTTTCGGAGTTTATTGAGATTGTGAATTTGTGATGTTTATGCATAAATATTTCTGTGCACATGTTGCTTTCCGCAGCACTAAGACGGTCTGAGTGTTTATTTTTTTTCATTTGCAAAACATGCTTCGGCTGTCACATTTTCAACTGTGAAGAGTACATTTACATTGAAGAATTTGCTGGGGGTTTGAAACGTAAAATTGTTCAGAAAACACGCGCTTGTGTTTGGCGTTGATGAATCGGCGCGATAATTTTTATTTTAAATAAATCTAAATTGCGAGCCGAGGTTTCTTGATTTTTGCTGTAAATATAGACTAACCACATGTAAGGGAGAGCTACTTGTCTACCGCGGATGCACTTTCATGCCAGTGACACAAACATACGTGAGAACAAACTAACACAAGTCTCTGTATGGTTAGCATAATACACTTGTATGACATTCACGTGAATCATGAATTCAGCCATCTTCGTTTTGTCGGATCAGTTTTCGCTATATTGTGTTATAGTTTCCGAGCAAGGAACAA
This sequence comes from Pyrus communis, assembly GCF_963583255.1. Classification (NCBI taxonomy): domain Eukaryota; kingdom Viridiplantae; phylum Streptophyta; class Magnoliopsida; order Rosales; family Rosaceae; genus Pyrus; species Pyrus communis. Next base: position 9,819,328 of record NC_084805.1, on the reverse strand, counting down.
GCGGCAATGCATATTTATCGACAATTTTGCATTCATGTACGCTAATTACCATTTTAGACGAGCTATTATATGCACAAACTCAAAGACAACTCTAATAACAGCATACTTGGATACCCTTTCTTACCATCCACATCCCACGGAGGTGATGTACAAAAACCACTACCAAAAAATTAGTCATCGACTTGGTTAACACGCCTTAGTCGGAGTCCTATATCAACTTCTCGATCGTATCGGATTAACCTGTTGGTCTCGTAGTTAGAGTCCTGCACTTCCGAGGATGTCCCTGCTTCGTTTTGCTTCTCTTCGACGGCTTCCCCAAAGTTATGAAGCCTTCGACCAATTAGGTACCGGTCGTCACGTATTGAGTTGTGAAGGTTTGTGAACCAGACATGGAATCTCCTGGCGCAAAAGCACAACAGGCTAAAGCAAAGGCATCCCAGCCAGGCAAACCGATAAACTGCTGAGTTCACCACTAATGGGTAACCGAGAACAGGAAATAGCCCTCTGGCAAGTACATAAGGCACGCACAGGGCAGTCAACAACTTTATAATGATTGGGAATACGATTTCACGAAGCACCCAAAGACCTTGCAGCCTGGAGAACCCGTCTTCCCTCACCCTTGCAAACTTTGCTCGCCAGGTTTCATCCATCAGTGGCATCATGTGATCCAACATAACCTGCAGAAGTACGTAACAAGCAGCAGCAATAAAAACCTCGGTATTTTGTGAACAGAAAATCCCCAACATAATGAAGTCCAAACACATATGCTAATGATTATTTATAAGACCACTCACCAGTCTGGTCCATATCTTGAGAAAAATAAGGCCTAAAGCCCAGTCCTGGTAAAGCAGGAATACCGGGCTCTCATCAACAGGCACACGCATTGGAACGATCACCAAAAGCTCAAAGAGCAGCCCAATCAATACTGGAATGACAAAAATCTGGAACATAACACGAGACAGTGGTATTAGAGCATAAAACATATACAAACCTCATATAGAACACCACTTATAAAAACCAAATGATTTGTACCCATATTGACAAAAGCGCAGAACTCTTGACAACAATGGCACACCACTTCCAGATCTGGCCCAACAGAACTGCAACCCTTTTGGTTCTAATATGCTCGATGGAATATCTAATTCCAGCTACAGCAGTCCATATTATGTAGCTTCCAATGATGAAAGCATACAAATCTAAGACAAGAAATGGGAAAAGGTTCAGCATTCTGATTTTAGAAGTAAGAAACATAACAATTAGAAGGGAAATTACCATTGCACTTGATTCCATGTGTTATAGGGAGAAAAGGAATGACATTGAAAATTGCCCTTCCAAGTGAGGTTGGTACGACTATCAAGGCAGAGTTGAAGACAAGTAACGTCATCCAAGCCACCGCCAACAAAAGTACAATGCGAAGCACAAAGCTGTACCTTCTGAAAAAAAAGAAAGAAAGAGATACTAGTAACCAAAAAATGTAAAACCAGTTAAGATGATAAACTAACACAACATACTGTTCAAAAATGCAACGGGGAATAGAAAAAGAGGAATGTCGTGACTTCAAATTGTGAAGTAAAAACATCTGCATTATGAATGTTCTATCTGAAAGTAGGAATGCAGCCCAAGAAAATTTGAAAAAAAAAAAAAAAAAAAAAAAAAAAAACCCTGTGATAGCAAAAGACACGATCCACTCGTGTATCAATTTGTACGGATTCTCTAAACTTACTCAGGATCAGATTGTTCATCTGTATCATACTCTTCTGCAACATTTGAGTCTCCTGATGCAAGAATAACTCCATTTGGATCATCAGCACCTGGAAGTGCCACCAAAGCCTGATCCTGTACCCCCAGTTGAACCTGTACTCTATCCTGTCTTCCTGGCTCTGCATTTCCATTTTCCTGTGCACCATTGTCCTCAGATCTGGGCAGTAAGAAATCAGTTAAACCAAGAGCCCAGCCAACTGCCGTAAACCAATAACAGAGGAGGGATTTAATCGTTGTCCGTAATTTGAAATGCTCAGTGGCGAATGGAATGCATATTTGAAAAAGAAGCATGTCCGCAGGAATTTCAGTAAACGGGTCGGACACCCTGCCAATAGGGAAAAATAATATGCATCTTAGCGAACATTAAAAGATACCAGGAACATAATAAGTGAAAATGGAACACAGAGGGTCAATTTACGAGATGTCAAGAGGGAAAATGGAAGGTGCCATCCGCATAGCTAGTTTAACCGGTAAAAACACCAGCATCACAATTAAACTCCCATACACCACAACAGATAAGAGGACCCTGCGAGCATGTTTGTGCACCGGATCATCAATAAGATCACGGAATGGATTGTAGTTAGGATCAGCTGGATCTCTAAGGAAATAAAGAACTCCATTACGCAGAACCTGCAGGCAGAACATAGGACAAAAGATACATGGAAATTTGGTGTTTGAAAAGCAAATTAGCCAAAACATAAGATGGCAAAGAACAGTACCCCTCGAAGAAGACTGACAAATATGCTGATTTGTAGCATGTATATAATTCCAACCACCCAATGGACCAATGAACTGGCTAAGGGAGAAGCTGAGAAGAATTGAACCCTGTGAGACATGGACTTCCCGAACATCCTTATAGTACAAACATCTAGCCACCATCCACACATCAAGGGAAATACCCCCAGTTCAATGACTAGAAGAAAAGCAACCTTAATCATAGTCATCAAATGCCTCATTGCTGCCAGGAACTGCCTGAAGAGAGATGAAATTGTCTCTGCCATAGAAGCAATACCATAGAACCTTCCCATAGTCAATGATTCACCCCTAGTGTACCGAATCAAAGCAACAATGCCCAGGTAGAAGAACACTAGGGAAAACACAAACATGTATCCAACGGCAAGAGTTGTAACATCAGACAGCCTTGATGTCCCAAGTGTTGCCCCTTTCAAGAAGTCTGCTGATAGTGGTAAGCTTACATTGTTTGAAACCTCATTTAGTCCACTCATGTTCGCTTTCAGGATCTCTTCAACCTGTCCAACCATACCACTTTGTTGGCTTTCAGATGATACATTCGTTACCGCTGTTACTGCATTCTTCAATGTTACATTTGCTAAGGAAAGGGCTGATTCTGTAAGTGGCATGACTGTTGACAATACTGGACCAGTAGCTGCGGAGAAAATCCAAAACAAATGATAGAGTATAATCCGACCTATTGAGAAAGGCACAAAGATTACTACACCAAGGAATATCATATTGCTGGCCAGAACCTGAAGAAAGAATTAAAATCATTCAATGTATTAATACAAATTACATAAAATATCCTTATACAACATAAAGTCCTAATGAGAAACTACCACTGAAAGTTGACCTCAACCAAATAACACGCACAATACAGATGCATAAACAAGCTATAGTTGCCAGAAAAATCAGAAACAAAACAAGAAAAAAATAAAAAGAGAGAGAGAGAACCTAAAAATAGAAATATTAGAGCATTATCTATCAGAAAACATAATTTAAAGGAGAAAAAGACCAAAATAAAAACTTACAGTGAATGCATTTTCAACTAAATGAAATACAGGTCCCTGCATGCCGACAAGCTCATCAAACGGTACATCCTCGGCCCCATCAGCATCATCCAGACCATCAAACATCTGCTCCACATGAGCTTCAAGACGAGCTGCCTGCATCTCCCACCGAGCAGCAACATTTTCTGCATTCCTCCTAATCATTTGACCTGCTCCGGCGATCCCCTGTGCTCCAGCATCTTCCCCATTCACATCACCAACAAAGTTCCTGTTAGCTTGTCCAGGAGCTCTCCTTGCAGCATGGGCACCATTTCTTTCCCCTTCATCTTCTCTGTCAGCATCCTGTCCTCCAAGCTCACGTAAATGCCTGAAGTAATCCCTCAGAGAAGTGGCCCCAAGAAAAATAAACACAATGCTAGCAGAAAGTAGGAACCCATGCAGACAATCAGTAAGGATGACTGTAGTGGATAAATGACTAAGGAATAATCTCTGGGCTTCACCAAAACTCCTCACAAAAGCCAACCGCCATATCCAAAATGTGATAAAAGGTATAATGAGAAGCCAAACAGAAAGCACAAAACTAAGGCGCAGAAGGAATTGCAGAACATGGCAAGTTTTCATTGCCATCCCAACTACAAACTCTTGAAAAGGAAGCCTTGCAGGGGCATTCTCAGCATATACAGGAGAGAAGGAAAACGCATGCTTGCAAACCTGCAATGCAAGTAAAGTAATTAGTGTCCCCGAGAACATAAAGTCACCACTACGCTTAAACACAAATTGAATGACAATGTAAAAAACATAAAAAAATTAAGAACCAACAATGCTGGATATCCCAATGAAATCCAACCAAGCATATATCTTGATTAGGTGCATAAAAAAGTATTTAAGGTCCAAGATAAATGGTATAAGCTCAATAAAGTTCACATTCCTCTGTTAGGATATTAACACGTAACAATTTCTGCCTTTCAAACTTAGGTGTGGTGATGCTGGGGTTTAACTTCTAGATTTTATTAACACAATGATATGTTTTTCTTCTCTAAACCATTGCTTCCCACCAAGATGACCATACACAATCCTAAATAAAATTCGAATATATCTTTGCTCTCTTGTTTTCGTTTTCTACCCAGTAAACGCGAGCACTCCCATGCACACTAGTATACAATAATTTTGTGGTTCTCATATCATATGGCAGAGTTAAGGTCTCCCTAACACATTTACGAACTAACAGGAAAATGATTTCAGAGTTGAATGAAAAGCTCGACTTCGTTTTGAGCCTCTCTTACCAATATCACAAACAAAACGGGTAAAATAAACCCTAGAACCCTAATCAAATCAATTCCAAACTCTTATCTGAAAATTTGAGGGATTGCAAACACCAATTCAATCACCAATCGAGACCGAAATGCACAAAATTCAACAAATCCAATTACATAGAGACAGCGAGAGAGAGAGAGAGAGAGAGTTGAACCTCGCATTGGCGAGCATTGCTGTGATTAAGCCACTGCATGAGGCAATCCTGGTGCACAAACTTGATGCTTCCGCTACAAGCGCACGGGTACTGCAGCGGGTTATCGGCGTCGCCCGTGTTTCTACAGATCCGGCACACGTCCTCCTCCTCTTCCTCATCGTCGCACTTGACCGTCACCGCCGCCGCGCTCGCTTCGTTCTCCTGAGACGACGACGTCTTGACGGTGTCGGTTGGGACGTCCCGGTCAGCGGACGGCGGCGGGGACGGGGTGATCTCCATAGGTTGGGTTGGGTCAGGTCAGGGGTGGGTCGGAGTCCGCGTTGGGTATTGCCGATAGTTCCCCGGTGAGGCCGGTTTCAAAAGATGACGAAAGATGGGTGGGTTTTTGGGTCGTGGTGGGATAGGTGGCGATGGGTGTGCTTAGCCGGGGGTGTATTTTATGTTCTGTATTGCCCCTGCTCCGTGTGACCAAGGGATACTGTGCCGCTCAGCGGGCCTTTGAGAAACATTGCATTGTGCCCCGAACACAACATCATCTGTAATTATATAAATAGGATAAACTTTTAATTTTTTAAGTTGTTAATTTTAGCCACTTAGTACTACGTTTTAGTGGTACTTATCTTCATTGGTGAGTGAGAGGTTTTAGATTTTCACCAAAAGCGAATTTAAGCCACATTATTGCAAACTCATTATGAAACTTACCCCACTCCTCCACTCCTTAGTATAGAAAGTATCGTTTTGTTCTAAAATATATATATATATATATATATATATATATTTCAAACGGAAAACAAAATTATTAATTTATAATACAAATATCTTACCACTTATACAATGACACATGATGTATCACATAGTCTTCCGAACACATTGAAAATCTCCCCCAAAACAGCTCACATCACCAATCACATTAAAATCCAAGAGGATATTGGGGATCCTCAAATCGTGTCCTTTCATCATATATTGTGCGACCAGTTCTCGTCAATTACTATTCATATTTAATTTAAAATAAAAGTATTTAAAATAATTTATGACTGCACGACTTGAGGATAAGAGGATCCGAAGAGAATCCTCATTCGTTAAAATCTATGACACGGTGATTGACGTGATTAAATTTAAAGGAAAATAATGAAAATGGCTTGAAAACTTTAAGTTTTAACGATAAAAATAAAATAAAGGGTAAAGTGAATAGTACCAAGATTGACTTTTTAGTATAAAAATGTGGTTTTTCGTTAAAGTAAATAGTACCGGGAGTTTTTTGTAAAAGTTCCCTAAATTTAAAGCATACAAAGCATAATTTAAAGTTAATATAATTTTCTAAGTAAGTTATAAAAATAAGAGGTGGACAACTAACATCCTAGGGGTGGTGGCGCAGTTGGCTAGCGCATAGGTCTTATAGCTTCTGATTAATCCTGAGTCGAGAGTTCGAGCCTCTCTCACACCATATTTTGTTTATTCCTCAAGAAAGCTTCTTTGCTCAGATTGCCTTCGATTGGGTGTGGTAAGCTGGGAAAGATATTACCAGTGTTGTACCATTGACCCCATTTGATATATGTTTTTTTATTACCAAAAACAGCTTCAGTTTAAAGTTAAGTATAAAAAATTTGGTAAAAAATATAATATCATGCTTATTTTTATTTTAAAAGCAATAGTCTCCAAACAGCAATTTTTAAAGGCAACAATGGTTTTAATAATTAGCGGAGGGAAGGTGGGGTCAATGGGTGACTGTGACCCCAACGAGATGGTTTTCTTCCCATCGAATTTTGGTGTTGACCCCAAAAATATGTTCATGCAAAGAAAGGCAAACACCTATGCAGAATATATCTCTTCTGCAAATAATTTAGGGTTCTACATTAGATGCATTACTAGGACCAACATAGATGTGAATTAACATAGAGCATTTGATATGTACCAATATGTGTTCGGATGTGGTTTTTAAATGATTGAAAATACTTCGAAGAAATTATGGAACCAAACATTAACAAAAATGCAAGTGAATCCTAAAAAAAACATTTTGAACTACTCCTACAAAAAGCGCATTAATGAGCTTCTTCCAAAATGCACTTGTAGTGCTTTCGGAACCCAAAACACTTTCACCACAGCAAATTTCAGACATTCTAAAGTCACTTCCAAACATGACTAGCAAATATATGTCTCCTGTAGTATCCCACATCAGCTAGGTGAGTGTTGGTCCCTGGCCTTATATGTACATGCCTTTCTCTTCCTAGCATGACACGTTTTGGGTAGTGAGATTCTCTTACCCAAGAACAAATTAGTGAAGGCGTGGCCTAAAGCGGACAATATCATGCTACGGCGAGTCGGGATGTGACAATTTGGTATCAAAGCCAGACTCACTGTCCGTTCGGATGCGCCGACAAGGACGTCGATCTCCCTAAGGAGGGGTGGATTATAGCATCCCACATCAGCGAGGTGAGGGTTGGTCCCTGGCCTTATATGTACATGCCCTTTTGTTGAGTGCATAAAGTTATATTTATATGCCCTTTTTTACTTAGGTTTTTTACTTAAAATCTCTATGCATCACAAGGTCTTTTGTTGTTTGCACTGTATTTCAGGATGAAAGTAAGGACTTAAAGAAATCATCTTATTTTGAATATTGTAACAAGTGGCCCAAGATCCTCCAGAAAAGGCCCTTACAGAACAGCCAACTTGCGAGCTTTTCCCTTAAGTGCTCATAACGAATTAGAAAATGGGCCATACATGGTTGGAAATTCGTGGAAGTCTTCTTTTTGATGGCCTTTACAGTTTGTGATTTGGAGGTTTCGACAAGAAGTTATAATGGAATAAAGATGAGCTGTTCAGTTACAAATTCTAATAACAGCTAGTTTCCAGTTACTCCAATACTAAAAGCTGGTTGTTATGAGTTATAAATGAGAGTCAATTTAAGGATGTAAATGTGTCAGATGTTAGATAAGTCCTAAGCCATTTAATAGGAGACAAATACGCTACATGAGGAAAAAAAAAGAAAAAAGAGGAGAATCTGGAGAGAGCAAGAGTCTTCAGCCTTAAGCAGTTTCTAGGTTCTTGCTTTCCTAATTTTTTATATATTTAGTTATGTTTTTAATTTAGTTTACAGATACTTAGAGCTGCTTTGAAGCCCTAGACATGATTGAATTAATGTTGTGATGCAGATTTAGTTTATCAATTTCATTTGCAAGCTAGAATCAGTTTTCTGTTTCAATCATTTCAAGCACATATTTTCAAGCTTAGCTACCTTGTTTATGTTTGCTTTCTATTGAGAATGACAAGGACGACTGCCATATCTTCTTTCATTCATTAGCAACATGTGGTTAGGTTCATAACTAATCATGTAAATTGATTCCATGAAGTTCTAGGATAAATGTCATGTTCTAGGGTTCATGTGATGTTCATAATCCTCTTCGTTCTTAATGAGTTTCTAGGTGCTAAATCTGAGTATATGCCATGCTAGGTTGCACCTACAAATACAAGTTTTATGTATATGCCATGCATCTAACATGCAAAGTAAGAGAGGATTCATACAATCTAGTTATATGCCATGCTAGATATGTGAACATCTTAGTTGTGCATTTGAAAGGGATAAGTTAAAAGATCATATCACTGATTCAGGAATGTTTAGGGGAAGGCATGTACTCATTTCAAGTCAGATTTATGTCCTAAAAACGTTTCTAACCTATTCCATGTCTTAGGTTTATTTTTAGATAGTTCTAATTTTTCCTTTTTCTTTCTGTCTTTATTTCTTTTCCAAAATTACTCAAACCCCCAATTTTAAGTCATATGAGTCTTTAACTAATGCTAATTTGTAAGAGTCAAGGGTTTTACTAAGTTGTTTCTCAGTCTCTGTGGTTCGACATCCTTACTTGTGCCGCTATACTATCCTTATATTTGCACTCGAAAGGAACTTCAACAAAATGGAGCCGTTGCCATGACTGCGTTTAAACAACTTTGTAATTCCTTTTAGTTTTGCATACTAACTTAATTTATTTTGTTTTTAGTTGTATGTTTTTCAATCCATTCAAGCAGCCCATTGATTTCGAGCAGCTACAAAGGGTGGTTCAACCAAGTTCGGGTAAAAGGTGTACACTCAAACCTGTGAGGATTCTCAAAACTCAATCTTTGCCAAGTTCTTCTTGCCACTCAGAATCACATACACCTAAGTCAGCCTTATCCTCACTTAAGGCTAAATTAGAAGAAGATGAGATGGCTATGGCAAACAACAACTACAACAATGATAACAAGGCTAATCGTGCTTTGAAGGAGTATGCGATTCCCAAGATCAGTGAGGAATCTTCATGCATTCATTATCCTGATACCACCATGGAGAACTCTGAACTCAAATCAGGTATGATTCATCTTTTACCTAAATTTAATGGTTTGGCAGGTGAGGATCCCCATTTGCATATCAAGGAGTTTGTAAAGGTGTGTAATACCATTAAGATCCAAGGCATGACCCTTCAAGAGATACATCTTAGGCTCTTTCCCTTTTCATTAAGGGAGAAGGGTAAGGCATGGCTTCACACTATTCCATCTGGATCCATTGAAACTTGGGATGTGCTAGCTTCAAAGTTTCAGCAACAATTTTTCCCACCTCAACGCACTAACAAGCTTTGGCGCAAAATCATGTCAATTGTGCAAAATGATAAAGAGTTGTTCCATGAGTATTGGGACTGTTTCAAAACTCTGTTGCATTCTTGCCCTCATCACAACTTGGAACAATAATTGTTCATGCAATATTTCTATGAAGGATTGCTTGATTTTGATCGTATGATGGTGGATGCTACTACTAGTAGTTTAATGAACAAGATGGCTGATCAAGCCAAGACCATGTTTGAGGACATTGCTTCAAATATGAAGCAATTTAGTTTCAAAAATTGACAAACCAAGAAGTTTTATGAGGTTAGTACTTCTAATGATAATTCTCAAATTTCTAAATTAACTAACCTTGTTAAGCAACTTGTATCCCAAAAGCAAGTTGTGGCTGTTTGTCAAGTGTGTTCCATGTAAGGACATTCATCTGAGGCATGTCCTCAAGTGCAAGGGTTTCATGAAAAAACAAACATGGTAGGAGGATTTCAAGAAAATCAGAGACCTAGAAATGATCCATTTACTCCAACTTACAACCCAGGATGGAGGAATCATCCTAATTTCAAATGGGGAAACAACAACAATGTGTAAAATCTACCACCTCCCCAAGCTACACCAAGCAAGCCTCTTGAAGACATCATGAGTACATTGACTGGACAAGTGAGTTCTTTAGATCAAAGCACTCAAGACCTCAAGGTTTCAACCCAAGCTTTCATGAACAAGACTGATCATTCAATTGCAAACTTAGAAACTCAGGTTGGACAGATTGTAGCAGTCATAAACCAAAGAGAACCAAGTAAGCCTCCTAGTCAAGTTGTTGTAAATCCAAAAGATTTGAACAATGCACAGGTGAATGCGATCACTTTGAGGAGTGGAAAGGAGCTTAAAAGCACCAAGGAGCCTAAAAGCACCAAGGAGCCTCAACAAATTGATGAACTTGTGGTTGTCCAACAAGAGGAAGAAGAAGACTACCAGCAACATCACAAGGAGTCTAAATCAACTCTTCATGACGAGAGCACCATTCCAGCCAAGTTGAATGTTCCAAAGGTAAAATCTAAACCTGGTGAGTTCAATTCTAATCCTAAGGTGGAAGGATATACTCCACCTATGCCTTACCCCCGCAGGTTTGTCAATTCAAAGAAGGAGCACCTCGAGAAAGAGTTTCTAGAGATAATCAAGAATCTAGAAATTGCTATTCCCTTTTTCAAGGCAATCAAGCATATTCCAGGTTATTCGAGGTTCATAAAGGAATTGTGCACAAATAAAAGGATGGTGGAACTCAATGCTGTGGTGGCATTTGGTGAGAAAGTGTCATCAGTTTTGCAAAGAAAGTTGCCACCAAAGGAGAAGGATCCTGGAAGCTACCATTCCATGGCAAATTAGTGCATCGATTAACTTAATGCCTTATTCTATTTATGAAGCACTTCAATTAGGTGATCTCAAGCCAACTCGTATGATGATTCAACTAGTGGATCGTTCTCTTACTCATCCTCGAGGAATTGTGGAAGGTGTGATTGTCCATAATGGTGACCTAGTTCTACCAGCAGATTTTTACATTTTGGACATGGAGGAGAGCCCTCTACCAAATCATCTTCCTCTCATCTTTGGTCGACCATTTTTAGCCATAGCTTGTGCAATCATTGATTGTCATTTCGGAAAGCTTACCATGACTGTTCTAGGAGAAACAAGAACTTTTCAAATTCTTGAAGCTATGAGGTACCCTAGTCACATTCATGAATGTAATTCTATTGATTTAAGCCTAACATTGCAGGCACCAGTTGAAACACAAGGTTGGGATTATCCACTAGAGAGAGCACTCACTTTAACTGAAAGTGAGGAAGATGCATATGATGAAGCAAGAACTGAGATACTTGCTGCCTTAGAAGCCATGCCATTTTACACGCCTTTAAGGTGGCCAAGTTTTGAGCCTCTTCCTAGCTCAACAGAGAAGTCAATTCCCTCTATGATTCAAGCTCCAAGGTTAGAACTCATACCGATTCCTGAACATCTTAAATATGCTTATCTTGGTAATGAGAATACTCTTCCTGTTATTATAAATGCCAATTTAAGTGATGTTGAGACAGAAAAGCTAGTAAGAGTTCTTAAGAGAGAATAAGAAAGTTATTGGTTGGCCAATAGCTGATATAAAAGGAATTAGCCCAACAAAGTGCATGCACCGAATTCTTTTTGAGGATGGAGCAAAGCCAACCAAAGAAGCTCAAAGACGCCTAAATCCACCTATGAAGGAGGTGGTGAAGAATGAGATTTTGAAGCTGCTAGATGCAGGAATTATTTACCCAATTTCTGACTCAAAATGGGTAAGTTCGATACATGTGGTCCCTAAGACATCTGGTGTCACAGTTGTCAAGAATGAGCATGATGACGTGGTGCTAACAAGAGTACAAACATGTTAGAGGGTCGCAAGCTCAATGCAATAACTCGTAAGGATCATTTTCCTTTACCTTTTATTAATCAAATGCTTGAACGTCTTGTAGGTCATAGCCATTATTGCTTTTTGGACGGTTATTCTGGATATAACCAAATTGCGACAGCCCTTGAGGACCAAGAAAAAACCACATTCATGTGCCCATTTGGCACATTTGCCTATAGATAGATGCCATTTGGATTATGCAACACGTCTACAACATTTCAGCGATGCGTGATGAGCATATTCTCGGACGTGGTTGGGGACATCATTGAGGTTTTTATGGATGATTTTTCTATATTTGGTTACTCTTTAAATGTATGTCTTCACAATCTTTCTTTAGTGTTGCAAAGGTGTAGGGAATGCAATTTGGTGCTTAACTGGGAGAAGTGTCATTTCATGGTGCAACAAGGCATTGTTTTAGGCCATGTGATCTCTGCTTATGGGATTGAAGTAGACAAAGCCAAGGTGGACATAGTGAACAGGTTGCAGCCCCTACATCAGTGAAGGAACTCCGATCCTTTCTTGGACATGCTGGATTTTATCATCGGTTTATCAAGGACTTTTCTTAGATTTCACGACCTTTATGCAACTTGTTGGCTAAAGATGCTCCATTTGAGTTCATTAGCAAGTTCCATGAAGCTTTTGAGAAGCTCAAAAAACTCCTTACTACTGCCCCTATCATCATGCCACCAGATTGGAGCATTCCATTTGAGCTTATGTGTGATGCCTCAAATTATGCAGTATGAGCTATTTTAGGGCAGCGTGTGAACAAGCTTCCCCATGTCATTTACTATGCTAGCCGTACTTTAAATGATGCACAACTTAATTATTCAACAACTGAAAATGAGTTATTTGCTGTTATTTTTGGTCTAGAAAAGTTTAGATCTTATCTAATTGGTACTAAAGTGATTATCTATTCTGATCATGTAGCATTGAAATATCTCCTTACCAAAAAAGATGCCAAGCCAAAGTTGATTCGTTGGATGCTTTTACTCCAAGAGTTTGATGTGGAGATTCGAGATAAGAAAGCTTCAAAAAATGTTGTGGCAGATCATCTTAGCCTTTTAGTGCATTCATCTAATGAAGAAGAATACCACTTGCCATTACAAGAAAACTTCCAAGATGAGCAGCTCCATCCCCTTAACATTGCAGATCATTGGTTCGTAGACATTATCAATTACTTGGCCACTAAGCAGGTCCCGAGCACATTCAATCGATTCCAAAAAGACAAGCTTGTAAAACAAGCTAAGTCTTACATTTGGGATGATCCATTTTTTGGAAATATTGCCCAGACCTGATCATAAGAATGTGTGTACCTAAATCTGAATTTCATTCAATTTTAAAATTCTGTCATGATTCACCTTGTGGAGTTGATTTTGGAGCAAAGAAAACATCTTTTAAAGTTCTTCAAAGTGGTTTCTATTGGCCTAGCTTGTTTAAAAAAGTTTGTTGTCACATGTGATCACTGCCAACGTATAGGTAACTTAGGTTCTCGTGATCAAATGCCCTTAAACCCAATCCTAGTTGTTGAAATTTTTGATGTTTGGGGCATTGATTTCATGGGACCTTTTCCTAATTCTCATGGTTGTTTATACATATTGATTGCTGTTGATTATGTTTCAAAGTGGGTTGAGGCAATCCCCATTAGGACTAATGACTCTAAAGTTGTTCTCAGTTTCCTTAAAGAATACATATTTGCTAGATTTGGAACTCCTAGAGCTATAGTCAATGATGGAGGTACACACTTTTGCAACTGATCATTTGAGGTTTTACTAAAACGCTATGGAGTCACGCACAAGGTTTCCACACTATACCACCCTCAAACAAGCGAATAAGCTGAAATCTTTAACCGTGAATTCAAAAAAATCCTTGAGAAGACTATAGGCCCTACTTGAAAAGATTGGTCACTGTGCTTACATTATGCATTATGGGCTTATAGAATAGCATATAAAACTCTCATAGGCATGTCACATTTCCGACTTGTCTATGGAAAGCCTTGCCATCTTCCCGTGGAGCTGGAATATAGAGCATATTGGGCAATAAAGTGGCTCAATTTTGATCTAAATGAGGCAGGCCATTTGAGGAGTGTTCAACTCAGTGAGCTTGGTGAGTTAAGGAATAACGCATATGGAATCTCTCGAATTTACAAAGACAGGACCAAAGCATATCATGACAAAGTAATTCATAGGAAATCGTTTGAGATTGGGCAGAAAGTTCTTTTATTCAATTCACGCCTTAGGCTCTTCCCTGGTAGTTTTGTTCTCGTTGGTATGATCCATTTCTTGTCACTAATGTTTATCCTCATGGTGCAGTGGACATTCAAAACATCCAGATAGGGAACACTTTCAAAGTGAATGACCATCGTCTTAAGCCATACTACGATGCTTCTAAACCAACTCCTGAGGTCACTGAGACTCTCAATCAACCACCACTATTAGCCACTTAACCTTCACATTATGTCTTGCCTAGACATAAAATAAAGCGCTTGTTGGGAGGCAACCCAACTAGGTTTTTTTTTTTTTTTTTTTATCCTTTATTTTGTTTTTGTTTTCTGTTAGTATTTATACTATGCCATTCTTTGCCATACTTTGCATTGCATTCATTTGTAATCATTGAGGACAATGCTTTGTTTAGGTTTGGGGGTGTGTGGTATTGAATTTTTAGTCTTTTTGAGTCATGATTAGAGCTATTTGCAATTAAATAATGGGAATGTACATGTTTAACTTAGTCTTGCAATCATAACTTTGGCTATGCTTTGAAAGTTGTATTATCTGCTACATAATACCACTGCTCTCAGTTCTAAGAATACATGTGAAAAGTTACTAGTTCAAGCCTTAGAAGAAGGATAGTGGAGACTGCCTTTTGTGAAATTTTGTGCCTATTTGCTTCTTTTAGAGGGATTAAACTGTTTCTACTTTGATCTTTTTCTTTCAAATTCATTTCAAATGATCTCATTATTCATTTTTGATTGAATACTAAGAGTTATTCTCTTTTGTGGACACTTGTGCTTATTATCACCCATGAATGAACTCATTGAGACGATGTTAGGCTGTGCATGTTTTAACTAGTAAATGGCCTAATTCCCTACCTTTGTTATGTGAGACATTACCCATCTGGAATTGCAAGCACAGCCATATCTTTCATCATCCACACTAAACTCTACTCATTTTCCCCCATAATAGTCATTCCCTATAGCTTGGGGAATACCAAAGTGATGAAGACAAATATAATGCTCAAGCTTTAAACTAAGAAAGTGGTGTGTACTAAGGTAACATGGGCTGGAATTGCAAAATAAGAGAAAAGAAAAAAAAAGGGAAAAAGAAAACATTTTAAGAAGAAAAAAGAAAGAAAAAGAAGAAGATGCAATGTCTTAATCCATAGGTCCTGGACGCTGAGAACAAGTAAAGAAAAGAAGATCAATTCAAGAGGTGGTTTTGCAAGGAAGACACTTTGGTATATCTCAAGTTCTAGTAATCCTTATCCATCCTTTCACCTACCCTAAAAACCTCAAGTTCTAGTAATCCTTATCCATCCTTTCACCTACCCTAAAAACCTTACATTACAACCTTATGAAAGACTTAGCTGATCTTTGAAGATGTATTCATGGGTGTTAGTAAGTATTATCCTATTCTTAGTATTTGATTCATTTCATGAGATCTGTCTAGAAAGTTCTTTTGTTTCTAATTGAATTATGTGTGAGAATATTTTGCTTTCCATTACATAACCTCACTCACATATACTTGTTGAGAGCAAGCCCTAAGAATCAAGTGAAAGAGTGAATCTGTGAGATTAGAGTTGAGACGAATCTTATCTTCTTTGCTTGAGCTTGTAACATAGTAACATGTTGAATTTGAGCTAGAGCACCTCACTAACATGTAGACTTGATTGCTGGAAAGGTAAAGTCAAAGTTAGGAATGTGAGGCATAGTTGAGCTTTGATTCTTATTATCTTGTTTCAAAATTTCTCTAATCATTGTTTTGTAGGTTGTTTCAGACGTTTATGGGTACCGTCACTATTAAACCCTTGGAAGACACAACTCCTCCAACTATGGATGCCTAAAGGTTTAAAGGCTTGATGCATAAGCTAAATGCATTCGTCTCACCAACAAAATTGGTCTTAGATTAACTTATGTTTGTCTTTGTGTTGCTTTTGTTTCTTTTAGTTTTGGTTTGCTCGAGGACTAGCAAAATCTAAGTTTGGGGGTATTTGTTGAGTGCATAAAGTTATATTTATATGCCCTCTTTTACTTAGGTTTTTGACTTAAAATCTCTATACATCATAAGGTATTTTGTTGTTTGTATTATTTCAGGATGAAAGTAAGGACTTGAAGAAATCATCTTATTTTGAATATTGTAACAAGTGGCCCAAGATCCTCCAGAAAAGGCCCTTGCAGAACAGCCAACTTGCGAGCTTTGCCCTAAAGTGCTCAGAACGAATTAGAAAATGGGCAATATATGATTGGAAAGCCATGGAAGTCTTATTTCTGATGGTCTTTACAGCTTGTGATTTGGAGGTTTCGACAAGAAGTTATAACAGAATAAAGAGGAGCTCTTCAGTTACAAATTATGATAACAGCTAGTTTTCAGTTATTCCAATACTAAAAGCTGATTGTTATGAGTTATAAATGAGAGTCAATTCAAGGATGTAAATGTGCCAGATGTTAGATAAGTCCTAAGCCTTTCAATAGGAGACAAATACACTACATGAGGAAAAAAAAAAAGGAGAATCTAGAGAGAGTAGGAGTCTTCAACCTTGAGCAGTTTCTAGGTTCTAGTTTTCCTAACTTTTTATGTATTCTGTTATGTTTTTAATTTAGTTTATGGATACTTAGGGCTGCTTTGAAGCTCTAGACATGATTGAATTAATGTTATGATGCAGATTTAGTTTATCAATTTCATTTGCAAGTTAGAATCGGTTTTCTGTTTCAATCATTTCAAGCACATATTTTCAAGTTTAGCTACCTTGTTTATGTTTGCTTTCTGTTGAGAATGATAAGGATGACTGCCATATCTACTTTCATTCATTAGCAACATGTGGTTAGGTTCAGAACTAATCATTTAAATTGATTCCATGAAGTTCTAGGATAAATGCCAAGTTCTAGGGTTCATGTGATGTTCATAATCCTCTTCATTCTTAATGAGTTTCTAGGTGCTAAATCTGAGTATATGCCACGCTAAGTTGCACCTACAAATACAAGTTTTATGTATATGCCATGCATCTAACATGCAAAGTAAGAAAGGATTCATACAATCTAGTTATATGCCATGCTAGATATGTGAACATCTTAGTTGTGCATTTGAAAGGGATAAGTTAAAAGATCATATCACTGATTCAGGAATGTTTAGGGGAAGGTCTATGCTCATTTGAAGTTAGATTTATGTCCTAAAAACGTTTCTAACCTATTCCATGTCTTAGGTTTATTTTTAGATAGTTCCAATTTTTCCTATTTCTTTCTGTCTTTATTTCTTTTCCAAAATTACTCAAACCCCCCATTTTAAGTCATAGGAGTCTTTAACTAATGCTAATTTGTAAGAGTCAAAGGTTTTACTAAGTTGTTTCTTAGTTCCTGTGGTTCGACACCCTTACTTGTGCCGCTATACTATCCTTACATTTGCACTCGAAAGGAACTTCAACACCCTCTCTTCCTAGCATGACGCATTTTGGGTAGTGAGATTCTCTTGCCCAGGAACAAATCCGTGAAGGCGTGGCCAAAGCGGATAATATCGTGCTACGGTGAAGTCGGGATGTGACATCTCCAGTGTTTTTTAATGTGTCAAACACATATTTGGGAGCCCTAAAACATTTAATATGATTGGTTTGCTTTAATTTATTTTGAGAAAACTAAATTTTAGATACAATGCATATCTTTCAATGGAATCATGTGGCTTACAGAATATAAACTTTTGAAAAGAAAATTATAAATGGAAGGTAACCAATTTTCGGAGCTATTTTGTTGTGAATAATGCTGGGCTACTTAAAAATGAGTAAGAATTCTTACTCAAAACTCCTCATGTTCGAATTACAGAGGTTTGTGCTTATAATCAGAATCGTTCGTATTATAAATCACTTTGTAAAGATTATCTATGCAAAAAATGAATTAAAACTAAAGTCGATTAGTCAATTTATTGTAGCAAATATATAGACATTTCGTAATGGTTTTACTAATTTCATTCATCTGTTTTTATATAGTTCGATGACTAAACGAACTTAGTTTTAATTGATTTTTGCATAGATGATCTTTATATAACAATTTTATAATATAAACGGTTATGATCAAACACTAAGTTCTATGGATCGGCAACGAACTGTTCTGAGTAGGAACTCCTACTCATTATTTGAGTAGCCAAGTATTATTCTTTTGTTGTGCCCCATTAGGATAAATTTATGGTTCCGCCACTGACCACAAGTATGCTAAACTGTCTCAAAAATTCAATTTATGTATGACAAAACTCTCGTGAACTTATATGACTGGATGTAATTGACTCATGACTCAATGAGATAAGATCTTTATCTAGGTGTGGAAATGACTCTTCATAATATATAGTTGTGTCTTAAAGAGTCAACCATTGCATCTCTATTCATGTTAAGCCAAATGTTGCCCAATTTCTCCCCAAACAATGAAATCTAGAGAGAGGGAGAAAGCTTAGGGAAGAAGAAAGTGTTTCTTTGTATTTGCTTCAATTCAATCGTATCTTATAAATGATCTCAATTCTTACACTCACACTCTGTAACTTTCTTGCTTACACAATAAGCTACTATAGCTAATATAACTGACTTTAGCTAAAACAAATGCTGACATGTCATCCTTATCTCTAACCAATCCTATCAGCTATAACATGCACATGCCATATAATCCAACATCAAAACCTAATTCATGAATCATAACAACCCATCAATGTATTTAAATGATTTGACTCGTTTTGATTAAATTTTCCAACAGTATTAAAGAGATGGTCTATTGTTCTAAAAGCTAAAATGGATTTTCTTTATTTTTGTCAAACGATAGATTTTGCTAGATTAGCCACCAACAGATATTTGGCTACTCATATAGTGTACCGATTACATTAAAATCCTCAATTGTTTCGGTTCACGAAAGATGCATGCTTTCCTTCGTAGGTTCCCACCGATGACATTCTTACATCATATTCCATAAAATATAGAGAGGTCATATCCTAGGTTCTACTCATGGCTGGCTGGATGCTGCTTCCTTCATATCAAGCAATGCCTCTTCAAAGCATTTTGCGAGAAATGTTGGATCCGGAATGATATCTTTGGCCACCAAAATTTGCAGGTCAGCTCTTTCAGCATAGCTCACCATGTGCATTGTAAGTGCCTGCGTTACCAACCAGCAAAAGTATTCCAGTTACATTACAGATACTTCTGATTTGCTACATCTGACATTTTCTAGAATGTAACATAACGCCCCTTCACAACGTCATTCTATGATCTGAACCACTCATTTCTAATTGGTTAGCGTCATATATATACCTGGGGTAGGCTGCACGTATTCACTCTAAGGTAAGTTACAAGGTTGCCCCCAATTGCAATTGCTTCTTGCGGGCCAATTATATTTGAAATGGTAAAGCTAGTATTGCAGACCATCTTGTAAAGAAGCCAACTAGCAACCTGCAGTAGAATGAAACTGTTTTCATTTTATATACATTTTTGAATATTTGAGGCACATTTAGGAATGATTTTGTAGGAAACACTGTTACTCATACCATTTTTTGTCGAAGCGTTTATGTTAGAAGCACAACAGATTTTTCTTAAAAATTCATGTTGATTACCTTTGCTCCAAAGTAGGTGATTAGAAAACATCCAACTTTGTACGAAAAATCAGCTTCTAGAGATTGTTTCTTCCTGTCAAGAACCAGCTTAACTCTCTTGAGGTACACTAGAGGATCAAGATCACTGCTTTTATGGTAATAAATAGGTAGGAGAAACATGCCGAACTTGTTACCCCAGCTTGATTCAGAGTTGCTTTCCAAGAAATTGGATACCTGATCATATTCGTACAATCATTACCTCCAACCAACTACCATCAAATTGGATACCTGGTCATATTCGTGGGATGATAAGTGAAGAAAGTTGACGTTTCATCGTAAAACAAATTGGTAATTTGGGGAGTAGCCCAATTACTTATGAGCACATGCATGGTCCTTCTTCTCATCATTGTAGGATTCATTCTCAACACGGCCCCCCCACGTGTGGCGAATTTTCAAGCCTAACACGTGGACAACACAACGGGGTGATGTGGAGCGTGTGTGGCCATTGAGCTTCACATATGAGACAACCTGCTCTGATACCATGAAGAAAGTTGAGGTTCCATCATAAAACCAATTGGCAATATGGGAAGTAAACCAACTTACTTATAAGCCCATGCAAGGTCCCTTATCCCATCAACATGAGACTCATTCTCAACACGTCTTTTCACGTGTGGCAAATTTTTAAGACTAACATGTGGATAACACAACAGGGTGACGTGGAGCGTGTGTGGCCGTTGGGCTTCACACGTGGGACAACCTGCTCTGATATGATGAAGAAGGTCGAGGTTTCACCATAAAACCAATTGGCAATATGGGAGTAGCCCAACAACTTATAAGCACAAGCAAAGCCCCTCCTCTCATCAATGTGGGATTCATTCTCAACAATTAGGGTGCTTATCTAGGTTTTTGGGGTTGGGTTGAAAAACATGACAAATTAAGGGTTTATTTGATAACGATTTTGGCTTAAAGTTTTAGTTTTCAATTTTGTGCTAGAGATAAGGGGCAAGTATATGTGAGATTATGAGAGATATAAAAAAAAAAAGAGACAAAGGATGGCTGAAGATATATGTGACAAATATACAGAATGAAAACTAAAAGTCAAAAATTAAAAGCTGTTTAAAGTTGTTTTCACTTTCATAATTTTGTTTATTTATTTATTTATTTTCCTGGGGGAGTTCCTTATTTCATTTGGTTGTGGTGGTTTGTTTTATGCTAAGTCTTCTCGTCTTAATTAATTATAGATACAACGTAACTTCAGTTACGGATTTGTAGCTGTTGTAGATACAACTAACATACTTAGAATCATTTGATAATAATATTGAACCTTCGTCTAATAATTTTCCGTGTACAATTCCGTCAAATATGATCAAGAGACATGCATGCTAGAACATATGCGCGGGAATTAAGCTATTCCCCCCCCCCCCCCCCCCCAAATAAACCTCAGCCATTCCGGACCACTTCCTGCAAACTCATCAACAAGCACAAACCTAACCTAACATGCATCTCACTGCTACTATCAAAATCTTACTGCGGCATCTCACAAGCCTAACCTAACATTTCCCTATGCTTTCAAGTTTCAACTCTGGGATATGTGTCTCTAAAAACTGGTTTGTTTGGACGAAGCTGGTGGTTGAACTGCTAAACTAAGAAAAAGGAATCATCGTGCAAGTCACGCGATCACATATGACAGAATTGTGGATGAAACTTGTTTGAATCGGAGTGGTTAGTTTACGTGGTAATTGTATGAAAGTAAAAAAGGTCCAGGTGCCGTTTATGCAATTAATTTTCTTGTGTTTCGTATGCTTA
Organism: Pyrus communis; assembly: GCF_963583255.1. Classification (NCBI taxonomy): domain Eukaryota; kingdom Viridiplantae; phylum Streptophyta; class Magnoliopsida; order Rosales; family Rosaceae; genus Pyrus; species Pyrus communis. Next base: position 9,797,773 of record NC_084805.1, on the reverse strand, counting down.
TTAATTTGTTAGTTTTGGGAAAATTGTGAGTAGGCCTCCTGAAAATATATACCAAAACTCAGTTATGCATCAGTAAGTTAGGATTCACCTGCAAAATTAGAAAGAAAAAATATAGCAAGAACCCTATAAAAGTTCTTAAAACAACCAATATATATAATATAAATGAAAGTTTATAAATCACGACGAACCTGCAATCCAGGTTGCTCTCTTAAATTGACCATAGCTAGGCCTGTAATTCGAATTCCGTCATGCAGAGCTGGACAATGAAGTTTAGCTATAACTTGGTTATCGTGATTGCCATTGATAATTGATCTGTTTCAAATGGGAAGCACAAGCACTAGAACAGAACCCAAATTCAAGAATGACATTAATTACCATTTGGTGTTTGGTGATCTAGGTACCTTGACAGCCCTGACGAAACCAAGCCAACAAGAACATCGTTGATGGTCTGCATGATAGCCAAATCATGCTTTTAGTGGTTGAGTGAAGTTCCATTTCGGTCACTGTAGTTTCAATTGTCTCTATTTCTTTCTTTTGTAAAAGAATGATAACTAATGGCAAACCACAGTTATCCACACCTTCCAAACCCGGAGAGGCTATAAAGAATTTCACCTTGCTCGTGGCCAAGGTCAAATAGACTCACTAGCTCGGAGTATCAAACACGAGACCTCTTATATTTTTTTTGTTTATTAAGGTGCCAAGCCTGCGCCCTTACCACTGGGTCACTTGATGTGGTTGTCTCTATTCAATATTTACAATTTATTAATGGTTGTAATTCAAAGACAATTTAATTTCATCTCAACTTTTTCGTCATAATTACCTTGCGGGTGACATAACACATTTTCAACGAAAACATGATGGAATTAAGTTCGGAAATAATTTGCAAACTCCCACTTATCATGTATTCTTGCTTTTCTTGCTTTTCTTTCAAGCCACAAGATTGAATAAATCAACAATAAATCAAGGAACATAAACATAGCAAAAAGAGTACAGGACGACAAAAGTTGAGGGTGTAAATCATTTTTTTCTCATAAGTTATTGTCTTAAATGTAACAATTAGTAAAATACAAGATCAGGTCATAAAAATTGAAACTATAGGAGCCAAAATGTAATTATTTTGCCATAAGTTATTTTGCCACAAATACGGGGACTAAAATCATAACTTATAGCCCATAAAGTTTGTAGTCAAAACCCTGTGAGAATTCCTTATTAGTTAGAACCCCTTTTAAGAAAAAAATATACTTTATTCTGACCAATGAAATGAACGAATTATGTCACATGACAATGTTAAACTACCATCTAATATATTTTTTTTTACTTCCCTTTTAATCATGGAAGAGATACAACCAAATATGCCCATATACAAAGTCCAAACCTTGTGTTTCTTCCTTTGTAAAATAAAAGGGAAAAATGTTCAACTTTAGACGTGTATAAAACTTTCGACTTGATTGTCTATATTTTAAATTGTACTCAATCTGTTTGCTTGGTTGACATTAAGGTCTCAAAAAACTAAAGCTCATGTGAAGTGCTTTTCAAGCCATCTCTTGTCTTTTAGTGTTATATTTGAAGTGCTTCTCAACTTGAATTCAAACTCCGTCGAGTCTATTTTCACTTAACCCCCTAACTCAAGGTGACAATTACCCCACCCCCCTCAACCCCCTAACCCAAGGTGACCGTTACCTCCATCTCCCTCAAGAATCATGTCACATATCTATTTAACAAACCATAGTTACTTATGCATTTAATTAAATTTTTTGAGAAAAGAAAACAATTGAATGAATCAAAAGAAAATTTTGCCCTTTTCTTAAATATTTGGGTGGTGTTATTCACACGCTCCTTTTTACCTCAGATACAATGTTCTCAACTTTCTGTTGTTTGATCGAATGAAATGAAGAAAATTAAACATAAACTAACAAGAGTGTGTAAGAGGTTAAAATGAGTGTGTGGATAGTACGTCCAAAATATTTTCTCTATTTATCATATATGTTGTGTTTGGATACTGAGAGAACCCAAACGGAAAAGAAAAAAATCAAAAGAAAACGTAATGATGATTTCAGCAAAACCCAAAATTCAACGAGGTTGACTGTTTGCTATTTAATTAGGAGAGATTTTTCAGTGTACCAAGAATACGGTCCGGTACATCAAGTATTAAAATACAAGTGGTTGGATGCTTAAAAAAAAAAAATTCTAGTCGCTTGTATTATGATCATTGGTGGAGCCAGTTAGAGCCTAGGAGGGTCATATGACCCTTCTCACGATCTGGAAATGTTGTATTTATATGTGCTATAATGATGTAGCTAGGCTTTTATATTTATAGTTGACGCTCCTCACAAATGCAATTTGCTTGTAGTTGAGTCCAATTATTTTTATTTGAATTTGCACCAAGGTGTATATGCATGATTGCTTTCTGTCATTGTTATAGAGCATCATCTGCTATAATGTAATTAATTAAATCACGATATCAATGTTGGAAACTTAAAACTTAAGATTGATTCTCCTTAACAGAATTTCTGGCTTCACCACTAATTATAACACTTGATATACCAGACTGTGTTCCCAACACGTTGAAAATTTTCTCTTCAATTAAAACTAATCCAATTAGAGGTTTTTTTTACAGGGAAAAAGATTTCTGAGAATATTTGATACAGATTAGGAGACTTTTACCCCGTATAATTTGTTGGTATTTATGTTGTATGTCATGCGTCAAATTGAATCTTGAAGGTTTAAGCTATGAACAAGTATAATACATTATTCTATTTCTAAAACAAACCTAATGAGTCAATAGTATATTATATATTTTACCCTATTCTTAGTATTAATTTGGTAATTATTTTGGTAGAATTTTGATACTTTTCGTTATATTTTTAATGTAGGACATTCGACTTCCTCTGGAGCAAAACATGATCAAACGGACGAATTTTGGAGTGATTCAAATTGGAGGACATTCGTGTGTTTCTTGTCTTGTTCGTATCAAAATTTGGGATTTTTCTACACAGCGGTTATTTTCTGGCGATTAAATAAAGAAGCAGTGCGCGTTGTTAGAAAGTGACGTTTCTGGGTTTGACTTGCGTTTTTGAAGCCCAAGATGACCTCATATGGGTTCGTGACCTTCTAGAGAAGTGTTCATAATAGTTCAAGCTTTAAATCCAGCTACTTTGGGCCAATTTTGGAGTTGATTTGGGTCCAATACGTGGCTGTGCAGATTTCTAGGCGAATTTACCAAGTTAATTTAGGATTATGTTTCCTATTTTATTTCAAGTTTTTAGGTTTCCTAGTTGGATTCTAAGACCTTTGACTAGGAGGATTTTAAAGAGAGTTGTATAAAATAAATAAGCTTTTTGGCAAAAACCTAGGGGGGGGGGGGATTTTTTTTGGGCGTATGCAACTTTTGAGAGAATAGTTTGGCTAAAGTTTTGGAGTTTTCAAGACTTACACTTCAGGTGTTTTCATCATTTTTCTAATTTAATACAATTATGTTGATTTTATTTATGAATATGCGTAACTAATTCCCTTTTCGCTAGGGTGAGGCCATGATCCTTAGCAAGAATATGTAGTCTCTTTTTAATTTTCTTATGAATTTATGCATGCAAGTTTTGGATTGTTAATCACTGTGCTTTAAACTATCTATTTGTCTTAGTGCTTCGCGACCATTAGGATATTTAGAAAAATAATTTGATGCAATTTTGGCGGAGGACTGTCCCTAAAATTGACTAAGGCTTCTTGTGGTTAACATGTGTAACTACTTAGGATGAACGACACGTCTTAGGAGTTATATGGTTTTCAAAAGGTCTTCACAAAACTTAATGACTCTTGTATGTTCACATTCGATCTGAACGCCACGGACGGGTTGCATGTTAAATATACGTTCTATATTGGGGGGTTCCAAGTAGGGCATACTTTAGGAAAACCTAACCTTCAAAATATGCATGTGTAATTCATAAGGATTTAGAAGTACTACATAGGATTGTTAGGGTGATGGCGGAACCCTAGTGTTTTTCCAAAGTTGTTTCTAAAAATCTTTTCTCTTTGATTTGTTTCCTTTTTAATTGGTCATTAGTTGCTTTCTTTAAATTACTTTTATTAAAATTCGTTTTTAATACTTTTTAATTCAAAATTGACATTTTCCAATCTTGACTTTCAGGTAATTAATTAGGATTAGGGTTTTCCATACATTGTTTTAAATAATCTCAGCAGAAAACGACCTTGCTTGAGCCGTTTATATTACAACAACCTTATTGTCTTGCAAGTATTTTGTGTGATTTTATCCCTACTGTGGCAGGTGGTAAAATCCCTATCAAAACGAATAAACACAGAAGAATTAACAAGTCACTTACCGCATTCGGAACAGCTTTCTTGACGAGCTTCATGTCCTCAAGCCGAAACCTAGCCGTGGCCAGCTTCCTAGGCCAGAGCTCAACTCCATCGCCGCCACTTATCGCTGTTTTCTGGTCACAAAGCCACAAGCTCCTCATCGCATTCTCCACCAAAAACACCAAGCTAAACCACAACATCTCCACACGCCGAATCAACAAACCCCACCATCCCTTTTCACCATTCACTCTCTTCCTCCTTCCACGACCCAAAATCTTTTCTTCATTTCCATTTGAGCCTCTCGTCCTGAAACTCTCCAAGAATAGGGACATGATCGAAACCCCGTCTCCCAAAGCGTGGTGGATTCGGAAAATGCCGCAGTTGTGGGCCATGAGGAGGTGAAGTTCCCAGAGGGGTTTGTTCGCGCTCAGTCTAGTAGAGCTTGTGGAGAGGTCGGCCAAGTATTCGTTAACTGCGGTCTCATGATCGACGGGAGATGTGGTGACGGGGTTGTGGATGACAATGATGTGGCGGTCGAGGTCAACGTTGGGGGCATTGTGCCAGTGCTGGAGGCCGCGGGAGTCGCGGAGCATGAGGCTTGAGAATCTTGGGTGGGAGAGGAGGAGGGAGGTTTTGAGGTGAGACTTTACGGCGTCTATGTCTATGGAGTTTTTGAATCCCATGGCACAGTGGATTATTTGGTTCATTTCGGGTTGGAGAAGGAGCCGACCTACTGGGGTCAAGGGTTCGCCGGAGTTGTCATCGGCTGCCGACGTATCCATGAGAGAGAGATGAAACAGCCTTGTAGTTGTGGTGTCGTTGGTATATGAAAAATAAAAATTAAAAAAATTGTAAGACACAAAAGTCACGCAATCCTCACCTCATCTGAAAAATGGTGAAGATAAGTTTACTCTCACTTGTGGCTCTCATGAAATTGGGGTAATTGAACAACATTAGAACTTAGAGACAAAAACTTGAAGCCGGATTCAATAGATAGGCCACGGGCCCTATTTCGTGTTTTTTTGTGTCCCCTTTCTAATTTTTAACACTAGTCCCTCAATTTAACTTCATATCCAACACCGTTAAATTTTCATTGTTTAATTAACTGTTTTTTTTTTTTTTTTTAAGTTTGGAATGTCAAATAAGATTTTTGGAGTGTTAATAACAATTGAAAATTTTATTTGAACCCACATAACCTCTCTCTCCACCTAACTTAAATTGTAAATGGAAATTATCTTTTTACCCTATTGCATAATTAGAATCATGCACAAGATGAAATTAACACTAAAACTAAAGTTTATTAATAAACCCACACTTAATAATCAAACTCTATTATCACGCAATTTTTATCCTACGTTCATTTTGACTAAAACCTAAGACGCTCTCATAGAGAAAAACAATCTCTTTTTGACCAATGAATAATGATTTTGAAGTTTTAAATCTTCATTGTATGAATCTACATATGCAAGTTTTTTTTTTCGTAAATTTGATACATTCAATAATTGCCAAGTAACATTCTAATATTCACCAAAACCTTAAATAGAGAAAATGACATATGCTAAAGTAGTCTTCAACGAAAAAAAATTATTCCGTTAGAATGGTAATTATTTACAATATACCTACCTATCTGATGAATAATGGATGCCCGATGATATTATGCTTCTAAAGATTCAGGGAAGAGCTGCCTATAACGATTCAGGCCTTTATACTTTGTGAAACCCTAAACAAGTAAACCATATTACCAGGTTTTCCATCTGCACTTGCAAGGTTCACGTTGTGTAAGCCATTGCCAACACGCCTCGCCAAGCTACAGATAGAACTCAACAAACTCAAACCAAAGCAGGCTTTGCATCTGTGCAGTTACAACATATTCGATACCATGACAGTACCATACAAAGCAGACCTGGCTTATAAGTCCTGAATCATCATGAGTTTATACAAACACCAGGCTATTAATTAGCTCTCTCTCTTTTTTTCTTTTTTTCTTTTTTTTTAAGAAAAAGTTTTGCTTTTATTTTAATGAAATTGTTCATTCTTGACATGGAATTTCGCATGTAGTTTCTGGTTTTGTTATTTTAATTAATTGGGTGGATAAATCTTTGCCGGCAATTACATATTGTTAGTCTCGTAAGTTTAAAAGTTTAACGAAGTTACGTGAATTTTTTTTTTAAATGATTGTAAAGATAAATTTATATATTGAATTGAGTTTGTGAGGATAGTTTGGATGGTAAATTTGGGGTTAAAGAAATATTGATTGTTTCATTAAAAATAATAGGGTTTTATTACAAATAGTCTCTGAAATTGACCTCACTTCTCCCTTTAATCCCTGAAATTGAAAATCGTTCAATGTTGTTCCTGAAATTTGGTACCACAAATCAATGTCGTCCCTATTGTCCCATTCCTTTTATTTTTCGAGTAATGATATTCATACTATGTTTTTATACCACATTTTCATACCACTTTAGGTGGCATCTGATGTTGACAGCCACATCATTTGAAAAATTTGCAAAACCTTAGGAAATGAAAGAGAAAGACTCCTCCTTGTATACCACAATCATCATTTAATTAACTAATTTTTCTTAATTATTCGTTTATTAAATAATGAACTAAATTTAAAAATCGGATTAATTCAAATGATGTGGTTGTCCACATCAAATGGCATCTAAGTTGTATGAAAATATACTACAAAAACATGGTATGAATAACATTACTGTTACTTTGATGACGTGCCTAACATGGAAACCCATACAACCACTGGTGTGTTGCCACCTGGAGTAAACTTAAAAAAAAAAGATAAGATTAAAAATCATGAACACAACTCAGAAAATGGAACACGACCAACCCAGCTACTTCAAAACACCGACAGAAAAGAAAGCTTCTTCAAATCAAGAAGAGACTTCCATTTTCTTGGTTTTAAAAAAATAGATGAATAAACAAAGGAAAAATAAAGTGACCCAGCTACCACCTCAGCCACCTCCTTCATCTCCAACTACCATCTCCATACTCTCTTCAAATTTAATTTCATGTTCTTCTCCGAGGCACCAGAGTTAAGGGGATGGGGTGAGGAGGGACCAGCAGTGAGGTTACGGGAGAGGTTCGGTTGGGCTTGGAGTGAGGGAGATGACTCACAAACTCTCCTTCTCTTTCCTACGAATCCCTAATACGTGTTTTGATTTCATTTTGGGATTTCGTTTTTCGCAAATCGATTTTGATTTTAATTTTCGGCAATCTGATTTGAGATGGAGGTGTTGGGTTTATTTTAATTTTTTTAATTTTCTTTTTTTTTGCAGTTTTGTTAGAGTTATGTTTGATCCATGTAGCACCACCAACCCCCGAATCTCGCCACCATGCTTGTCAGCTGCATTTTCTCACCATCGGCAAGGTTTCCTTTGTTGGGGATGTAGGATCTTATAGTCCAAGCATCCTTTCTTTCTATTATCTCCCTCCCTCTCGTCAGTGAAGCCGAATCGGATCTTAGAGTCGTCTTTGCGTCGGTTCAAATCTTGGTGTTTGTTCAAACCTTACAGATTTCATCATCGGCAGGGTTTCCTTTTTATGTATTTATCTCCCTACCTCCCTCTTGTCGGTGAAGTCGAATCGGATCTTAGAATTGTGTTTGCGTCGATTTAAATCTCGACCTTCGTCGTCGGTTCAATCCTTACAGATTTCACCAATATTCAATTGGCTAGATATCTTCCTTCAATCCCCAAATCCTAATAAATTGACAGAATGTTTGCTAGTTTTGTAGTGTGCCGACAGGCGGCAATGGCTTGGAGTGGGTGGAACCTAAGAGTTTATTCTTGGCTTTTGTATTACTTTAATTTTTAGTTTTTTTTTTTTTTTAACTAATTTTATAAAAAGTTAACAGTGTTAAATTTAACTTAGACCATCTCCAACCCTTAGCCTAAAACCTAAAATTTTTAAGACAAAAAATTTAGATTTTAGCCTAGAAACAGTTTTTTGTTCTAACTCCCTTGGCCTACAATTTTAGCCAAGAATATTAAAGAATGAATTTAGGCTAATTTTTTTTAAAAGAAAAATTATGTAGACTACTCTAAATTAATTTTATGAACATTTTAATCTAAAAATATTAAAATTCCGATAAATTTTGAAAAATCACTAAATCAATACATGAAACTCAATGGAAAGAATATGAAAATCATGATAACACAAAATAAATGAAATACAATGCAGACATCAAAATTTTGATGAAATAAATGTTGACCGTATTAAAATTTCAAAGTTCACGTGTCACATTTACACGTAGCGCACGTAGCGTGTGACTCAACGAAAAATCGAAAAAAATTGTATAAGTCATCAAATAGGACACATGTCAACACCTGACATAAATGATTTATTTCATCTGAATATTTTATTCAAAATTTGTCCTTGAAAAATTCTATAAATACAAGGCCATTCATCCATTTCAAGGGACCAATTCACATATATATTTCTCTACCCCCAAATTGGAAGAGAATTCCCCAAATCCTTGAAGCTATGAAACTCTAAAGCTTTCAAGCATCCAAATTCCCAAGAATCCCGAAGGATCAAGAGAGCTCTCTTCGTTCTTCGTCAAATCCTTTAAGAAATCCACTCGACTGTTCATCAAGATCAAACCCCCAAAGGCCCTTGAAGATCCATTCATTGTTCATCAAGATCAAGCCCCGAAGGCCCTTGAAGATTCGTTCATCCTCGTTCATCAAGCTCAAGCCCAACGGCCCTTGAAGAAATCCACACAATTGTTCATCAAGATCAAGCCCCAAATGCCCTTAAAGATCCGTTCATCCTCGTTCATCCTATAATCAAGCCCCGACGACCTTTGGATCAACAATATCAACAAATATGCACCACTGTACATCCCTAGACCAAGCCCCGACTGCCCTTTGGATCAACAGCCCATCAACAAATCTACACCTTATGAAGATAGAATCGGAGGATTAAATTGTAAAAGAGATTGTAACCCTAAAATCAATACAAAATATTATTTTGTACACGTGTTCTTATTTCATTCATCGCAGGAATATTCGTGTTTACACACACATGAAGCACATACAAAAGACATGATGGAGATGTATAACACACCAAACATGTGAAACACATGACACACACAAAATACATACCAAAATACATACAAAACACTTGATTGAAATGTATAACACACCAAACATGTGAAACACATGGCACACACGAAACATAGACCAAATACATACAAAACACATGAAATGCATGAAACACAAACCTACACACATGAAACGCAAACCTTCAATCATCCTCTACAAAAACACAAGTTGAATATCAAACCATCACACATCATATTCACCAATCTTTCAACTTTCAAAGTGTTTTTGTTTCCTAAAAATCCTCAATATCTCATCAGTGGGTGAAAGAAGAAGCCTTAGCTTGACAATACTGATGGCACAATACCAAGCAAGCCTTAACAATGCAGATGCAGAAATGAATAGTGCATAAGCTGAATTTGCAAACTCGCTTATGCAATATGAGCACTAAATCGAATCTAGCTATCGTGGTTCTATCACAGGACGTTCATTTGTGCAGCGTGATAGAGAAGAGTGTCATGACCGAATGATGAAAGATTATTTCATTGAACGTCCGATATCATGCTCATGATTTTCAAAGGCGGTTTCGGATGAGGAGAGAGCTTTTTGAAAGCATCTTGAATGCAGTTGTCAATCATGACCACTACTTTGCAAGGAAGATAGATGTCGTAGGCCGACAAAGTCTATCACTTCATTAGAAGCTCACATCTGCATTTCAGATGCTAGCTAATAGGTGCTCTGCAGACTCAATTGACGAGTATTGCCAACTTGCCGAGACTATTGCTATTGAGAACCTGAAGCGTTTTTGTAAGGTAATTGAAGCCATATATGGAGCCACAAACCTTCACAAGCCAAATCGTGAAGATTTGAAGAGGCTTCTACACAAGGTAGACAAAAGAGGTTTCCCTGACATGACAGGACGTTTTGATTATATGCATTGGGAGTGGAAGAATTGTCCTATTCCTTGGGCTGGCCAATTCAAAGGTCATCATAACAAGCCAACCATCGCTCGAGGCTGTGACTTCTTACGACACATGGATTTGGCATGCATTCTTCCGCGCTCCTGGATCAAACAACGATATCAACATTCTTTGGTCTTTTCCTCTATTCGATGATGTTGTCAATGGATGGCCACTAGAATGGAGGTACAAGGTAAATGGTAATAGGCATGAGCTAGGTTACTACCTAACTGATGGTATGTATCCTAGTTGGTTTACCTTTGTGAAAAGTTAATCTCATCTTGATAGTGCAAAGAAGAAATTATTTTCACAAAGACAAGAGTCTTACATGAAGGATATGGAGAAAGTGTTCGAGATCCTATAAGTTCGATGGGCCATTGTTAGAGGGGTTGCACGATTGTGGCATACCGAAGACCTTCATTCAATCATGATGACGTGCATAATTTTGTACAACATGATTGTGGAGGATGAGTACATCAAAATTGAAGAAGATTCTGACGAAGATGTGAATGACAACAAATCAATACATGCGAGAGCTATGGCAATATATGTTGAATATCTTGTTGCAACCACATATGAGACCCAACAAGATAAGGTCACATTGAGTGAGTATATGAGACGTTTAAATAGAATTCAAGTTCCTCAAGGTCATGACACATTCCGGAAGGATTTAGTTGAACATATATGGCACCAAGAAGGTGAATGTTGATGATGTTGGTGTATTAATGTGTTCTTGTGTTAGTACATTGTCAAAATTATCGAATGCCATTTGAATTATTGAAGGCATCTATTGTACACAAAAGTGTGCAATAATAACTACAATAATTATTGAAGGCATCTAGATTAATAGAAACAATAATTAATAAGCCATAAATTTATACACACGACAATTAATAAACTATATAAACTTAATACAAACGATAATTCATAAACCACATAAACCACATCAACTTAATACAATTGATAATTCATAAACTACATAAACTTAATAATGATATCCACCATATTGACTTGGTGGTAGACTTGGGATATAGCCTTGAGATGGCTCATCATCTTGAAATATACTCCTTCTTTTTGCTTATCATGTAAGAACTTCATCCTCTCTGGAGTGTATTTGTTGAGGTCCTCCATCATGAAATTACATTCAAACCTTTCTTGCTTCCTATCCCTTTCTTCCTTCATGGCCGAATGCATTCGAGCCATTTCTTCTTGCCGAGAGCTATGGCTTTCAGTCAATCTTGCAAATCCAGTAGCAATTTGTGCACTCATCGGATCTTGGGACTTCCTTTTTCTCTTTACTTCATTTTGCTTATCTCTTCCCGAGGCCTTGCAAAAGAAGAAGTTGGGGTCAATTCATCGACACCCCTTCATTGACACCTTCATTGACATCATTTGTCGGTGCGGCTTCATGTTGAAATAATCTTCCCATTGTTGGTCCGCATCGGTTGCCCACCTCGGACAATCCTTGAGGACGTCCCAAGCATGATGCAACTTAAAAGGTTGATTTTTTGGTGTTACTCTTGTCTTGTAAATTGCCATTGCTTTGTGATAGAATTTTTACCACATGCAAAAGTAGGGTTAAAATCACTGAAAATACTTGTAAGAATATAAGGTAATTGTAGTATAATTTCTCATGCAAGGTCATTGTCCCCAAAGATTGTTTGACTAATTCGTAATTAAATCAACTCTTAATTAACTATTAAAACAGATTTTTATCAAAAATTTGAGATTTTTGAGTTTGAAAATATTGAATTAACAATTTAAAGAAACATAGAAGTTGGAAAATAAAAGCAGCAAACAGAAAAGCATTTTTTAATTAAAAATCAATTTAGGGAAAGACTAGGGTTTAGCCATCACCTTCACAATCCTATGCAATTTTATCAATTACTTATGAATTTCCACATCCATGCTTTGAAGATTAGGTTTTCCTAATGCATATTTTCCTTGTGATGTTCAAGCAAAAACGTATATCTAGCCTGCAATCCATCTGTGATGTTCAGATCAAATATAAACATGCAAAACTCACTAAGTTTCTTGAAAACCCTTTGAAAAACCATGCAACCCTTAAGAGCGTGATGTTCACCTTAAGTGAACTTACAATTACTAATCACAAGAAACCCTCCTTAATTTCATGGTGATGGTCCAACAGAAATTGCATCAAATCATTGTCTAAATGCCCTAATGGTGATCAATCATTAAAATATATAGATAGTTTTAATCCCAGTGTAAGATCCCACATCACCCAGGGGAGTGATCCTTATATGTATATTCCCATCCCTACCTAGCACGAGGCCTTTTGGGAGCTCACTGGCTTCGGGTTCCATGGGAACTCCGAAGTTAAGCGAGTAGCGCGCGAGAGCAATCCCATGATGGGTGATCCACTGGGAAGTTGCTCGTGAGTTCCCAAAAACAAAATCGTGAGGGAATAGTAAGCCCAAAGAGGACAATATCGTGCTACGGTGGTAGAGCGGGCCCGGGAAGTGATCCGCCCCGGGCCGGGATGTGACAATTTGGTATCAGAGCCTAACCCTGGCCGTGGTGTGCCGACGAGGACATCGGGCCCCTAAGGGGGATGGATTGTAAGATCCCACATCGCCCAGAGGAGTGATCCTTATATGTATATTCTCATCCCTACCTAGCACGAGGCCTTTTTGGAGCTCACTGGCTTCGGGTTCCATAGGAACTCCAAAGTTAAGCGAGTAGCGCACGAAAGCAATCCCATGATGGGTGACCCATTGGGAAGTTGCTTGTGAGTTCCCAAAAACAAAACTGTGAGGGAATGGTAAGCCCAAAGCGGACAATATCATGCTACCGTGGTGGCTTGGGAAGTGATCCGCCTCGGGCCGGGATGTGACAATATACCAAACTGACACACCCCGACTCGGAATGTCCACTAGGACCCCAAATTGAGCTGTGTTGGCCGACACCGTTGATTTTCGTCCACTTTCGTGGCCTTAAACTGCCACATACCGTGGTTAATCAAGGTGGTTCTTGGGTGGGTTTTGTAGAGGGAAATGAGAGCTTCAAGATGGTGGTGGTGGCGTTGAAAAACTCCATCGGAGTTGGCCGGAGTCGACCTTGGAAAATGGTTTTTTTTGTTTTCCTCATTTCTGATTTGGCTTCACCCCACAAAGGGGGGGGGTGGATTGTAAGATCCCACATCGCCCAGGGGAGTGATCCTTATATGTATATTCCCATCCCTACCTAGCACGAGGCCTTTTGGGAACTTACTGGCTTCGGGTTCCGTAGAAACTCCAAAGTTAAGCGAGAAGGGGGCTAGAGCAATCCCATGATAGGTGACCCACTGGGAAGTTGCTCGTGAGTTTTCAAAAACAAAACCGTGAGGGAATGGTAAGCCCAAAGCGGACAATATCGTGCTACGGTGGTGGAGCGGGCCCGGGAAGTGATCCGCCCCGGGCCGGGATGTGCCACCCAGTGATTAATATTTCAAAGCAAGCATGCATCCATTCACAAGAAAATTAATAAAACTACATATTCTTGCTAAGGTTCATGGCCTAACCGTAGCAAAAGAATTAGTTACGCATACTCATAATAAAAATCAAAGGAAATATCATTAAAATGAATAAGAATGAAAACACCTCCGATAGCAATTCTCCCTGTCTCCAAAGTTGAATGAAGGAAGCGTAGCCTCAAACTAAGAACGGCCAAGCAATATAATTGCTGAGCCATCGCACAAACCCTACAACATAGGTCCCTTATTCTAACTAGGAAAGTAAATAACAAAATAAAATACTTAGAAAATAAAGTCCTAATTAAAATAGGAAAAACTGCAAGGGAACTGTCTAGCCACGTTTTAGCCTCAGAAATCCTCCAAATTGAGCCCATAATAGCTTGTTGATGCGAAATATATAAGCACACAAATTAAAACCCTCTTTTGACAATTGTAGTATATGTATAAGTAGGGATCTTTCTAAACCGGGGATTAGGAGGGATTGCTAAATCACTTGAAAACTGACTCAAAAATGTAAAACAAAGGTTAAAACACTAAACTAGACTCAAAGAATGCAAAACTAAACACTAAAACACTAAAACAAACCAAAAGACTCAAAACAGCAACAAAACACTTAAAACTACCTTAAAAACACAATCTGGGCAGTTTTGAACACCTAACACTAATTTGGACGAATTTGGGTTATAACTTGAATCAAAACACTTAGAAACACAAACTAAGACACTTTCTAACTAAATTGAAACACTAAAGTAAAGGGGGATTTAGTTTTGACGAAATTAAAACAAAGAAAACAGATTGTAATGAGAACAGATTGTAAAAACGAATTTCATGAAAATATGGATGGAATGCTAGCTAGAAGGTTCTTCTCCACACATATCACACTTGCATACAAGATGATTTTCAGTTGGTCTTTCGATGAATCATGAAACTCAACACCCCGGGTTAATTAGGTTCGCTTAAATTAACCTTCAAGTTCTCCTTAAGTTAATGAATTGGATGGGAAAGCGCATACAACAATTCAATACATTCTCCAAAAGTCCTTTATGTGAAAAGCACAATAAAGATACAATCAAAGATCATTAAGCAACATGAAAACTATAAGTGTTGATGAGGCATTCGTTACTATGATGAGCATGAAACTAGTGCCAAGAATTCATTTAACGCGATCGTTTATAAGCGACCTCCACTACTTGTGAATATAAGTTTGTAACTATTAGGTGAAACTCCCTTATATTCTAGCATCATATTCATGCATGAAAACTAAGCGTGCACTCTCAATAAACATACACGAATAAGTTATCAATCAAGCAGTTAAACAAATTGAATCCACAACTCATGAAATTCCAACCGAAGGTAATCAATTTATATTGCAAGCATATACATGGTTTTGAACCACCCCCTAGCTAACTAGGGGTTTAGCCTCTCATGTTCACAGAAGGAGAAACAAAATTGAAATTAAATATAGAGAACAAAAGATTGATTACACCTAGAACGCCCAATGATTCCACTTTGAATTTCTGCACGTTCACGCTCCTCTTTCTTCTTCTCCTTGCTGCGGCACAGAGGTCTTAGGGTGATTTTGGATGTGATTTTGGTTTAGGAAGGGATTTAGGATGGTAAAGGGTTGCGGCAGAGAGGTGGAAGGTGGCTGCAAAGGTGTGTAAGTGTATGGAGGTGTAGAATGGTGGCTGGAATGGATGGAAGGTTGCGGATTGAAGGTGGAAGAATGATGGTGGCTGTGGCAATGTATGGAATGATGAAAGAATGATCCTTGGGTGCGGCTTAAGTCCAAGTATTAAAAGGGTTTTCAGAAATTAAAACCCTAACTTATTTTGGTTAACTAAAATTAAGTCAAAGGCTTCTAGAATTAGGAAATCAAATCAGAAACTAAAAGGAAATTGGCTAAAATATGCGGCTAGGGTTTTATTTGAAAGGGGAATGTGTTTAAGTGCAAAAAATAGGAAATAAGGACCCCCCTTTGCACGGCAAGGGAAAAGGAAAGGTTAAGAGGTGCGGCTTAATGCTTTAGGAAAGGTGAAGTGTCCTAAAACTGAAGGGAAAAGGGGTCCCTTGCACGGCAAGGGATGGGGAGAAAGGGAAAGGTGCGGCAAAGGTCCCTAAGGGGTCTAGAGCCTTTGTTTTGTGTCCTAAAGTGCATACGAGGCCTTCAAAGTGGCTGGAAAATAAGGACTTTTAAGATTAGGAAAGGTTACCAAAATGGGAAACCTTGGCTTAACTTTCCTACTTCAAGTAGGAATCCTTGTTGGAGTAGGAATCCTTGTTCTTCTAGGAATCCTCATGTGAGTAGGAATCCATCTTCAATTAGGAATTCATATTTCTTCAAGTCTTCAACTCATTCATTCTTCTTTTGCTCCAAAAGACTCCAATTTGCATCTTCTTGCACACTTTGGCTTTATAATCTGAAAACACACAAAAGTGACTTTAAACACTAAAATAACTAAGGAAACACAACATAAATGCACGAGAACAAGCCAATTAAGTCGCATAAATATGCTCCTATCACTTGTTTTAAAGATCGGGACGTTCTGAACACATCTCCAGAAGGTCACAAACCCATCCGAGGTCATCTTGAACTCCAAAAACGCAATTCAAGCCCAAAACGTCACTATTCCAGCACTGATAACCTCTTGGTGGAAAATTTAGATATTTTGACACGATCAAGCCAAGTGACTCACGAACGTCCTCCAACTAGAATTACTCCAAAATTCATCCATTTAATTATGTTTTGCTCCAGAGGAAGTCGAAAGTCCTATATTAGAAATACAATTCAAAGTATCAAAATTCTTACAAAATATACTATGAATAGGGTTAAATATATAATATAAAATCCACTCATCACTTTGTCACCCTATGCAAAAAATACATAAAAACAATTAGATGCAAAATAATATTATGTACATGACAACTAATATTTCAACAACAAAACTCACAATTTCTGCGACGCTCCTTCTACTAGCCATGCCAATCATGGCTCTCTCCAAGCTTCCCTTCCATAAGGTATGCTTTGTTGATAACCTTCCACTGATCGTAAACACCACCACCTTCCCTCCCATAGGCGTTGCAATTTTCATGGAACTTATGAACGATTTTATCCCACAAAACCTTTTTATTTTGATTTGTGCCAACTGCACCATTTTCGTTAATAGAAACCCATGCCAACTGCACCATCTTTGCTAATAAAAACTCATGCCAAGCATAAAGCAACATCAGGTGCTGAAGGCTTTAGCTTGCGTGGGGAGATTGGGCATGTCTTTGGGCCGAGACTGGGCTAGGTTTGCGCGAGTCCACGTGCATATGAGCTAAATCCTTGGTGGTATTTGAGTTTTAGTTTTTAGCCCACACATTTAGCATGGATTGGTTTTTTTTTTTTTGGGGGGGGGGGGGGGGTGGGGGCGAATAAAACCTAAAAATTGGCATTTAGCTAGAGTTGGGTTTGGTCTTAATTTGCGAAACACGTGTAAAAAATTAAAAAAAGGGACACAAAGGAGAGACAAATT
The DNA here is from genome assembly GCF_963583255.1 of Pyrus communis. Lineage (NCBI taxonomy): Eukaryota > Viridiplantae > Streptophyta > Magnoliopsida > Rosales > Rosaceae > Pyrus > Pyrus communis. The sequence continues at coordinate 9,780,456 of NC_084805.1, read as the reverse complement.
GGAGAAAGCAGACTTGTGGCCCAATAGAAAAATATGCATAAATAGAACGGATATAAGTTAAGATACGTATATATGAGAAAATTTCAAAGTTGTATGCTATGTTTAGGTGAGAGACTTTTAAGTTCTAAAGCTAATTGGTTTCGGGGCTAGTCTTCAATAGCACGAAGCTTTACTGGCATTTAGGTTGATGAAAAGAAATACAATTTAATTGATTTATATGGATTTCATGTAAAAATTTTAATTGAATCCCTCGGAATCTAAGGAGGAGAGGTGAAATTAGTGAATGCTTAAAATACACTATCAAATTTCTCATTATTTTTTTTTTGTCAAACAATACATTTTGTTAGATTAGATGTTAGATTAGCCACCGACGGATTTCGAACCCATGCCGTCATGCAAGAGCTCAACACCTTTCAACTACTTTGGTAAAGAGCCACTTGCACACTATGAAAATTTTCAAATTCTCTTGAATTTCCCAACTTTTTTTAAATTCTTTGAAGGATTGTTTTATTAAAACCCCATATATTGTTAAATACGCCCCACATTTTTTTTTCAATCAAAATTTATCTCAATACATCTTACATACTTTCTCATAATACCCTCATCCCACACACTTCTACAATAAATCTACATACACCCCACCCTCTTCACGTCTTATATTCAAATACATATTTTATGTTTTTATTTTTTACCAAATGCCACCTAGACTAGTAGGCGTTACGCGTGTACGTTTTCCAGTACCCAATTTTGTGATCATTCTACATTTCAATGAAATCTGTCACTTTATCCCCCTAAATTTCATATATTCAAATACATATTTTATGTTTTTATTTTTTACCAAATGCCACCTAGACTAGTAGGCGTTACGCGTGTACGTTTTCCAGTACCCAATTTTGTGATCATTCTACATTTCAATGAAATCTGTCACTTTATCCCCCTAAATTTCATATTAAACCCAACAACTTTCTTGCATTCTCAAAGCACTGCAGGCAGCTGCTTCCTTCAGATCAATCAAGGCCTCCTCAAAGCACTTGGCCACCACAATTTGCATATCTGCTTCTTCAGCATAGCTTACCATGTGCCTTGTGATTGCGTGCATTACAAACTGTTGAATTTTTCAGGTCGATGGGCTGAGGGCCCACTCCAACAACATCAATACTGTCCCCACTTTACCACCTGTCCAATTCTCAAGTGTGGGGTTTTATCACAAAAGGCCTCAATGTTAGTTAGAGAGAGGTATTTCTATTTAAACTGCTTTCTCTTTGATCCTTTGGCCGATGTGGGACAATGGGTCCAACAAAAGCAAATTCTAGTAACACGCATAATCGCTTATCTGCTATGCTCGACAATTCAGTATTCCTAGAAGAAATTTAAGCGATTTCGGGCAGGCTGGAATTATTCACTCTTAGCTAAGTTATTGGGTTGCCTCCAACTTGTTAGCGATTTAGGAGAATGATACCAAATTTGTTACCCCAATTCGACGCCGAATTTTGTTTCTTTCATTATATAAGATAGTTCCTAATCAGATTCTTTTCAACAATTTCATGAGAAAACATGGCCTTGTTTGATAGAAATAATTGGCTTGGGTAGGTATTTGGACTCAATTTTACAACGGCTTGTATGTTATTGTTTGGATCCGCTTCTGCACGTACTTGGCCTATATACTCTAAACTGTTGGACCAAGAAAGCCGTATTTGATATTATCACTTTATTAGTAATTTTAATATGGCAATTTCTTATGGTTACAGCTTCTGAGTCAAACAAATGAAACAGGTTACACATTGTGCAACAGTTGGTTTGTTCACATCTTGAGAATAAAAAAATAGTACTTATCAAGCTTAAGCCTGCACGTGGTCTTGTTATTTGGATAAGATTCCATGCAATCTCATCTATGGCTGAACAAAGATAGAATGAAAATGGGATAAAGGTACAAATGGGATAATTGGCAGATGGGACAATTGGTTGGAAGGGGATTGATGTCATGCAAGTGATGCGTTTTTTATACGTGCACAAATTAAATCCTCTTTTTGTCAAATTGTAGTATAGGTGCAAGTAGGGATCGTTCTGGACCGGGGATTAGGAGGGATTGTTAATCTCTTGGAAACTGACTTAAAAACGTAAAAACAATATAAAACACTAAACTAGACTCAAAGAATTCAAAAAAAAATACTTTAAAACATAAACTAAACAGATTCTAACAAGTTCAAAAGACTCAAAACTCTTAAAAACACAAACTAAATTGATTTCTAACTAATTTGACATTAAAGTAAAGGGGGATTTAGGTTTTGACAAAATTAAACTAAATGAACAAATTGCAATTAAAACAGAATGTAAATATGAATGTGAATAAAATATGGATGATGGAATAGCCAAGGGGTTCTTCTCCACACATGTTACACTTTCATACAAGATTGATTCTCAGTTGGTCTTTCGATAAATTATGAAACTCAACGCCCCGGGTTAATTAGGTCCGCTTAAATTAACCGTCAAGTTTTCCTTAAGTTAATGAATTGGATGGGTTAGCGCAACGCAATTCACCACATTCTCCAAAAGTCCTTTACGTGAACAGCACAATAAAGATACAATCAAAGATCATTAAGCATTATGAAAACTATAAGTGTTGACGAGGCATTCGTTACTATGATGAGCATGAAACTCGTGCCAAGAATTCATTTAACGCGATTGTTTATAAGCAACCTCCACTACTTGTGAATATAAGTTCATAACGATTAGGTGAAATTCACTTATATTCTAGCGTCATATTTATGCATGAAAATTAAGCGCGCATTCTTAATAAACATTCATAAATAAGTTATCAATCAAACGGTTAAACAAATTGAATCCACAACTTATGAAATTCCAACGAAAGTTAATCAATTCATATTGCAAATATAAACATAGTTTCGAATCACCCCCTAGCTAAAGGGGGTTTAGTTCCTCATAACTTTGAAATCAAAGAAACACCTAAACATTCCAACAACTCAAACTTGAATTGTATGAACGTTTAGGCACTCTTCTCTTCCATTCCTCATACGTACAAAACAAAGAGAATTGAATTTAAACTTTGAAATCAAAGAAACACCTAAACATTCCAACAACTCAAACTTGAATTGTATGAACGTTTAGGCCCTCTTATCTTCCTCGTTGTTGTAGCACAAGGTCTAAGGTGAGGTTTGGGGAATTATGGAAATGGATGAGGAATGGTGGAAGGGGGACTCACGGTTTGGATTCTAAGGGGAAGATGGGAAGCTCACGGCTAGGGAATAATGGAAGTGTTTGAGGGGTGTTGTGTTGTGAATGAGATGTCCATGAATGAATGAATGCAAGGGTATTTATAGGAGTAGTGGAGGGAACATATGGCTATGTCATTTGTAGGTGAAGTAGGTGGATGTTGTAGGTGAAGTAGGTGGATGTTGTAGGTGAAGTGTGTAGATGATTATGAGTGATAAGTGATAAGAGTATGATATGTTAAGTGATAAGTGAATGATTATGATAAGTGATAAATGAATGTATGATATGATAAGTGGTGAATGATATGTGGTGAATGATAAGTGGTAGTGTTTAAGTATTTAAAATAGGGAACAAAGCCCTTCCTTGCATGGCAAGGAAGGGAGACACAAGGAAACACACGACAATGTCCTAAGGTTGCTAGGAATGTTGTTTTTGTGTTCTAAAATGCGTAGGAGTTTTCAATGATGCTCAAACATGAGGTCTTTTTAGGATTTAACTTTCCTACTTCAAGTCTTCAATTTCGTCCATCCTTTTGGCTCCAAGCATATGATATCCATTCCAATCTCTAATTTGCTCCAAAAGGCTCCAAAAGGCATCCTTTTGCATACTTTGCCCTTAGAAACTGAAAACACACAAAAGAAGCATAAAGAACTAAAATAACTAAAGAAACATAACGTAAATGTACGAGAACAAGCCATTTAAGTCGCATAAATATGCTCCTATCAAATACCCCCACACTTAGCTTTTGCTAGTCCTCGAGCAAAACAGAAAAACAAAACAAAAAGAACAAAACACAACCTACACCTTCCAACAATCGTATCAGGGACTTCCAATGCACATGACAAATTAAAAATCATTATTCTCACAGATTTGAGCCATCTTTACACTTAAGTACATTCTTACTCATAGTCACCACATACTAGTTCACAATTAAGCATTTAAAACCATGTTTTGAATGTAGTAACATGCCTTAGAGAATTCCCTCAATTTCTTACTATATGTACTCTCGTTTTTCACACAGATTTTCTGACTACACACCCTACACTAGGTATATGTGAGAAGATTGATGTAAACATGTAGACGAACACTCACATATGTTATAATAAGGAAAGCATTTTCTGGAGTTAATAAGCATGTTTAGATATGATCTCATGAATGGAATGCTACTACTTAGACACGAGAACCAGTGACACCATAAGCCCATACCAAGTTCAAACTCCACAAATTGAAATACACAACACTCAAGATAGAAGTCAAGGGTTGTAACGGGGCTTGGGGTATGTGGATAACAAAGAAGGGATATGGAAAACAAAGGTTTTTAAAGAAATAGTGAGCAAAGCATTTGAATCAACTTAGAATTCACTTTTGAATGAAAACTCAACTTTTGAACAAAAAGGGAGAGTTTAGACAATTTACACCCAGAATTGGTGTTTTGGAACCTTTCTTCAATCACTTATTCTTTCATTTTTTTTTCTTTTCTCTCTCTCTCTTTTTTTTTTTTTTTTTTTTTTTTTTTTTTCTTTTCTTTTGAATCTCAAAACATCAACACTTAAACATTCTCTCCCCCACACTTATTTTCTTTCATAATGTAACTCAAAAGGAATTCAATTAAGTCATGCTCACTATCTTTTAAGAACAAGGGTGGGGATTGTCCTAAACTAGGCTAGGTGAGGAAAATGTGGGTAAACAAAGAATAAAGGCTAAACAAGGCTCAACGGGGTTAAAACTTACAACATATACGAAGTATGGGAAGTAAGGCTATTTGGCTATGGTGGTGGTCACTACATAACTTCTTCTTGAATATGTGTTATGCAAATCAATAACATGCTTTGAATGAAATGGGCATGAGTTCTAGCATTTGGAACTATATGATGAAACGCCTTCTAAGTAGCAACCAAGCAAGGAATAATGAGATCATGCAACAACTTTAGAAAACAAAGAATCACAGAATATAACTCTCCAAAGAAGGTAATGGCTCGAGTCTCACAGGGATGTAGCGTTATTATGAGTTCCTTCCTTCAAGCATGTTACAAAAACGAATTTTTCTTTTATGATTGCATGTGAAGTCATACATTATAACCATAACTAAACATATACCAAGAGTAAATCAAACTTTCATCCATGTTTATAACTCTTTTTAACAGTCATGCAATTACAAACCAAATCCTCATCATAACGTTGGAAGGTTCCCTAAGACACAAAAACAACTCAAAACACTCTTTTTAGGCTTTTCAAAAAAATGTTTTTCAAATTTTTATGTGATTTTCGGAGTTATAAAACAAAATACGCTAAAACAGTTTAAAAACACCTTAAAAACATTTAAAACAGCAAGGAACAACACTTGAAGTTATGGGTGATAAAATTCAACGAATTTGCATCAACATACTTAGTTACCCCCCCCCACACTTAAATCAAACATTGTCCTCAATGTTTTAAGCATAGATTCACACAAAGCATAAGTAAATACACAAAAAGCACTTAAACATACTAAACATGGCAGAATGTAATTAACAAAGAGAAGAGTTTAGAGACGCAAATCTGGTTATAGAGTGTAAATTCCATCTTCTCCTTGGTAATTGCATTGAGGCTTTTGATCTTTGTGATTCCATAGGCTTACTCTTGAACTGGTTTCTGCCCATCGTTGATTTTCCTTTGTGCTACTTCTTGAACTGGGCAGCATGATGGTTCATTTGGTCTCCCCCGAAGGTCTGAGCTTATCCCTTTTATCTGTTTCTTTGTTCAATCTTTCCAATTCGTATTGAAAAGGGTTGGAGGATAACTCAGCCTATGTTTGTCTCCACATGCTTCAATGTATCATTTTCACTTGCCTTACTCGCTCCCCTTTGCAGAAGTGGTCCCTTCTCCGGAAGTGTATCAACCGTTGAAGATGACTACTCGAGAGCAACGCTAGGTAAGCAATCAGGAATAGGTTCCAGGCAGTTGGCTCCAGATCGGAAGATTGACTCCAAGTGCCGGCTGATTGCTTCTTTTACTTTGCCATGCGAGTAAGAACAAGGACAAAGAAAAAGACAGGGAAAGAGCATGATATGAGATACTTTTGCTTTTGACCTTGATGATATGAGATACCTTTGCTTTTGAAGAAGCGGTGCATGAATCAGCACATGTATTTCCTCCTGGGTCATCTTTACTCCAGGCATCTGGTATCATCTTTGGGGAAGAAGAAAAAATTGAGTATTTCGAAAGGCTTTGCTGGGAGTGCGCCCTCAGAGGTGAGGGAGAGTTGGGCATTTTCTTCAGGTTTGCCCTGCCATAAAAGACGAAGGTCGACATATATAGAGATAATATCAAGTGGTGGTACTTTTTACCCTTGTCGACAAACGTTTTGATCCCGCAATTCCGGCTTTTTGAAATAGTGGCGCCTCTTCGATCTCTGAATACGCCTCTTCGATTTCTGAGCAGGCGCCCCTTCGATTTCTGAACGACGCCCCTTCGCTTTCTAAACGACGCCCCTTCGCTTTCTGAACGACACGTGGTAGTGCAGATGCGGCTCCTTTTGACAAAGCTGCACGCGTCTTCTGAAAAGCAGAGAAAGCGTCGCCGAACTTTGCGCTTGTCGGCTAAAGATATGTAGTTGCGGTGATGGCCTCCACGTGTTGTCTGAAAAGAAGAAATCTTTTGACAAAGTTGAACGCGTCTTCTGAAAAGCCGAGAAAACGTCGCCAAAATTACGCCGGAAATTCCGGCTTTTTGAATCGGTGGACGCGTCGCTTTGGCTTTTTTTATTGAGCTATCGATCACCACAACAAACACACTCTGAAGATTTCCCATTCTTGAAGATCGACTCCGGCCCTTTGAAATTTAACTCCATTCCTTTTCTTTGAACACTTTTGAAAAATGGCAAACTCATCGAACCTTAGCTTGGAATTGAGCCTTAGCAGTGATACGGGCGCGCCGCATCAAGGTAACGTATGGCGCCCTTCTTTCTTATCTTCTAACGGTTTTCTTACAGGTGAAGACTCCGTGATGCAGGACGCCACAACAGCTACAATAGTAGCTAGGAACCTCCTCACTCCAAAATATAGTAGGCTGCTGTCAGGACGGTCCGATGAGTTGGCCGTTCAAGAGTCCCTCGCACTTAGTGTTCAGTGTGCGAGTTCTGTGTCCAACATGGGCCAACGCCTGCTTGCCCGCTCCCGTCAGGTGGAATCATTGATGGCAGAGGTGGAGAGTCTTAAGCAAGAGATCCAGCAGCTTAAGTACGAGAATAGAAGTTTGCATGTGCTTGCAAATAACTATTCGTCGGGCATGAAGAGAAAGCTTGATGAGCTGCAAGAATCTGAGGGTCGAATTCACAGTGACCGTCAAAGGTTTGCGGCTTGTCTCCAGAGGCACCTTTTTCCTGGGTCGTCCAGCGCTTGGCCAAGTATTGAGGCCTGGAATGCTCTAGCTCCGATGGCTTCCGCTCCGATGCCTCCCGCTTCTGCGCCTTCCGCTCGTATGCCTTCCGCTTCTATTCCTTCTTCTTCGACGCCTCGTAGCGGGGCTTCACGTAAACATCCTCTGTGAAGGCTCCATCTTTCTCCATGTTTAGTATCTTTTTTTTTTTTTTTTTTTTTTTTTTTTTTTACATAAATAAAATCAAACGGCATGGAATTTATCTTTGAATGGGCGATGATACTTGAAATGATCCGGTAATAGTTTAAATTCCAGATTGGGTGCCTGAATCATTAACCACATGTTAGTATAAAAGAAAATTGAAATTCGGGGAGGCGGCTTACCTGTGTGCTCCAAAATGAACTCCAGAATAAACACCCCTTCGAAAGTTATGACTTGTCCCGTGTCATAAAATCCAACTTCCTTGGGAATTGTGGTTTCAAATATGTCCTCTTTGATGCCTTCTACATCTTCTCCAGCCACTACCTTCTCTTGAATCATTCTTCTTGGTGTACAAAGTCCTTTGAAGAATTCAACACCATCTAAAACTTGCTGTGTTGCACCAAGAATTTGAATAGCATTTTGCACCTTTGGGAAGGCTTCCATGATGTCCTTTTTACTCTCTTCTTGGTTGGGAATAAAAAACCTGCTAGGAAAAGGGACATTGGGTGGAATAACATCAGAATAACATGGAATTGGGACGTCCTTACTGGTGGTGGGTGGTTTAGAGGGCTTAGGGGGCTGCGGCAAGGGTTGTTCTACCCTTGCCGTGTGCATGTCTTCTTCCTCCTCCTCAATTAGCAGCTCTTCATCCACTTCTAGGCTATGTTTGGACATTTTTAGGTCAGCTCCAACCTCCATAGCACTTCCCAAAGTGATAGCATTATGGATTTCAAAATCTTCCTTCGAGTTTTCAATAGTTGAGTTGGAGAGTTCACTTTGCTCTTGAATTTGTTTCATGAACTCCATAATCTGCCCAAATTGCTCGTCCAATTTACCCAACTTCTTGTCTTGATTTTGTTCGTCCTGCGTCAAAGAGGTTAGTAATTGAAAATTTTTATCATTATCCATGGACATACTTGAACTTGATTGGAATTGTTGTGGGGGAGGTTGTGGTGGCTGCATAGGTGTTGTATTGAACTCCTCATATGGTTGCCAATATGCTTCTTGTTGAGCCTCCTTGGCTTGATTTTGTGACCCCTGCGCCAAAGAATTTATTTCATTAAGAATTTGATTATAATCTATTGGCGAACTTGAATTTAATTGAGCATATTGCATATGAAGTTGTGGTGGCTGCATAGGTCTTGAATAGAACTCCTCATATGGTTGCCAATATGCTTCACGTTGAACTTGTTGATCTTCCCACCATATAGAGTTTGAATGATCCCTCCAATCTCTTTGTGGACATTGATTGGCTTGAAATCCTTGCCTATATGAAGCACCAAATGTAGGGACACTCTGCATTGTGGTCCTTTCGGCATACGGCGACAATTTAGAAGTAAGATTTGCCAATTGAGCTTGAATGCTAGCAAAATCCATATCTTACTTCTCTAGTACCTAAAATCAAAGAAAGAGAACTAAATCAAATATCAAAAGTAACAACAAACAAAGAAAACAACACTAAGTTAGAAACTAAAACGAAAACAACTAAACCAAAAAAAAGAAAAGAACCAAGGGATTAGCAAAGTTGCTAATCCCCGGCAACGGCGCCAAAATTTGATGCAATTTTTATACGCGCACAAATTAAACCCTCTTTTTGTCAAATTGTAGTATAGGTGCAAGTAGGGATCGTTCTGGACCGGGGATTAGGAGGGATTGTTAATCTCTTGGAAACTGACTTAAAAACGTAAAAACAATATAAAACACTAAACTAGACTCAAAGAATTCAAAAATACTTTAAAACATAAACTAAACAGATTCTAACAAGTTCAAAAGACTCAAAACTCTTAAAAACACAAACTAAATTGATTTCTAACTAATTTGACATTAAAGTAAAGGGGGATTTAGGTTTTGACAAAATTAAACTAAATGAACAAATTGCAATTAAAACAGAATGTAAATATGAATGTGAATAAAATATGGATGATGGAATAGCCAAGGGGTTCTTCTCCACACATGTTACACTTGCATACAAGATTGATTCTCAGTTGGTCTTTCGATAAATTATGAAACTCAACGCCCCGGGTTAATTAGGTCCGCTTAAATTAACCGTCAAGTTTTCCTTAAGTTAATGAATTGGATGGGTTAGCGCAACACAATTCACCACATTCTCCAAAAGTCCTTTACGTGAACAGCACAATAAAGATACAATCAAAGATCATTAAGCATTATGAAAACTATAAGTGTTGACGAGGCATTCGTTACTATGATGAGCATGAAACTCGTGCCAAGAATTCATTTAACGCGATTGTTTATAAGCAACCTCCACTACTTGTGAATATAAGTTCATAACGATTAGGTGAAATTCACTTATATTCTAGCGTCATATTTATGCATGAAAATTAAGCGCGCATTCTTAATAAACATTCATAAATAAGTTATCAATCAAACGGTTAAACAAATTGAATCCACAACTTATGAAATTCCAACGAAAGTTAATCAATTCATATTGCAAATATAAACATAGTTTCGAATCACCCCCTAGCTAAAGGGGGTTTAGTTCCTCATAACTTTGAAATCAAAGAAACACCTAAACATTCCAACAACTCAAACTTGAATTGTATGAACGTTTAGGCACTCTTCTCTTCCATTCCTCATACGTACAAAACAAAGAGAATTGAATTTAAACTTTGAAATCAAAGAAACACCTAAACATTCCAACAACTCAAACTTGAATTGTATGAACGTTTAGGCCCTCTTATCTTCCTCGTTGTTGTAGCACAAGGTCTAAGGTGAGGTTTGGGGAATTATGGAAATGGATGAGGAATGGTGGAAGGGGGACTCACGGTTTGGATTCTAAGGGGAAGATGGGAAGCTCACGGCTAGGGAATAATGGAAGTGTTTGAGGGGTGTTGTGTTGTGAATGAGATGTCCATGAATGAATGAATGCAAGGGTATTTATAGGAGTAGTGGAGGGAACATATGGCTATGTCATTTGTAGGTGAAGTAGGTGGATGTTGTAGGTGAAGTAGGTGGATGTTGTAGGTGAAGTGTGTAGATGATTATGAGTGATAAGTGATAAGTGTATGATATGTTAAATGATAAGTGAATGATTATGATAAGTGATAAATGAATGTATGATATGATAAGTGGTGAATGATATGTGGTGAATGATAAGTGGTAGTGTTTAAGTATTTAAAATAGGGAACAAAGCCCTTCCTTGCATGGCAAGGAAGGGAGACACAAGGAAACACACGACAATGTCCTAAGGTTGCTAGGAATGTTGTTTTTGTGTTCTAAAATGCGTAGGAGTTTTCAATGATGCTCAAACATGAGGTCTTTTTAGGATTTAACTTTCCTACTTCAAGTCTTCAATTTCGTCCATCCTTTTGGCTCCAAGCATATGATATCCATTCCAATCTCTAATTTGCTCCAAAAGGCTCCAAAAGGCATCCTTTTGCATACTTTGCCCTTAGAACCTGAAAACACACAAAAGAAGCATAAAGAACTAAAATAACTAAAGAAACATAACGTAAATGTACGAGAACAAGCCATTTAAGTCGCATAAATATGCTCCTATCAGCAAGTGACTCCAAAAAATGAGGAAAGCGGTGTGTTTTTTTTATACCTTGGAGTTCCTACAAATTAGGAATTGGTGTGCACCGCAAGTAATCACAACTCTTGAGAGGGTATAATATCTACTTCTAGATATCTTCTAGGATTCTCCCGGCTTAAAACGAGGATTCTATCCTAAAAATGTCTCTCTACCAACGGTATAAATACATCCATATAGGGTTCATCTATGGTAACACAATCGTAATACTTGAATTCTCTTGCCACTGCTTGAGTTTAAATACAATTTACTAACTTGACTGTTGGAGAGCCTTTGGCCAGTGAACCCCTTTCCGGTCTTCAGCTTACTCACGGTTGTTCTTTGTTTTCTACGCAGTTGAGTTTGTGCATCTCTTCCATACACGGCGGTGTGCGAATTTGGTTCCAACAATTCCCATCTCCTGCATTCTCCCTCAAGAAAATAGTCACACTCTTCAACTCCTCCACTTGAAACTTTTCAAACATAAACCAGATGCATAACTAGGCTATTTAATCTTCTAGTAAGGTCGAAGTTGCAATGGAGGGGCATTGTTTTCATCATTATGGTCACCAATCACATTTTTCTGATGTTGTCATCCAAGGGCTTGATTAAACTGAATGATGAATTCAATCAAAGAGTGTTTCCTCCTTACGTTGACTGCTTAACATTCGTGTGGAAAAAAAAAAGCATGCTTACAAAATACTAAATCCCAATTTTAATGCAAGTCATAAATGTTCTCAAGCCACGCTTTATCAACCAACTCACGTTCTTCTACCAACCCCTTCCACCTTGCCTCAAATTCTTCTTTACTTTCGATGTCCATATGTACTCATACATATCCTTAAAAATGGCCGCAACCCCAACCCTTGTCATGAATCTGTTAATAATATGACATATGTGATGCGTGATTTATACGCACACAAATTAAACCCTCTTTTCGTCAAATTGTAGTAAGTATATAAGTAGGGATCATTCTGGACCGGGGATTAGGAGGGATTGTTAATCACTTGGATTTGACTCAAAAACGTAAAAACGTAATAATAAACACTAAACTAGACTCAAAGAATGTAAAACTAAACTTTAAAACACTAAGACAAACCAAAGACTCAAAATGCTTTTAAAAACACAAACTAAAATGATTTCTAACTAAATTGACATTAAAGTAAAGGGGGATTTAAGTTTATACGAAATTAAATTAAATGAACAAATTAAAACAGAATGTAAATATGAAATTGATGAAATAGAATGGATGAATGCTAGCTAAGGGGGTCATCTCCACATATGTTACACTTGCATAATAAAAAGATTTCCAGTTGCATTTCAATAAATTATGAAACTCATCACCCCGGGTTAATTAGGTCCGCTTAAATTAACCGTCAAGTTTTCCTTAAGTTAATGAATTGGATGGGTTAGCGCAACGCAATTCACAACATTCTCCAAAAGTCCTTTACGTGAACAGCACAATAAAGATACAATCAAAGATCATTAAGCATTATGAAAACTATAAGTGTTGACGAGGCATTCCTTACTATGATGAGCATGAAACTCGTGCCAAGAATTCATTTAACGCGATTGTTTATAAGCAACCTCCACTACTTGTGAATATAAGTTCATAACGATTAGGTGAAAATCACTTATATTCTAGCGTCATATTCATGCATGAAAATTAAGCGCGCATTCTTAATAAACATACATAAATAAGTTATCAATCAAACGGTTAAACAAATTGAATCAACAACTTATGAAATGCAATTAGAAGTAAACAAATCAAAATGCAAGCATAAACATATATTTCGAATCACCCCCTAGCTAAGGGGGGTTTAGTTCCTCATACAAAACAAAGAGAATTAAAATTAAACATTGAAATCAAAGAAACACCTAAACATTCCAACAACTCAAACTTGAATTGTATGAACGTTTAGGCCCTCTTCTCTTCCTCTTTATTGTAGCATAAGGTCTAAGGATAGTTGGTTTGGGGGAATGAAAGTGTGGAATGGAGTGAGGAGTGATGGAAATGGAAAGATGGTTTTTGGATTCTAAGGGAAACTCACGGCTAAGAGAGAAAGGGATGTGTTTGTGGTGTGTTGTGTATGAAAATGAGATGTCCATGAATGAATGAATGCAAGGGTATTTATAGGAGTAGTGGAGGGAACATATGGCTATGTGATTTGTAGGTGAAGTAAGTGTGTGAGGTTGGTGAAGTAAGTGGAGGTTGTAGGTGAAGTAGGTGGATGTTGTAGGTGAAGTAGGTGGATGTTGTAGGTGAAGTGGATGTTGTAGGTGAAGTAGGTGGATGTTGTAGGTGAAGTAGGTGGATGATATGTTAAGTGATAAGATATGTGGTTATGATATGATAAGTGGTTAAGTGGTGATGATAAGTGATAAGTGATTAAGTGATATGATATGTGGTGATGATAAGTGATAAGTGCATGTGGGTTAACTAATGAAGGAAATGCATGTGCAATGACAATGTGTTAGAATGGATGTGTGTTATGCATGGCATGATTGGGATTAGGAAAGGTTTAAATGTCCTAAAACTAAAGAGAACAAGGTTCCAACACTTTGGCTCCAATTAGGTCTTCAATTTCGTCCAACACTTTGGCTTCAAGCATAAGCTATCCGTCCTTAGCCCAAAAGTGCTCCAAAAGTCTCCAAAATGCATCTTTTTGCTCCTTTAGCCCTTTGGACCTACAAACACACGAAAATAGCTTAAAGTACTAAAATAACTAAAGAAACATAACGTAAATGTACGAGAACAAGCCATTTAAGTCGCATAAATATGCTCCTATCAATATGCAGTACCGATGAAAGGTGGTCAATAGTTTGCTGCCAATCATCTTTGCTATGGCCCTATCTTGATCCGTAATTGTGACTTTAGGCGGCTCACCCAGCAGAGCTTTAAGCATTTCTTCAAACAACCTTTCAAAACTCTCGGTCTTTTCATTTTTCAAGAATGCACAATCCGATACCGTGGTTTGACCGTGGTTATTATCTCCTAACAAAGGAGCAAACATCATCCCATACGTATTGGTGTTGAACGTGGTGTTAAACACAAACATATCGCCAAAATTAACATAACCACGTCGTACTTAGCATCAACAAAAAAGAAGTTGGTCAAGTGTTCCACCTTTAGGCATTTTCACATCCTGCTTGATTAGATGAGCTCACAATTGATGTTCGGCATTATACATATCCTTGCGGGTGCAACCAAGATTCCCAATTCCTCCACATTGCACCTCCAGTAAACCGCTTGTTTACTTATGAAAATATTTGTTTGTGCACATTGTTCAATCATTGCCTTCTTTGTCTCCGAAACTCGATGATGAGATCTAAATAAGTGTGAGGAACTTAACATATGGTGGTTGGGTCCTTCATTGAAAATTGTTACAAAAAACTTTTCTCAACCAATTCCCTATACAGTGCAAGTTTCACCTTGCACTTAGTCCTAGCATCTCCCTTCCTACCTTTTCGATTTGGTTTAGGATTAGCATCCACCTTCTTTTTGCCTTTTTTTACAACAAACAAATTCTTTCCTTACCAAACAATCACCATTAATAGAATTTTTACTATTATGCTCTCAAATCCTAAACCCACCTGCAAATGAATAATTGTTGTAAAAAGAATACCCTTTATCCAACGAAAACTCCATTTTCAATTAGGGTTTCATCTCATCGTTTACCGTTGGTACCCCAACTTCAACCCTGCCCGCATCAAGTTGATCTCTTGCATTTACATCCTTTGTTTCCCCCATAATTTCTTTTATTTCTATCTCATCCCCATCAAATTACACTTCAATATATACCTGTTACAAATCCACTCAACTTATCACAACCCATCACAAGTTTTACATGTATTATCTAAATTCCAATTTCACAATTTCATCCAAATACAGTGGTAACCACCCAGCATTATGGATTCAAATTCCAGAATTTTAAATATCATGCAAACGTACCTGAACTTGGTTTTCAAAACCAAAGTTGAATGTAAATGGATCAATTGACAGCTTAAAACCGACCTTTCCAACCTAGGTTTCTTTAGAGGTTCTAGATGAACTACAATTGTCAACTCCGATCAAGTAGAGCTTTAATCCACACCAAATTGAGCGGTCACACCTGTGGATGCAAATTTTCTTCTTCCTTTGATTGACGATTAAAATAATAACACCTAAGATTAAGGCCAAAAGTCTCATGCGCCCACGATGAATTGGGGGGGGGGGGGGAGGGGGGAAGGGGAACTTTGGCTGAAGAATCTCAGATGCCAAAGTTAAAATTCTAAAAATAATGTGTTTGAGTGTTTGTGGGTAACAAAAAGCCTCCTCAATTTTGAAGATAAAGGGAGTATTTATAGGAGCGGAGATAAGCATGGGCCGGCCCTCTAGGGTTTAGGGGTGGTCGGCCCTATGTGGTATTTTGGATGTAATATTCTAAGATATTTGTGTAAATAAATATCTTGGAGTAATTAGCCAAATTTCCTAAATTAGTGGGACTAGGATTACTTACTTAAAAGAGGTATTCTCTGATTAGGAATGTATTTATGATAAGAATAATAAATTATCCTGTCTTAAATACCTTTGACTTTTCTTATAGGCAAGGGTGCCAAGTAGTCGTTGATCTTTGCCTGCTTTATCTGAGCTGCACGTGGTGAATGAGCTGCTCCCTGCTCATGTAATAGGGGTAGTCTTGTCTTTCTTGGAAAATAATGCATGTGTTAGCTCCATGATTTTTGGGATTATTTTTGGCTCCACAAATGCTCCCATATCTGCTGGGATGTTCACAGGAAAGCATATGAGGTGTAGGAATCTAAAGCTGCAATGGACTTTGTGTCCCAATTTGATGTAGATTTTTTCTTTGATTTGGAATTTAAATTCTTCTAGGAAAGGGAATGTAATTGCCACCAAAATCTATTTAGGTTTGCATCAAGCAAGGGGGTTAAATAAATTTGGAGTGCAATTAAAACCCCCGGAAGAAAGAGAGAAAGCCAGAGGATATTTATTCCCCTCCCCTAGCAATCTTCTTCGCTTGCCCGTGCATAGAATTGTGTTTTGTTGTTTTTTTTCTTCTCTAAGGTAAGAAAATTTTTTATTTTCTCCTTCTTGATTTTTTGGAGCCTCGGGGCTTGAATTTTTGGCTCGACGAGGGTAAGGAAGTGGTGTAAAGGTGTAACCGTGGGTTACTGTGATGCTACTGCCGTAGAAGTTGAGTTGGCTTGGCAAGCTGGGTTGCTGCACAAAGGACAAAGGGCTGGGCCTTCTAGGTGATGGCGCTGGGCTCAAGCCCGTGCGATGGTGGGGTTCTTTAACTTGAGCAAGTTTTTTGACTTGAACCTAACTGCTAATGAGTTTTGCTACTTTTTAACATAGGCCACATTAACAGTGTTGGGCAGCTGAGGACCCATTATAGGCTCTTCAATCACTCGAGCAAAAGGGATCATGATTGGGATAGGGAGACCCTAGAGATTAGTGGAGAATGGGAATCTGACTCCTAGCTTGGGTAAGTAGGCTACTTATTCCTTAAGTTGCTTTTTACTTTTATCGAGTTGCTGATGCGAGATTTATACGCACACAAATTAAACCCTCTTTTTGTCGATTTGTAGTATAAGTATAAGTAGGGATCGTTCTGGACCGGGGATTAGGAGGGATTGCAAATCTCTTGGAAACTGACTCAAAAACGTAAAATAAAGTTTAAAACACTAAACTAGACTCAAAGAATGCAAAATTAAAGTTTAAAACACTAAGACAAACCAAAAAATCAAAAAAAATACTTTAAAACATAAACTAAACAGATTCTAAGCACTAAAGAACAGGAAAGTAAAGGGGGGGGGGGTTTGATTTGACGAAATTAGCTAAATTGCACAAATTGTAATTAAAGGCAAAACGTAAATATAAATGTGATGAAAATATGGATGATGGAATAGCCAAGGGGTTCTTCTCCACACATGTTACACTTGCATACAAGATTGATTCTCAGTTGGTCTTTCGATAAATTATGAAACTCAACACTCCGGGTTAATTAGGTCCGCTTAAATTAACCGTCAAGTTTTCCTTAAGTTAATGAATTGGATGGGTTAGCGCAATGATAGGAGCATATTCATGCGACTTAAATGGCTTGTTCTCGTGCATTTACGTTATGTTTCTCTAGTTATTTTAGTCCTTTATGCTTCTTTTGTGTGTTTTCAGGTTCTAAGGGCAAGGTATGCAAAAGGATGCCTTTTGGAGCCTTTTGGAGCAAATTAGAGATTGGAATGGATATCATATGCTTGGAGCCAAGAGGATAGACGAAATTAAAGACTTGAAGTAGGAAAGTTAAATCCTAAAAGACCTCATGTTTAAGCATCATTGAAGACTCCTACGCATTTTAGAACACAAAAACAACATTCCTTGCAGCCTTAGGACATTGTCGTGTGTTTCCTTGTGTCTCCCTTCCTTGCCATGCAAGGAAGGGCTTTGTTCCCTATTTTAAACACTTAAATCATTCACTTATCATATCATTCACTTATTATAAGCATTCACTTATCATATCATTCACTTATCAAACCATTCACTTATCACTTCCATTCACTTATCACTTATCACTTCCATTCACTTATCACTTATCACTTCCATTCACTTATCACTCACCACATATCATTCATTTATCACTTAATACATCATTCACTTATCACTTATCATACTCATAATCATCTACACATTTCAACCATTTAAACATATGCATTTCAACTCACATGCATCATCATCATGCAACCAACCTTGCCACATGCTTTCCAAGCTTTCCCCCTTCATCATTAAGCCACATTCACTCCCATTCCTCTCCCCTTAACAGCCCTAAACCGTGCATAATTAAAGGACACCATTCAACACACACATGCACCAAAAGACAACATTGGCATGCATCACATGCATTTCCAACACTTCCCCCTTTGTGCCGTGCCTTCCCTTCCACTTTCCAACCACATTCTTTCAATTCCCACTTCATCATTACACCACCTAAGCCACATGCACTCCCATTCTTTAATTAAGCCACTTAAACCACAAAACAATCACACAACACACCAACACACATGCATCCTGAAATTCTTTGCCATGCAATCACATGCATTTCCCTTGACATTTTCAGCCATCACACTTCATCATTACACCACCATTCACTCTTTAACCCACACACACTTCACACAAACAACATTCACATGCATTCACATGCATTTCCAACACAAAACACACTCAAAACCGTGGCCACCTTTGCATTTCAGGATTCCCATTTGCATTTTCAGATTTCCAGCTTTCCCTTTTATTTTCCAGCTTTCATTCTTCATCATTGCAGCCATTCCACATGCAATTCTCCATCATTCCTCCACACAAACACCTTAAACAAATAGCCATATACATCTCCACTCCTCCTATAAATACCCTTGCATTCCCATCATTCAAATCATCTCATTTCATACACAACACACCACAAACACTTCCATTCCTTCTCTTTGCCGTGAGTCCCCTTAGAATCCAAAACCATCTTTCCATTTCCATCACTCCTCACTCCATTCCACATTTCCATAATCCCCCAAACCTCACCTTAGACCTTGTGCTACAACAACGAGGAAGAGAAGAGGACCTAAACGTTCATACAATTCAAGTTTGAGTTGTTGGAATGTTTAGGTGATTCTTTGATTTCAATGTTTCATTTTAATTCTCTTTGTTTTGTACGTATAAGGAATGGAAGAGAAGAGTGCCTAAACGTTCATACAATTCAAGTTTGAGTTGTTGGAATGTTTAGGTGTTTCTTTGATTTCAACGTAATGAGGAACTAAAACCCCCTTTAGCTAGGGGGTGATTCGAAATAAATGTTTATGCTTGCATTTTGATTTGATTACTTCTAATTGCGTTTCATAAGTTGTGGTTCAATTTGTTTAACCGTTTGATTGATAACTTATTTATGTATGTTTATTGAGAGTGTACACTTAATTTTCATGCATGAATATGACGCTAGAATATAAGTGAGTTTCACCTAATAGTTACGAACTTATATTCACAAGTAGTGGAGGTTGCTTATAAACAATCGCGTTAAATGAATTCTTGGCATAAGTTTCATGCGTATTCCATAGTAACGAATGCCTCGTCAACACTTAAAGTTTTCATGATGCTTAATGATTTTTGATTGTATCTTTATTGTGCTTTTCACGTAAAGGACTTTTGGAGAATGTTGTGAATTGCGTTGCGCTAACCCATCCAATTCATTAACTTAAGGAAAACTTGACGGTTAATTTAAGCGGACCTAATTGACCCGGGGCGTTGAGAATTAATGATTTGTTGAAATGCAATTGGAAATCTTTTTATTATGCAAGTGTAACATGTATGGAGATGAACCCCTTAGCTATTCTATCATCCATTCATTCCATTTCATCAATTCCATATTTACATTCTGTTTTAATTTGTTCATTTAATTTAATTTCGTATAAACTTAAATCCCCCTTTACTTTAATGTCAATTTAGTTAGAAATCATTTTAGTATGTGTTTTTTAAAGCATTTTGAGTTTTTGGTTTGTCTTAGTGTTTTAAACTTTAATTTTGCATTCTTTGAGTCTAGTTTAGTGTTTTAAACTTTATTTTACGTTTTTGAGTCAGTTTCCAAGAGATTTGCATTCCCTCCTAATCCCCGGTCTAGAACGATCCCTCACTTATCCATTCTACTACAATTGTCAAACGAGGGTTTAATTTGAGTGTCAAGTAAATCTCGCATCAAATTTTGGCGCCGTTGCCGGGGATTAGCAACTTTGCTAATCCCTTGGTTCTTTTCTTTTTTTGGTTTAGTTGTTTTCGTTTTAGTTTCTAACTTAGTGTTGTTTTCTTTGTTTGTTGTTACTTTTGATATTTGATTTAGTTCTCTTTCTTTGATTTTAGGTACTAGAGAAGTAAGATATGGATTTTGCTAGCATTCAAGCTCAATTGGCAAATCTTACTTCTAAATTGTCGCCGTATGCCGAAAGGACCACAATGCAGAGTGTCCCTACATTTGGTGCTTCATATAGGCAAGGATTTCAAGCCAATCAATGTCCACAAAGAGATTGGAGGGATCATTCAAACTCTATATGGTGGGAAGATCAACAAGTTCAACGTGAAGCATATTGGCAACCATATGAGGAGTTCTATTCAAGACCTATGCAGCCACCACAACTTCATATGCAATATGCTCAATTAAATTCAAGTTCGCCAGTAGATTATATTCAAATTCTTAATGAAATAAATTCTTTGGCACAGGGGTCACAAAATCAAGCCAAGGAGGCTCAACAAGAAGCATATTGGCAACCATATGAGGAGTTCAATACAACACCTATGCAGCCACCACAACTTCCCCCACAACAATTCCAATCAAGTTCAAGTATGTCCATGGATAATGATAAAAATTTTCAATTACTAACCTCTTTGACGCAGGACGAACAAAATCAAGACAAGAAGTTGGGTAAATTGGACGAGCAATTTGGGCAGATTATGGAGTTCATGAAACAAATTCAAGAGCAAAGTGAACTTTCCAACTCAACTATTGAAAACTCGAAGGAAGATTTTGAAATCCATAATGCTATCACTTTGGGAAGTGCTATGGAGGTTGGAGCTGACCTAAAAATGTCCAAACATAGCCTAGAAGTGGATGAAGAGCTGCTAATTGAGGAGGAGGAAGAAGACATGCACACGGCAAGGGTAGAACAACCCTTGCCGCAGCCCCCTAAGCCCTCTAAACCACCCACCACCAGTAAGGACGTCCCAATTCCATGTTATTCTGATGTTATTCCAACCAATGTCCCTTTTCCTAGTAGGTTTTTGATTCCCAACCAAGAAGAGAGTAAAAAGGACATCGTGGAAGCCTTCCCAAAGGTGCAAAATGCTATTCCAATTCTTGGTGCAACACAGCAAGTTTTAGATGGTGTTGAATTCTTCAAAGGACTTTGTACACCAAGAAGAATGATTCAAGAGAAGGTAGTGGCTGAAGAAGATGTAGAAGGCATCAAAGAGGACATATTTGAAACCACAATTCCCAAGGAAGTTGGATTTTATGACACGGGACAAGTCATAACTTTCGAAGGGGTGTTTATTCTGGAGTTCATTTTGGAGCACACAGGTAAGCCGCCTCCCCGAATTTCAATTTTCTTTTATACTAACATGTGGTTAATGATTCAGGCACCCAATCTGGAATTTAAACTATTACCGGATCATTTCAAGTATCACCGCCCATTCAAAGATAAATTCCATGCCGTTTGATTTTATTTATGTTAATAAAAAAAATAAATAAATAAAAAGAAAAAAAAAAAAAAAAAAAAAGAAAAAAGAAAGAAAGATACTAAACATGGAGAAAGGTGGAGCTTCACAAAGGTTGTTTACGTGAAGCCCCACTACGAGGCGCAGAAGCGGAAGGCGCGGAAGCGGGAGGCATAGAAGCGGGAGGCATCGGAGCGGAAGCCATCGGAGCGGGAGGCATCGGAGCTAGAGCATTCCAGGCCTCAATACTTGGCCAAGCGCTGGATGACCCAGGAAAAAGGTGCCTCTGGAGATAAGACGCAAGCCTTTGACGGTCACTGTGAATTCGACCCTCAGATTCTTGCAGCTCATCAAGCTTCCTTTTCATCCCCGACGAATAGTTATTTGCAAGCACATGCAAACTTCTATTCTCGTACTTAAGCTGCTGGATCTCTTGCTTAAGTCTTTCCACCTCTGCCATCAACGATTCCACCTGACGAGAGCGGGCAAGCAGGCGTAGGCCCATGTTGGACACAGAGCTCGCACACTGAACACTAAGTGCGAGGGACTCTTGAACGGCCAACTCATCAGACTGTCCTGACAGCAGCCTACTATCTTTTGGAGTGAGGAGGTTCCTAGCTACTATTGTAGCTGTTGTGGCGTCCTGCATCACAGAGTCTTCACCTGAAAGAGGACCGTTAGAAGATAAAAAAGAAGGGCGCCATACGTTACCTTGACGCGGCGCGCCCGTATCACTGCTAAGGCTCAATTCCAAGCTAAGGTTCGATGAGTTTGCCATTTTTTCAAAAGTGTTCAAAGATAGGGGTTGATGGAGTAAATTTTCAAAGGGTCGGAGTCGATTTTCAAGAATGGGAGTTCTTCAGAGTGTGTTTGTTGTGGTGATCGATAGCTCTATAAGAAGCCAAGGCGACGCGTCCACCAATTCAAAAAGCCGGAATTTCCGGCGTAATCAAGGCGACGCGTTCTCGACTTTTCAAAAGACGCGTTCAACTTTGTCAAAAGATTTCTGACAAAGCTGAAAGCACGTGGAGGCCATCATCGCAACTACACATCTTTAGCCGACAAGCGCAAAGTCCGGCGACGCTTTCTCTGCTTTTGATGCGAGATTTATACGCACACAAATTAAACCCTCTTTTATCAATTGTAGTGAAGAATGTAAGTAGGGATCGTTCTGGACCGGGGATTAGGAGGGATTGTTAATCACTTGGAAACTGACTCAAATATGTAAAAACAAGTTTAAAACACTATACTAGACTCAAAGAATGCAAAACTAAACTTTAAAACACCAAAACAAACCAAAAGACTCAAAACAGCACCAAAACACTCAAAACAGCCTTAAAAACACAATCTGGGCAGTTTTGAACACTAGACACAACTTTGGACGAAAATTGGTTTTACTTTGACCTAAGACACTTAAAAACACAAACTAAAGTGATTTCTAACTACTATGACTCAACAAAGTAAAGGGGGATTGATTTTGGACGAATTTAAAAACAAAACAAACTTTTTAAATTAGAACAGATTGTAAAACGAATTTGATGGAATTGAATGGATGGGAAGCTAGCTAAGGGGTTCATCTCCACACATGTTATACTTGCATATAAAACGATTTCCAATTGCTTTTCAATTACCCATGAATTCTCAACGCCCCAAGTTAATTAGGTTCGCTTAAATTAACCTTCAGATTTTCCTAATGTTATTGAATTGGATGATTGCATACGACAACCCAAAACATTCCCCACAAGTCCCCTACATGATTGCATAATAGAGGTACAAGCAAGAATCATTAAGTTCTATGAAAACCATAAGCATTGACGAAGCACTTGTTACTATGATTGCATGAAACTTGTGCCAAGAATTTACTTAACGCGATTGAGATCATCAACCTTTACTACTTGTGAATATAATTCCATAACGATTAGGTGAAATTTCCTTATATCCTAGCATCCAATTTATGCATGATAATTAAGCGTGCACTCTCAACCAACACACACAAATCAATGTAATTTACATAGATAAGTAAATTGAATTCACAACTTATGAAACGCAATTAGAAGTAATCAAATCATATAGCAAGTATGTTCATGGTTTCGAATCCCCCCCTAGCCAAGGGGGGGTTTAGTTCCTCATACGCACAAAACAAAGAGAATTGAAATTAAACATTGAATTCAAAGGAAAAGAAACACCTAGAAATTCCAGTGACGCGAACTCGAATTGCATGAACTTCCGAGCTTCCTTCTCCTCCTCCTTGGTGCGGCAAGGGTCTAGGGACAGGTTTAGGGCCTTAGGTGTATGGATGAATGGTTATGGAGGGATGTAGTAGTGTTTAGGGGAAGGGGATGGTGCGGCAAAGCTTAAAACTAAGGAGAAAGGTGTTTGGTGGCTGTGGCAAGGGTGTGGAGAGGGTTGGACGAATTTCTGGAATTAATGAATGTGTATGAGGGGTGGTGATCTGATCTAGGGGTTAATATGAGTATATATAGGCACTTAAAACCCTAGGGTAATCAGATATGGACTTGAATAACCCAAATCCACAAGGAAATAGGCTTAGAAATCAGAAATAGAAAGGGATAATGCTTCCTAGGTGCGGCAGGTAAGGAGATAAGGTGATAAGGCTTCTAGAATGCCTTGCAAGGCAAGGGAAATCAGCTTTCTAGAAGGATTTGGGGCGGCACTTAAAGGATAGGGCAGATTTAGGGCTTCTAGAAACCCTCCAATGGTAGGAAAACTCATGGCAAGGATGGATAAGGGTTCTAGAACAAGGATAAGGTTTCTAGAACAAGGATAAGGTGCCCTAAATGGATAAGGACTCCTCATTGCACATGGAAACTTTGCCTATTAGGATTAGGAAACCTTGTCTTTGTCATTCCTTCTTCATCTTGGACTCCTTTTCCTTCTTGGACTTGGAAAACTTCTTTGTTGCTTCACTTGAGACCATTTGGACTTTGCCTTTCCTACTTCAAGTAGGAAACCTTGTTTGAGTAGGCAACTTTGTTCTTCTAGGAATCCTAATTCAACTAGGAAACCCATTTTAACTAGGAATCCTAATTCAACTAGGAAACCATCTTCCATTAGGGACTTTCCTACTTCAACTAGGAACCCTTGCTCAAGTAGGAATCATCATCTTCAAGTCTTCAATTTCGTCCATCCTCTTGGCTCCAAGCATATGATGTCCATTCCAAGCTCTAATTTGCTCCAAAAGGCTCCAAAATGCATCCTTTTGCATACTTTGCCCTTAAAACCTGAAAACACATAGAACTAGCTTAAAAGACTACTTTACTAAGGAAAAACACTATAAATGCACAAAAACAAGCTAAACTAAGGTGCGTAAATATGCTCCTATCAAATTCCCCCACACTTAGATTTTGCTAGTCCTCGAGCAAAACAAAATGAAACAAAGTAAATAACGAAGTAAAACGAGTAAAACACAACCTACACCTTCCAACAATCGCCTCAGGGATTTCCAATGCACATGACATGTTAAAATTCATCATTCCCACAGATTTTAGCCATCTTTACGCTTAAGCATTTACTTAATCATGGTCACTACTCATTAGTTCACAAATAACCAATTACAACATGATTTTGAATGTAGTAACATGCCTTAGAGAATTTCCTCAATTCCTTACTAGATATGCACTCAATTTTCACACAGATTTTCTGACTACACACCCTATACTAGTTATATGTGAGAAGATAGATGTAAATATGAAAACGAATGCTCACATATATGTATGACAAAGAAACACTTTCTGGAGTTAATAACATGTTTAGATATGATCTCATGAATGGAACGCTACTACTTAGATGCGAGAACCAGTGACACCATATGCTCGTACCAATTTTAAACTCCACAAATTGAAACACAGAACACTCAAGATTAAAGTCAAGGGTTGTAACGGGGCTAGGGGTATTGGCTAACAAAGAAAGGTAAAGGATAAAACAAACGTTCTTTAAACAATAGTAAGCAAAGCAATGAACTTGATACTTAGAATTCAGTTTAGAGTGCAGAAAATAACTTTAAACACAAAGGGGAATACACGTGCATACTTAGGGTCAAATGCAACGTTTTGGACCCTTTCTTCAATAACCAACAACTTAGAGCTCATTTTATGCTCTTTCAACTCCTTTTCATACTTTTCACAACTTTTTCTTTTTTTCTTCTTATTTTCCACGAAATTTTTTTTTTTTTTTTTTTTTTTTTTTTTTTTTTCTCTCTCTTTTTTTTTCTTTTCTTTGCCGTGCCTCATTCAAGACTTTGGCACACCCATATATCAAGAATCCTTCCCCCACACTTGTTTTCTATAATGCAATGATCAAAAGGAATTCATCTTTGAGTTATGCTTTTACTATGCTTCAAGAACAAAGGTATGGGTGGTCCTACTCTAGGCTAGGTGAGGATAATTGTGGGTTAACAAAGAAAGTAGGCTACACAAGGCTCAACGGGGTTAAATCCTACAAACAAATGAAATAGGGAACTATGGCAATTTGGCTATGGTGGTCACTACTAACTTCATCTTGAATATGTGTTATGCAATTCAATAACATGTTTTGAATGAAATTGGCATGAGTTCTAGTATTTGGAACTAAATGATGAAACGCCTTCTAAGTAGTAACCAAGCAAAGAATAATGAGATCATGCAACGACTTTAGAAAACAAGAATGCACAGATTTTAACTCTCGAAATAAACGTTTAGGCTCAAGTCTCACAAGGTTGTAGCATTAGTTTGAGTTCCTTCCTTCAAGCATGTTACAAAAACTGATTTTTCTTTTTTTCTTTTTGATTACATGTGAAGTCATAAGTTATAACCACAACCAAGCATAACAAAGAGTAAATCAAACTTTCATCCATGTTAATTATTCTCTTTAACAGTCATGCAATTACAAACCGAATCCTCATCATTGTGTTGGAAGGTACCCTAAGACACAAACAAACACACAAAAACAACTTAAAAACAACTCTTTTTGGGTTTTCAAAACAATTTTTTTCAATTTTTTCTGGGATTTTCGGATTTTTAGAACAACAAACTCTAGAACACTCTAAAACGGCTTAAAAACACTTAAAAACAGCAAGAAACAACATTTGAAATTATGGGTGACAAAACCCTACGAATTTGCATCAAAACACTTTGGTTACCCCCCCCCCCCCCCCCCCCACACTTAAATCAAACATTGTCCTCAATGTTTCAAGCATAGACTCACACAAATAACAAACAAACAAACAAAACAACATCTAACAACCTAACATGGCAGAAACAAAATTAACAACAAAGAGAAGAGTTTAGGAACGCAAATCTGGAATTGGAGTGCTTTCTCGGTCTTCCTTTGTTGAATGCATGGGTTGCCTCCCAAGTAGCGCTTGCTTTAACGTCGTACAGCCGGACGAAGACCTCATTCACTCCTTACTAGGGCCCACGGCTTCCAAGGGTATGTCATCCACGGCATGCTCCACAAAGGTGTCATAATAGGGCTTCAAACGATGCCCGTTCACCTTGAATTCTTGTCCCGTTTTCAAGCTTTGGATTTGGACTGCACCATGAACAAAAACATTAGTAATAACAAATGGTCCAATCCACTTAGAACGTAACTTACCGGGAAATAAACGTAAACGGGAATTGAATAATAGCACTTTCTGCCCAATTGAGAATGATTTCCCACGGATCATGTTGTCATGGAAAGCTTTGGTCTTTTGCTTGTAAATGCTTGCATTATCGTACGCCTCGTGCCGTATTTCATCAAGCTCATTCAATTGGAATTTCCTAAGACTTCCCGCTTCATCTAAGTGCATGTTGAACTTCTTGACAGCTGATAGGAGCATATTTATGCGACTTAAATGGCTTGTTCTCGTACATTTACGTTATGTTTCTTTAGTTATTTTAGTACTTTAAGCTATTTTCGTGTGTTTGTAGGTCCAAAGGGCTAAAGGAGCAAAAAGATGCATTTTGGAGACTTTTGGAGCACTTTTGGGCTAAGGACGGATAGCTTATGCTTGAAGCCAAAGTGTTGGACGAAATTGAAGACCTAATTGGAGCCAAAGTGTTGGAACCTTGTTCTCTTTAGTTTTAGGACATTTAAACCTTTCCTAATCCCAATCATGCCATGCATAACACACATCCATTCTAACACATTGTCATTGCACATGCATTTCCTTCATTAGTTAACCCACATGCACTTATCACTTATCATCACCACATATCATATCACTTAATCACTTATCACTTATCATCACCACTTAACCACTTATCATATCATAACCACATATCATATCACTTATCACTTATCACTTAACACAACATCCACCTACTTCACCTACAACATCCACTTCACCTACAACATCCACCTACTTCACCTACAAATGACATAGCCATATGTTCCCTCCACTACTCCTATAAATACCCTTGCATTCATTCATTCATGGACATCTCATTTCATACACAACACACCACAAACACATCCCTTTCTCTCTTAGCCGTGAGTCTCCCTTAGAATCCAAAAACCATCTTCCATTTCCATCACTCCCCACTCCATTCCACACTTCCATCCCCCCAACCAACTATCCCTAGACCTTATGCTACAACGAAGAGGAAGAGAAGAGGGCCTAAACGTTCATACAATTCAAGTTTGAGTTGTTGGAATGTTTAGGTGTTTCTTTGATTTCAATGTTTAATTTCAATACTCTTTGTTTTGTACGAATGAGGAATGGAAGAGAAGAGGGCCTAAACGTTCATACAATTCAAGTTTGAGTTGTTGGAATGTTTAGGTGTTTCTTTGATTCTCTTTGTTTTGTACCATGAGGAACTAAACCCCCCTTGGCTAGGGGGGGATTCGAAATAAATGTTTATGCTTGCATTTTGATTTGATTACTTCTAATTGCGTTTCATAAGTTGTGGGTTCAATTTGTTTAACCGTTTGATTGATAACTTATTTATGTATGTTTATTGAGAGTGCACGCTTAATTTTCATGCATGAATATGATGCTAGAATATAAGTGAGTTTCACCTAATCGTTATAAACTTATATTCACAAGTAGTGGAGGTTGCTTATAAACAATCGCGTTAAATGAATTCTTGGCACGAGTTTCATGCTCATCATAGTAACGAATGCCTCGTCAACACTTATAAGTTTCATAATGCTTAATGATCTTTGATTGTATCTTTATTGTGCTGTTCACGTAAAGGACTTTTGGAGAATGTAGTGAATTGCGTTGCGCTAACCCATCCAATTCATTAACTTAAGGAAAACTTGACGGTTAATTTAAGCGGACCTAATTAACTTGGGGTGATGAGAATTCATAATTTATTGAAATGTAATTGGAAATCTTTTTATTATGCAAGTGTAACGTATGTGGAGATGACCCCCTTAGCTAGCATTCATCCATTCTATTTCATCAATTTCATATTTACATTCTGTTTTAATTTGTTCATTTAATTTAATTTCGTATAAACTTAAATCTCCCTTTACTTTAATGTCAATTTAGTTAGAAATCATTTTAGTTTGTGTTTTTAAAAGCATTTTGAGTCTTTGGTTTGTCTTAGTGTTTTAAAGTTTAGTTTTACATTCTTTGAGTCTAGTTTAGTGTTTATTATTACGTTTTTACGTTTTTGAGTCAAATCCAAGTGATTAACAATCCCTCCTAATCCCCGGTCCAGAACGATCCCTACTTATATACTTACTACAATTTGACGAAAAGAGGGTTTAATTTGTGTGCGTATAATTCACGCAGCAAATTTTGGCGCCGTTGCCGGGGATTAGAAAATTTGCTAATCCCTTGGATTGTTTGTTTCTGTATTGTCTTTTAGATTTAGTTTTTATTTGTGTTTTGTTTGTTAAGAACAACATGGCACTTGATAACGCTTCTCTTTTGTCACAGCTCATGGAAAGGTCCCAAATGCAAAGAGTTGATATATCTAATCTTCAATCAAGGAATAACGTGTTTTCCAATACTTACAATTCGGATTGGAGTGATCATTCAAACTCTATGTGGTGGGAACCTCAAAATGCTGAACAAGGAGGATATTGGCAGCCACCACAACCTCATATTCAATATGCCCAACCAAACTCAAGTTCGTCAATAGATTATAATCAAAAGCTTAATGAATTAATTTGTTTGGTGCAGGGCTCACAAAATCAAGACAATGAGGCTCAACAAGAAGGATATTGGCAGCCATATGAGGAGTTCTATTCAACGCCTATGCAGCCACCACAAAGGTTGGACCACTTGGATAAGCAAATTGGGCAGATCGCGGAGTTCGTAGGACAGTTTCGAGACCAAGGCGAACTCCCTAGTTCAACCATTGCAAATCAGAAGGGAGAATTTGAAAACACCAATGCTATCATGTTGAGAAGTGACAAGGAGGTTGGAACGGACCCTCAACCATCAAAATCAAATCACAAGGAAGAGGAATACACCCAACCCACGGAAAGGGTGGAAACACCTTTACCGGAGGCACCTATTGCTCCTATGCCATCTAATACAGGTATGGTTGTTCCAAATTTCATTATTTTTAACCCCGTTCCAACAAGTATCCCTATTCCTTGCAGATTCATGACTTCCAAGGAAGAAGAAGGTGAAAAAGACATCTTGGAAGCCCTTTCAAAGGTGACAAGTAGGGAATGTCATGAATTCATCAAAGAGGACGTTCTTGAAACCACAAAATCCAACGAAGTTAAATTTGATGACATTGGACAAGTCATAACCATCACTTGCAATCTGGCCAAGTCCAATATCCCTGAAACTTTCAAAGGAGTGGTGTTTGTCATTGAGTTCTTGTCGGACAAAACAAGTAAGTTTTTTTCAAATTCCTTTACATTTTATACTAACTTGCTGTTTTTTATGAATCAGGCACCTACACTAGAATTCAAACCATTGCCGGTTCACTTCAAGTATCACCTTCCATTCAAGGACCAATTCCATGCCGTTTGATTTTATTTATGTTAATAAAAATAAAAAATAAAAAAAAAAATAATAAAAAAATAAAAAAAAAAGAGAAAGAAAGATACTAAACATGGAGAAAGGTGGAGCTTCACAAAGGTTGTTTGCGTGAAGCCCCACTATGAGGCGCAGAAGCGGAAGGCATAGAAGCGGGAGGCATAGAAGCGGGAGGCATCGGAGCGGAAGCCATCGGAGCGGGAGGCATCGGAGCTAGAGCATTCCAGGCCTCAATACTTGGCCAAGCGCTGGATGACCCAGGAAAAAGGTGCCTCTGGAGATAAGACGCAAGCCTTTGACGGTCACTGTGAATTCGACCCTCAGATTCTTGCAGCTCATCAAGCTTCCTCTTCATCCCCGACGAATAGTTATTTGCAAGCACATGCAAACTTCTATTCTCGTACTTAAGCTGCTGGATCTCTTGCTTAAGTCTTTCCACCTCTGTCATCAACGATTCCACTTGGCGGGACCGAGCAAGCAGGCGTTGGCCCATGTTGGACACAGAACTCGCACACTGAACACTAAGTGCGAGGGACTCTTGAACGGCCAACTCATCGGACCGTCCTGACAGCAGCCTACTATCTTTTGGAGTGAGGAGGTTTTTAGCTACTATTGTAGCTGTTGTGGCGTCCTGCATCACAGAGTCTTCACCTGAAAGAGGACCGTTAGAAGATAAAAAAGAAGGGCGCCATACATTACCTTGACGAGGCGCAACCGGATCGCTGCTGAGACTCAAATCTAAGCTAAGGTTCGATGAGTTTGCCATTTTTTTCAAAAGTGTTCAAAGAGAAGGGGTGGATGGAGTTAAAATTTCACAAAGGGCCGGAGTCGAGTTTCAGGAATGGGAAATCTTCAGAATGTGTGTGTTGGGGTGATTGATAGCTCTATAAAAAGCCAAGACGACGCGTCCACCGATTCAAAGAGCCGGATTTTCCGGCGTAATTTAGGCGACGCTTCCTCGGCTTTTCAGAAAACGCGTTCAACTTTGTCAAAAGATTTCTGACAAAGCTGAAAACACGTGGAGGCCATCATCGCATCTACACATCTTTAGCCGACAAGCGCAAAGTTCGGCGACGCTTTCTCTGCTTTTCAGAAGACGCGTGCAGCTTTGTCAAAAGGAGCCGCATCTGCACTACCACGTGTCGTTCAGAAAGCGAAGGGGCGTCGTTCAAAAATCGAAGGGGCGCCTGCTCAGAAATCGAAGAGGCGTATTCAAAGATCGAAGAGGAGCCACTATTTCAAAGAGTCGGATTTGCGGGATCAAAACGTTTGTCGACAAGGGTAAAAAGTACCACCACTTGATATTATCTCTATATATGTCGACCTTCGTCTTTTATGCCAGGGCAAACCTGAAGAAAATGCCCAACTCTCCCTCACCTCTGAGGGCGCACTCCCAGCAAAGCCTTTCAAAATACTCAATTCTTTCTTCTTCCCCAAAGATGATACCAGATGCCTGGAGTACATATGACCCAGGAGGAAACGGCGGATTGAAGCATGTGCTGATTCATTCACCGCTTCTTCAAAGCAAAGGTATCTCATATCATCAAGGTCAAAAGCAAATGTATCTCATATCATGCTCTTTCCCTGTCTTTTTCTTTGTCCTTGTTCTTACTTGCATGGCAAAGTAAAAGAAGCAATCAACCGGCACTTGGAGTCAGTCTTCCGATCTGGAGCCAACTGCCTGGAATCTATTCCTGATTGCTTACCTAGCGTTGCTCTCGAGTAGTCATCTTCAACAGTTGTTACACTTCCAGAGAAGGGACCACTCCTGCAAAGATTGAACAAAGAAACAGATAACAGGAGGAAGCTCAGACCTTCGGGGGAAACCAAAAGAACCATCCTGCTGCCCAGATCAAGAGTAGCACAAAGGAAAATCAATGATGGGCGGAAACCAGTTCAAGAGTAAGGCTGTGGAGTCACTATGATCAAAGCCTCAATGCAATTACCAAGGAGAAGATGGAATTTACACTCCATAACCAGATTTGCGTCCCTAAACTCTTCTCTTTGTTAATTACATTCTGCCATGTTTAGTATGTTTAAATTGCTTTTTGTGTGTTTACTTATGTTTTGTGTGAATCTATGCTTAAAACATTGAGGACAATGTTTGATTTAAGTGTGGGGGGGGGGGGGGGGGGGTAACTAATGTTGTTAATTTAAATTCGTGGGATTTTATCACCCATAACTTCAAATGTTGTTCCTTGCTGTTTTAAGGTGTTTTTAAGTTGTTTTAGAGTGTTTTAGTGTGTTTTGTTTTATAATTCGAAAATCCCATAAAAATTTGAAAAATTGTTTTGAAAAACCCAAAAAGAGTTGTTTTAAGAGTCGTTTTTGTGTGTTTGTGTCTTAGGGTACCTTCCAACACAATGATAAGGATTTGGTTTATAATTGCATGACGGTTAGAAAGAGTTATAAACATAGAGAAAAGTTTGATTTACTCTTGGTATATGCTTGGTTATGGTTATAATGTATGACTTCACATGCAATCATAAAAGAAAAAAATTCGTTTTTGTAACATGCTTGAAGGAAGGAACTCAAACAAACGCTACAACCCTGAGAGACTTGAGCCTATAACGTTCTTTGGAGAGTATAATCTGTGATTTCTTGTTTTCTAAAGTCGTTGCATGATCTCATTATTCTTTGCTTGGTTACTACTTAGAAGGCGTTTCATCATATAGTTCCAAATGCTAGAACTCATGCCCATTTCATTCAAAGCATGTTATTGATTTGCATAACACATATTCAAGAAGAAGTTGTGTAGTGACCACCACCATAGCCAAATAGCCTTACTTCCCATACTTCGTATATGTTGTAAGTTTTAACCCCGTTGAGCCTCGTTTTGCCTTTATTCCTTGTTTACCCACATCACCCCTTACCTAGCTTAGAGTAGGACTTTCCTATACCCTTGTTCTTAAAGTTTAGTGAGCATGACTTAAATGAATTCCTTTTGAGTTACATTATGCAAGAAAATGAGTGTGGGGGAGTAAAAGTTTGTTCTTACGTTTATATGTATGTTTTGAGATTCAAAAGAAAAAGAAGAAAAGAAAAAAAAAAAAAAAAAAAGGAGTGAAAATAAGTAAGAATGAACTCACGAGCGTTGATGGTTGAAGAAAGGGTCCAAAAAGTTGAATATGGCCCTAAGTTTTGTGTGATTTTCCCTTGGGTGTTCAAAGTTGACTTCTGCGTTCTTAAGGGAATTCTAAGTGCCTAATTCAATACTTTGCTCACTATTGCTTTAAGAATGTTTGTTTATCCTTCACCTTTCATTGTTAGCCAAAACCCTAGCCCCGTTACTACCCTTTGACTTCTATATTGAGTGTTATGTATTTCAATTGTGGAGTTTGAAGTTGGTATGAGCTTATGGTGTCACTGGTTCTCGCGTCTAAGTAGTAGCATTCCATTCATGAGATCATATCTAAACATGCTTATTAACTCCAGAAAATGCTTTCCTTATTATAACATATGTGAGTGTTCGTCTACATGTTTACATCAATCTTCTCACATATACCTAGTGTAGGGTGTGTAGTCAGAAAATCTGTGTGAAAAACGAGAGTACATCTAGTAAGAAATTGAGGGAATTCTCTAAAGGCATGTTACTACATTTGAAATGTGTTTTAATTGCTTAATTGTGAACTAGTATGTGGTGACTATGATTAAGAATGTACTTAAGTGTAAAGATGGCTCAAATCTGTGAGAATAATGATTTTTAACTTGTCATGTGCATTGGAAGTCCCTGATACGATTGTTGGAAGGTGTAGGTTGTGTTTTGTTCTTTTTGTTTTGTTTTTCTGTTTTGCTCAAGGACTAGCAAAAGCTAAGTGTGGGGGTATTTGATAGGAGCATATTTATGCGACTTAAATGGCTTGTTCTCGTACATTTACGTTATGTTTCTTTAGTTATTTTAGTACTTTAAGCTATTTTCGTGTGTTTGTAGGTCCAAAGGGCTAAAGGAGCAAAAAGATGCATTTTGGAGACTTTTGGAGCACTTTTGGGCTAAGGACGGATAGCTTATGCTTGAAGCCAAAGTGTTGGACGAAATTGAAGACCTAATTGGAGCCAAAGTGTTGGAACCTTGTTCTCTTTAGTTTTAGGACATTTAAACCTTTCCTAATCCCAATCATGCCATGCATAACACACATCCATTCTAACACATTGTCATTGCACATGCATTTCCTTCATTAGTTAACCCACATGCACTTATCACTTATCATCACCACATATCATATCACTTAATCACTTATCACTTATCATCACCACTTAACCACTTATCATATCATAACCACATATCATATCACTTATCACTTATCACTTAACACAACATCCACCTACTTCACCTACAACATCCACTTCACCTACAACATCCACCTACTTCACCTACAAATGACATAGCCATATGTTCCCTCCACTACTCCTATAAATACCCTTGCATTCATTCATTCATGGACATCTCATTTCATACACAACACACCACAAACACATCCCTTTCTCTCTTAGCCGTGAGTCTCCCTTAGAATCCAAAAACCATCTTCCATTTCCATCACTCCCCACTCCATTCCACACTTCCATCCCCCCAACCAACTATCCCTAGACCTTATGCTACAACGAAGAGGAAGAGAAGAGGGCCTAAACGTTCATACAATTCAAGTTTGAGTTGTTGGAATGTTTAGGTGTTTCTTTGATTTCAATGTTTAATTTCAATACTCTTTGTTTTGTACGAAT
Organism: Pyrus communis; assembly: GCF_963583255.1. Lineage (NCBI taxonomy): Eukaryota > Viridiplantae > Streptophyta > Magnoliopsida > Rosales > Rosaceae > Pyrus > Pyrus communis. The sequence continues at coordinate 9,745,254 of NC_084805.1, read as the reverse complement.
GAGGAATGGAAGAGAAGAGGGCCTAAACGTTCATACAATTCAAGTTTGAGTTGTTGGAATGTTTAGGTGTTTCTTTGATTCTCTTTGTTTTGTACCATGAGGAACTAAACCCCCCTTGGCTAGGGGGGGATTCGAAATAAATGTTTATGCTTGCATTTTGATTTGATTACTTCTAATTGCGTTTCATAAGTTGTGGGTTCAATTTGTTTAACCGTTTGATTGATAACTTATTTATGTATGTTTATTGAGAGTGCACGCTTAATTTTCATGCATGAATATGATGCTAGAATATAAGTGAGTTTCACCTAATCGTTATAAACTTATATTCACAAGTAGTGGAGGTTGCTTATAAACAATCGCGTTAAATGAATTCTTGGCACGAGTTTCATGCTCATCATAGTAACGAATGCCTCGTCAACACTTATAAGTTTCATAATGCTTAATGATCTTTGATTGTATCTTTATTGTGCTGTTCACGTAAAGGACTTTTGGAGAATGTAGTGAATTGCGTTGCGCTAACCCATCCAATTCATTAACTTAAGGAAAACTTGACGGTTAATTTAAGCGGACCTAATTAACTTGGGGTGATGAGAATTCATAATTTATTGAAATGTAATTGGAAATCTTTTTATTATGCAAGTGTAACGTATGTGGAGATGACCCCCTTAGCTAGCATTCATCCATTCTATTTCATCAATTTCATATTTACATTCTGTTTTAATTTGTTCATTTAATTTAATTTCGTATAAACTTAAATCTCCCTTTACTTTAATGTCAATTTAGTTAGAAATCATTTTAGTTTGTGTTTTTAAAAGCATTTTGAGTCTTTGGTTTGTCTTAGTGTTTTAAAGTTTAGTTTTACATTCTTTGAGTCTAGTTTAGTGTTTATTATTACGTTTTTACGTTTTTGAGTCAAATCCAAGTGATTAACAATCCCTCCTAATCCCCGGTCCAGAACGATCCCTACTTATATACTTACTACAATTTGACGAAAAGAGGGTTTAATTTGTGTGCGTATAATTCACGCAGCAACAGCCCAAAGAGCTTTATGCTCCAACTCCACGGGAAGATGGCACGCCTTGCCATAGACAAGTCTAAAAGGGGACATCCCAATGGGGGTTTTGTACGCCGTACGATACGCCCAAAGTGCATCATCTAACCGTAAGCTCCAATCCTTCCTTGTTGGCCCAACGGTCTTCTCAAGTATTTGCTTGATCTCTCGGTTGGAAACCTCGGCTTGGCCATTCGTTTGAGGATGGTAAGGTGTAGAAACCTTATGGGTGACATGGTATTTCCTCAATAACGCTTCAATGGTCCGATTGCAAAAGTGTGACCCTCCATCACTAATGATCACTCGTGGCATTCCAAACCTTGCAAAAATGTTAGTTCTAATAAAATCTGCAACCACTTTAGAATCATTAGTCCGGGTGGCCTTGGCTTCCACCCATTTTGACACATAATCAACCGCAAGCAAAATATACATGAAACCATACGATGAAGGGAAGGGACCCATAAAATCAATACCCCAAACATCAAAAATTTCAACATTTAGGATAGAAACCTGCGGCATTTGGTCCCTTGCACTAATACCACCCATTCTTTGGCATTTATCACATGTTAAGCAAAACGTTCTAGCATCCTTAAAAATACTAGGCCAATAAAATCCACATTGTAACACTTTGAGGGCTGTGCGTTGTGTGCCAAAGTGCCCTCCACATGCATATGTATGACAAAAACTCAAAATTGAATGACATTCAGAATCATGCACACAACGACGTATAATCTGATCGGGACAAAATTTCCATAAGTATGGATCATCCCACACATAAAATCGTGCATCATGCCTAAGTTTATCACGTTGGTGCCTAGTGAACTCACTTGGAATACGTTTTGACACCAAAAAATTAACAATATCGGCATACCAAGGTGCACTAACCTTAATGGACAGCAATTGTTCATCGGGGAATGTCTCGGCAATGGGTAAGGCCTCTTCATTGTGCACCATTCGGCTTAGGTGGTCAGCCACCACGTTTTCACTTCCCTTCTTGTCCCGAATCTCTATGTCGAACTCTTGAAGTAGCAACATCCATCGAATTAGCCGTGGCTTGGCCTCCTTTTTAGTGAGCAAGTACTTCAGAGCTGCATGATCAGTGAAAACAATTACTTTAGTACCAATTAGATATGATCGAAATTTATCTAAAGCAAAGACAACGGCAAGAAGTTCTTTTTCCGTAGTGGAGTAGTTCAACTGGGCATCGTTCAACGTCCGTGAGGCGTAGTAGATAACATGCGGCCTCTTGTCCTTTCTTTGTCCTAAAACTGCTCCTAAAGCATAGTCGGACGCATCACACATGAGCTCGAAAGGTAGACTCCAATCCGGTGGAACAATGATGGGTGCCGTGGTCAACAACTCCTTAAGTTGGTTGAATGATGCCGTGCACTCCTTGGTGAATTCAAACGTCACGTCTTTTTGTAGGAGACGGCAAAGAGGTTGTGCAACCTTCGAGAAATCCTTGATAAACCTACGATAAAATCCTGCATGGCCAAGAAAAGAACGAACCTCTCTAACCGAAGTTGGAGAGGGTAAGTGACGTACAAGATCTATTTTCGACTTATCAACCTCAATACCGTTTTCAGAGACTATATGACCTAAAACTATGCCTTGTTTAACCATGAAATGGCATTTCTCCCAATTAAGAACAAGGTTAGTTTCAACGCAACGTTTTAAGATTAAACTAAGATTATGCAAGCAACCATCAAAAGAATCACCAAACACGCTAAAATCATCCATAAATACTTCAATGATTTTCTCAACATAATCAGAAAATATGCTCATCATGCATCGTTGAAATGTAGCAGGTGCATTACATAAACCAAAAGGCATGCGACGATATGCAAAAGTACCGAAGGGGCATGTAAAAGTGGTTTTTTCTTGATCTTCGGGTGTTATGATAATTTGATTATAACCAGAATAACCATCAAGAAAACAATAGAAAGCATAACCGGCTAACCTCTCAAGCATTTGGTCGATGAACGGCAGTGGGAAGTGATCCTTCCTTGTTGCGGCGTTTAGCTTCCTATAATCGATGCACACCCTCCAACCGGTTTGAATGCGTTGAGGAACAAGTTCATTCTCGGCATTTGCAACCACAGTCACTCCAGATTTCTTCGGAACACATTGCACGGGTGAGACCCACTTACTATCCGAGATTGGATAGATTACTCCACAATCCAAAAGCTTGATTACCTCCTTCTTCACAACTTCCATCATCGGAGGGTTGAGACGGCGTTGAGCCTCTCTGGATGTTTTGGACCCCTCCTCTAGAAGTATGCGATGCATGCATGTAGTAGGGCTAATTCCCTTGATGTCGGCCAAGGTCCATCCAATTGCTGTTTTGTACTCCTTAAGCACTCGTACCAATTTGCTCTCTTCTTGTGCCGTGAGTGAGGATGAAATAATGACGGGCAACGTGTCATCCTCGCCCAAGAAAACGTACTTCAAATGACTAGGCAACGGCTTAAGTTCAAGTGTAGGTGGCTGCACAACTGAGGGAAGCATTTTATTAGCCGAAACTGAACTTAAAATAGGGTCCGAATACTTACCCGATTGTAATGGCAATGACTCAAGGGCAGCCACCATCTCAATAATATCCTCATTAGGGGGCACGGCCAAGGATTCCTCATGCATGCCGTGGGGTTCCTTGGTGGTTGTTTCCATGTTTTGCATGTTCCTTCCTTGTGCAATGACCAATTCAAGTGCATCATCCTTCAAATTGTCTAAATAGTCCTGCGCCAAAGAGTTAATTATATCAATAGCAAAACATGAATGATTCTCACTAGGGTACTTCATAGAATCAGAAAGATTGAAATTAATAACTTCCCCATCAAATTCCATGGTCAAAGTGCCATTATATACGTCAATCTTCGTACGAGCAGTTTTCATGAATGGCCTTCCGAGGAGGATGGGCAACGAAGGGGCATGGTCCGATTCATCCATCTCAAGTACGTAGAAGTCCGCCGGGAAGATCAAATGATTAACCTGCACTAACACATCTTCCAAAACTCCCTTTGGATAGGCATTAGATCTATCGGCTAATTGTATGATCACACCATCGTTTTTTAACGCTCCTAGGTTCATAGATGCATAAATTGAATATGGCATGACATTTATAGATGCACCTAGGTCTAACATGGCAGATTCAAACCTAGAATTACCAATAACACACGGAATTGTAAAACTACCCGGATCTTTGCATTTTGGGGGCAGCTTGCGTTGTAAGATGGCTGAGACGTTTTCACCTACTTTGACCACCTCCTTGGTCGAAATCCTCCTCCTATTGGTGCAAAGTTCCTTCAAGAACTTGGCGTACCTCGGGACTTGCTTGATTGCATCCAATAGGGGGATATTAACTTGAACTTTCCGAAACGTCTCCAAAATGTCCTTTTCCGCTTCTTCTTTCTTTGTTTGCTTAAACCTACTAGGAAAAGGAACATTCGCAGGAAAATCATTAGTAGGAACCGAACTTGACACGTTCTTACCTTTATTGGATGAATTGGACGACTTGGGATCACTTGGAACTTGCGGCACATTTGGTTCCACCTTGGCCGTGAGTGGCCTTTGCTCCTCCTCTTCAATTCTCAACTCATCCTCCTCGTTGGAACGTGATTTGGATGGGTTGAGGTCAGATCCGACTTGCTTTCCACTTCGCAAATGCATAGCTTTTGCAGATTCGAATCCACCTTTCGGATTGACCACCGTTGAGCTAGGCAACCTTCCTTGCTCACGAAATTGCCCCATGAACTCGGCAATCTGTCCCACTTGCTTCTCCAAGTTGTCCACCCTCTTGTCTTGGATTTGTCTCTCTTTGTTTTGAGTTTGGACTTCCTGCGTCAAAGTAGTGAGTAATTGAAAAATCTTATCATTATCACTTGAATTACCTACATTGCTTTGGGCAGGTTGTGCTTGGGCTTGTGGTGGTGCCAACGGCTTTTGATAGAAACCCGGGGGTTGTTGCCTAAATCCGCTTTGTTGTTGACCTTGTTGGGGGTCTCGCCATTTGAAATTCGGATGATCACGCCAACCGGGATTGTAAGTATTAGAAAACGGATCACCACGTGTTTGGTATTGGTTGCCATATCCCACGGCATTGAGTGTCTCCCACCCTCCATTCTCGATCAATTGTGGGCATTTGTCCGTAGGGTGTCCTTGCATGGAGCATACGCCACAAGAAGCTACGGTTTTGACTTTTGGACCTTCCACCACCTGAGAAAGCAACGTAGTAAGGTTAGCCATTTGATTTTGAAGTTCGGTTATGGTACTTACCTCATTGACTTGGTGTTGCCGTGGGGTACTCCTCTGTCCAACGCCTTCGTATTGTTGAGCATTCAATGCTCGATTAGCAATCAAGGTCTTTGCAGCCGTGGGGGTCTTGTCCACCAAGGCTCCACCCGCTGAGGCATCTAGCATTTGACGTTCAATAGGTAGAAGTCCCTCGTAAAAGTATTGTAGAAGTAGTTCCTCCTTCATTTGATGCTGTGGACATGAAGCAACCAGAGATTTAAAACGTTCATAATAAGTAGGAAAGGACTCACCTTCATCTTGTTGAATTCCACTTATCCTTTTTCGTAGGAGGATGACTCGAGAAGTTGGGAAAAACTTCTCCAAGAAAGCCCGTTTCATGCTCTCCCATGATGTGACAGTTCCGGGAGCCAATTCGTACAACCAATCTTTCGCTTTCTCTTGGAGAGAAAAGGGAAAGGCCTTCATCTTCAAGATGCTCTCATCTACGTTCACCGGAGTCATGCTTGAGCAAACGACTTCAAACTCCTTCAAATGCTTGTTCGGATCTTCCATGGATAGCCCATGGTACTTCGGAATGTGATGTAATAGGCTTGACTTCAATTCGAACTCGGCAGTCTTGTCTTGAGCCGCCCTTGGGTATTGGATGCACAAGGGTGCGGCATTGGCCAATCCCGAAGCGGAAAGCTCCTTGATTGTTCGGTTGTCCACTGCCATGTCTTCCACTTCTTCTTCAAATTCAGAAACGGACTCGGAACTTGCACTTGATTCACTAGGTTCCGGGTTCTTCCTCTTACGTCTCAACTCACGCTCAAAATCGTCGTCAAAGTCTAAAATATGTTCGTGAACCGGATTAGAACTCCGAGTCATAAACAAGTACCTAAAACAAGAAACAAAATAACATAAGAATCTGATCTAATAAGAAAAACGAAAATAACAATCCAAGGGATTAGCAAAGTTGCTAATCCCCGGCAACGGCGCCAAAATTTGATGCGAGATTTATACGCACACAAATTAAACCCTCTTTTATCAATTGTAGTGAAGAATGTAAGTAGGGATCGTTCTGGACCGGGGATTAGGAGGGATTGTTAATCACTTGGAAACTGACTCAAATATGTAAAAACAAGTTTAAAACACTATACTAGACTCAAAGAATGCAAAACTAAACTTTAAAACACCAAAACAAACCAAAAGACTCAAAACAGCACCAAAACACTCAAAACAGCCTTAAAAACACAATCTGGGCAGTTTTGAACACTAGACACAACTTTGGACGAAAATTGGTTTTACTTTGACCTAAGACACTTAAAAACACAAACTAAAGTGATTTCTAACTACTATGACTCAACAAAGTAAAGGGGGATTGATTTTGGACGAATTTAAAAACAAAACAAACTTTTTAAATTAGAACAGATTGTAAAACGAATTTGATGGAATTGAATGGATGGGAAGCTAGCTAAGGGGTTCATCTCCACACATGTTATACTTGCATATAAAACGATTTCCAATTGCTTTTCAATTACCCATGAATTCTCAACGCCCCAAGTTAATTAGGTTCGCTTAAATTAACCTTCAGATTTTCCTAATGTTATTGAATTGGATGATTGCATACGACAACCCAAAACATTCCCCACAAGTCCCCTACATGATTGCATAATAGAGGTACAAGCAAGAATCATTAAGTTCTATGAAAACCATAAGCATTGACGAAGCACTTGTTACTATGATTGCATGAAACTTGTGCCAAGAATTTACTTAACGCGATTGAGATCATCAACCTTTACTACTTGTGAATATAATTCCATAACGATTAGGTGAAATTTCCTTATATCCTAGCATCCAATTTATGCATGATAATTAAGCGTGCACTCTCAACCAACACACACAAATCAATGTAATTTACATAGATAAGTAAATTGAATTCACAACTTATGAAACGCAATTAGAAGTAATCAAATCATATAGCAAGTATGTTCATGGTTTCGAATCCCCCCCTAGCCAAGGGGGGGTTTAGTTCCTCATACGCACAAAACAAAGAGAATTGAAATTAAACATTGAATTCAAAGGAAAAGAAACACCTAGAAATTCCAGTGACGCGAACTCGAATTGCATGAACTTCCGAGCTTCCTTCTCCTCCTCCTTGGTGCGGCAAGGGTCTAGGGACAGGTTTAGGGCCTTAGGTGTATGGATGAATGGTTATGGAGGGATGTAGTAGTGTTTAGGGGAAGGGGATGGTGCGGCAAAGCTTAAAACTAAGGAGAAAGGTGTTTGGTGGCTGTGGCAAGGGTGTGGAGAGGGTTGGACGAATTTCTGGAATTAATGAATGTGTATGAGGGGTGGTGATCTGATCTAGGGGTTAATATGAGTATATATAGGCACTTAAAACCCTAGGGTAATCAGATATGGACTTGAATAACCCAAATCCACAAGGAAATAGGCTTAGAAATCAGAAATAGAAAGGGATAATGCTTCCTAGGTGCGGCAGGTAAGGAGATAAGGTGATAAGGCTTCTAGAATGCCTTGCAAGGCAAGGGAAATCAGCTTTCTAGAAGGATTTGGGGCGGCACTTAAAGGATAGGGCAGATTTAGGGCTTCTAGAAACCCTCCAATGGTAGGAAAACTCATGGCAAGGATGGATAAGGGTTCTAGAACAAGGATAAGGTTTCTAGAACAAGGATAAGGTGCCCTAAATGGATAAGGACTCCTCATTGCACATGGAAACTTTGCCTATTAGGATTAGGAAACCTTGTCTTTGTCATTCCTTCTTCATCTTGGACTCCTTTTCCTTCTTGGACTTGGAAAACTTCTTTGTTGCTTCACTTGAGACCATTTGGACTTTGCCTTTCCTACTTCAAGTAGGAAACCTTGTTTGAGTAGGCAACTTTGTTCTTCTAGGAATCCTAATTCAACTAGGAAACCCATTTTAACTAGGAATCCTAATTCAACTAGGAAACCATCTTCCATTAGGGACTTTCCTACTTCAACTAGGAACCCTTGCTCAAGTAGGAATCATCATCTTCAAGTCTTCAATTTCGTCCATCCTCTTGGCTCCAAGCATATGATGTCCATTCCAAGCTCTAATTTGCTCCAAAAGGCTCCAAAATGCATCCTTTTGCATACTTTGCCCTTAAAACCTGAAAACACATAGAACTAGCTTAAAAGACTACTTTACTAAGGAAAAACACTATAAATGCACAAAAACAAGCTAAACTAAGGTGCGTAAATATGCTCCTATCAGCTTTTCAGAAAACGCGTACAGCTTTGTCAAAAGGAGCCGCATCTGCACTACCACGTGTCGTTCAGAAAGCGAAGGGGCGTCGTTCAGAAATCGAAGGGGCGCCTGCTCAGAAATCGAAGAGGCGTATTCAAAGATCGAAGAGGCGCCACTATTTCAAAAAGCCAGAGTTGCGGGATCAAAACGTTTGTCGACAAAGGTAAAAAGTACCACCACTTGCTATTATCTCTATATATGTCGACCTTCGTATTTTATGGCAGGGCAAACCTGAAGAAAATGCCCAACTCTCCCTCACCTTTGAGGGCGCACTCCCAACAAAGCCTTTCGAAATACTCAATTCTTTCTTCTTCCCCAAAGATGATACCAGATGTCTGGAGTACAGATGACCCAGGAGGAAACAGCACAACAAATACATGTGCTGATTCATTCACCACTTCTTCAAAAGCAAAGGTATCTCATATCATCAAGGTCAAAAGCAAAAGTATCTCATATCATGCTCTTTCCCTGTCTTTTTCTTTGTCCTTGTTCTTACTCGCATGGCAAAGTAAAAGAAGCAATCAGCCGGCACTTGGAGTCAGTCTTCCGTTCTGGAGCCAACTGCCTGGAATCTATTCCTGATTGCTTACCTGGCGTTGCTCTCGAGTAGTCATCTTCAACGGTTGATACACTTCCGGAGAAGGGACCACTTCTGCAAAGGGGAGCGAGTAAGGCAAGTGAAAATGATACATTGAAGCATGTGGAGACAAACATAGGCTGAGTTATCCTCCAACCCTTTTCATTACGAATTGGAAAGATTGAACAAAGAAACAGACCAAAGGGGTAAGCTCAGACCTTCGGGGAAGACCAAAAGAATCCTCCAGCCCAGTAGCACAAAGGAAAATCAATGATGGGCGGAAACCAGTTCGAGAGTAAGCCTGTGGAATCAACAAAATCAAGCATCAATGCAATCACCAAGGAGAAGATGGAATTTACATTCCACAACCAGATTTGCGTCCCTAAACTCTTCTCTTTGTTAATTAAATTCTGCCATGTTTAGTATGTTTAAGTGATTTTTGTGTATTTACTTATGCTTTGTGTGAATCTATGCTTAAAACATTGAGGACAATGTTTGATTTAAGTGTGGGGGGGGTAACTAAGTATGTTGATGCAAATTCGTTGAATTTTATCACCCATAACTTCAAGTGTTGTTCCTTGCTGTTTTAAATGTTTTTAAGGTGTTTTTAAACTGTTTTAGCGTGTTTTGTTTTATAACTCCGAAAATCACATAAAAATTTGAAAAACATTTTTTTTGAAAAGCCTAAAAAGAGTGTTTTGAGTTGTTTTTGTGTCTTAGGGAACCTTCCAACGTTATGATGAGGATTTGGTTTGTAATTGCATGATTGTTAAAAAGAGTTATAAACATAGAGAAAAGTTTGATTTACTCTTGGTATATGCTTGGTTATGGTTATAATGTATGACTTCACATGCAATCATAAAAGAAAAATTCGTTTTTGTAACATGCTTGAAGGAAGGAACTCAAACAAACGCTACAACCCTGTGAGACTCGAGACATTACCTTCTTTGGAGAGTTATTTTCTGTGATTCTTTGTTTTCTAAAGTTGTTGAATGATCTCATTATTCCTTGCTTGGTTGCTACTTAGAATGCAATTGTATCATGATAGAACTAAATGCTAGAACTTATATCCGTTTCATTCAAAGCATGACATTGAAATTGCATAACATATATCAAGATGAAGTTGTGTAGTTGCCACCATAGCCAAATAGCCTTACTTCCCATATTTCGTATATATTAGTTTTAACCCCGTTGAGCCTCGTTTAGCCTATTTTCTTTGCTAACCACATCACCCCTTACCTAGCCTAGTGTAGGACAGTCCACACCCTTGTTCTTAAATGATAGTGAGCATGACTTAAATGAATTCCTTTTGAGTACATTATGAAAGAAAATGAGTGTGGGGGAGAATGTTTTGTTCTTAAGCGTTTATGTATGTTTTGAGAGTCAAAAGAAAAGAAAAAAATTGTGAAAAACATATGAAAAAGAAAAACAGAAAAGAAAAGAAAGAAAGAAAGAAAAAAGAGCTTGTTCCCCCTTGTTGTTCAAAAGTTGAGTTTTCATTCAAAAGTAAATTCTACATTAATTCAAATGCTTTGCTCGCTATTTCTTTAAGAACCTTTGTTTTCCATATACCTTCTTTGTTAGCCAAACACCTTTAGCCCCGTTACACCCCTTTGACTTCTATCTTGATCGTTATGTGTTCAATAATGTGGAGTTTGAAATTGATATGAGCTTATGGAATCACTGGTTCTCATTCTAAGTAGTAGCATTCCATTCATGAGATCATATTCATGTCATTATCGTAAATCCAGAAAATGCTTTCCTTGTTATAACATATGTGAGTGTTCGTCTACATGTTTACATCAATCTTCTCACATATAACTAGTGTAGGGTGTGTAGTCAGAAAATCTTGTGAAAAACGAGTGCATATCTTGTAAGGATTTGAGCAATTTCTCTAAGGCATGTTACTACATTCGAAATGTGTTTTAAATGCTTAATTGTGAACTAGTATGTGGTGACTATGATTAAGAATGTACTTAAGTGTAATGATGGCAAAAATCTGTGGGAATGATGATTTTTAACTTGTCATGTGCTTTGGAAATCCCTAAGACGGTTGTTGAAAGGTTTAGGTTGTGTTTTACTTGTTTTGTTTCGTTTGGTTTTGTTTTGTTTTTCTTTCTGTTTTGCTCGAGGACTAGCAAAAGATAAGTGTGGGGGTATTTGATAGGAGCATATTCATGCGACTTAAATGGCTTGTTCTCGTGCATTTACGTTATGTTTCTCTAGTTATTTTAGTCCTTTATGCTTCTTTTGTGTGTTTTCAGGTTCTAAGGGCAAGGTATGCAAAAGGATGCCTTTTGGAGCCTTTTGGAGCAAATTAGAGATTGGAATGGATATCATATGCTTGGAGCCAAGAGGATGGACGAAATTAAAGACTTGAAGTAGGAAAGTTAAATCCTAAAAGACCTCATGTTTAAGCATCATTGAAGACTCCTACGCATTTTAGAACACAAAAACAACATTCCTTGCAGCCTTAGGACATTGTCGTGTGTTTCCTTGTGTCTCCCTTCCTTGCATGGCAAGGAAGGGCTTTGTTCCCTATTTTAAACACTTAAATCATTCACTTATCATATCATTCACTTATTATAAGCATTCACTTATCATATCATTCACTTATCAAACCATTCACTTATCACTTCCATTCACTTATCACTTATCACTTCCATTCACTTATCACTTATCACTTCCATTCACTTATCACTCACCACATATCATTCATTTATCACTTAATACATCATTCACTTATCACTTATCATACTCATAATCATCTACACATTTCAACCATTTAAACATATGCATTTCAACTCACATGCATCATCATCATGCAACCAACCTTGCCACATGCTTTCCAAGCTTTCCCCCTTCATCATTAAGCCACATTCACTCCCATTTCTCTCCCCTTAACAACCCTAAACCGTGCATAATTAAAGGACACCATTCAACACACACATGCACCAAAAGACAACATTGGCATGCATCACATGCATTTCCAACACTTCCCCCTTTGTGCCGTGCCTTCCCTTCCACTTTCCAACCACATTCTTTCAATTCCCACTTCATCATTACACCACCTAAGCCACATGCACTCCCATTCTTTAATTAAGCCACTTAAACCACAAAACAATCACATAACACACCAACACACATGCATCCTGAAATTCTTTGCCATGCAATCACATGCATTTCCCTTGACATTTTCAGCCATCACACTTCATCATTACACCACCATTCACTCTTTAACCCACACACACTTCACACAAACAACATTCACATGCATTCACATGCATTTCCAACACAAAACACACTCAAAACCGTGGCCACCTTTGCATTTCAGGATTCCCATTTGCATTTTCAGATTTCCAGCTTTCCCTTTTATTTTCCAGCTTTCATTCTTCATCATTGCAGCCATTCCACATGCAATTCTCCATCATTCCTCCACACAAACACCTTAAACAAATAGCCATATACATCTCCACTCCTCCTATAAATACCCTTGCATTCCCATCATTCAAATCATCTCATTTCATACACAACACACCACAAACACTTCCATTCCTTCTCTTTGCCGTGAGTCCCCTTAGAATCCAAAACCATCTTTCCATTTCCATCACTCCTCACTCCATTCCACATTTCCATAATCCCCCAAACCTCACCTTAGACCTTGTGCTACAACAACGAGGAAGAGAAGAGGACCTAAACGTTCATACAATTCAAGTTTGAGTTGTTGGAATGTTTAGGTGATTCTTTGATTTCAATGTTTCATTTTAATTCTCTTTGTTTTGTACGTATAAGGAATGGAAGAGAAGAGTGCCTAAACGTTCATACAATTCAAGTTTGAGTTGTTGGAATGTTTAGGTGTTTCTTTGATTTCAACGTAATGAGGAACTAAAACCCCCTTTAGCTAGGGGGTGATTCGAAATAAATGTTTATGCTTGCATTTTGATTTGATTACTTCTAATTGCGTTTCATAAGTTGTGGTTCAATTTGTTTAACCGTTTGATTGATAACTTATTTATGTATGTTTATTGAGAGTGTACACTTAATTTTCATGCATGAATATGACGCTAGAATATAAGTGAGTTTCACCTAATAGTTACGAACTTATATTCACAAGTAGTGGAGGTTGCTTATAAACAATCGCGTTAAATGAATTCTTGGCATAAGTTTCATGCGTATTCCATAGTAACGAATGCCTCGTCAACACTTAAAGTTTTCATGATGCTTAATGATTTTTGATTGTATCTTTATTGTGCTTTTCACGTAAAGGACTTTTGGAGAATGTTGTGAATTGCGTTGCGCTAACCCATCCAATTCATTAACTTAAGGAAAACTTGACGGTTAATTTAAGCGGACCTAATTGACCCGGGGCGTTGAGAATTAATGATTTGTTGAAATGCAATTGGAAATCTTTTTATTATGCAAGTGTAACATGTATGGAGATGAACCCCTTAGCTATTCTATCATCCATTCATTCCATTTCATCAATTCCATATTTACATTCTGTTTTAATTTGTTCATTTAATTTAATTTCGTATAAACTTAAATCCCCCTTTACTTTAATGTCAATTTAGTTAGAAATCATTTTAGTTTGTGTTTTTTAAAGCATTTTGAGTTTTTGGTTTGTCTTAGTGTTTTAAACTTTAATTTTGCATTCTTTGAGTCTAGTTTAGTGTTTTAAACTTTATTTTACGTTTTTGAGTCAGTTTCCAAGAGATTTGCATTCCCTCCTAATCCCCGGTCTAGAACGATCCCTCACTTATCCATTCTACTACAATTGTCAAACGAGGGTTTAATTTGAGTGTCAAGTAAATCTCGCATCACGCAACGCAATTCACAACATTCTCCAAAAGTCCTTTACGTGAACAGCACAATAAAGATACAATCAAAGATCATTAAGCAACATGAAAACTATAAGTGTTGACGAGGCATTCGTTACTATGGAATACGCATGAAACTTATGCCAAGAATTCGTTTAACGCGATTGTTTATAAGCAACCTCCACTACTTGTGAATATAAGTTCATAATGATTAGGTGAAATTCACTTATATTCTAGCGTCATATTCATGCATGAAAATTAAGCGCGCATTCTTAATAAACATACATAAATAAGTTATCAATCAAATGGTTAAACAAATTGAATCAACAACTTATGAAATTCCAACGAAAGTTAATCAATTCATATTGCAAATATAAACATAGTTTCGAATCACCCCCTAGCTAAAGGGGGTTTTATTTCCTCATATCTTTGAAATCAAAGAAACGCCTAAACATTCCAACAACTCAAACTTGAATTGTATGAACGTTTAGGCACTCTTCTCTTCCATTCCTCATACGCACAAAACAAAGAGAATTAAAATGAAACATTGAAATCAAAGAATCACCTAAACATTCCAACAACTCAAACTTGAATTGTATGAACGTTTAGGCCCTCTTCTCTTCCTCTTTGTTGTAGCACAAGGTCTAAGGTGAGGTTTGGGGGATTATGGAAATGGATGAGGAGTGGTGTAGAAGTGGAAGGGGAATGGAAAAATGGTGTTTGGATTATAAGGGGAGAGATGGGAAGCTCACGGCTAGGGAAGGGAGAATGTGTTTGTAATGTGTTGTGTATGAAAATGAGATGTCCATGAATGAATGAATGCAAGGGTATTTATAGGAGTAGTGGAGGGAACATATGGCTATGTCATTTGTAGGTGAAGTAGGTGGATGTTGTAGGTGAAGTAGGTGGATGTTGTAGGTGAAGTAGGTGGATGTTGTAGGTGAATTAGGTGGATGTTGTAGGTGAAGTAGGTGGATGTTGTAGGTGAAGTAGGTGGATGTTGTAGATGATTATGAGTGATAAGTGATAAGTGTATGATATGTTAAGTGATAAGTGAATGATTATGATAAGTGATAAATGAATGTATGATATGATAAGTGGTGAATGATAAGTGATAAGTGGTGATGATATGTGATAAGTAATGAGTGGTGATGATAAGTATGGAGCATGTGAATTAACTAATGAAGGAAATGCATGTGCAATGACAATGTGTTAGAATGGATGTGTGTTATGCATGGCATGATTGGGATTAGGAAAGGTTTTAAATGTCCTAAAACTAAAGAGAACAAGGTTCCAACACTTTGGTCTTCAATTAGGTCTTCAATTTCGTCCAACACTTTGGCTCCAAGCATAAGCTATCCATCCTTAGCCCAAAAGTGCTCCAAAAGTCTCCAAAATGCATCTTTTTGCTCCTTTAGCCCTTTGGACCTATAAACACACGAAAATAGCTTAAAGTACTAAAATAACTAAAGAAACATAACGTAAATGCACGAGAACAAGCCATTTAAGTCGCATGAATATGCTCCTATCAAATACCCCCACACTTATCTTTTGCTAGTCCTCGAGCAAAACAGAAAGAAAAACAAAACAAAACCAAACGAAACAAAACAAGTAAAACACAACCTAAACCTTCCAACAACCGTCTTAGGGATTTCCAAAGCACATGACAAGTTAAAAATCATCATTCCCACAGATTTTTGCCATCATTACACTTAAGTACATTCTTAATCATAGTCACCACATACTAGTTCACAATTAAGCATTTAAAACACATTTCGAATGTAGTAACATGCCTTAGAGAAATTGCTCAAATCCTTACAAGATATGCACTCGTTTTTCACACAGATTTTCTGACTACACACCCTACACTAGTTATATGTGAGAAGATTGATGTAAACATGTAGACGAACACTCACATATGTTATAACAAGGAAAGCATTTTCTGGATTTACGATAATGACATGAATATGATCTCATGAATGGAATGCTACTACTTAGAATGAGAACCAGTGATTCCATAAGCTCATATCAATTTCAAACTCCACATTATTGAACACATAACGATCAAGATAGAAGTCAAAGGGGTGTAACGGGGCTAAAGGTGTTTGGCTAACAAAGAAGGTATATGGAAAACAAAGGTTCTTAAAGAAATAGCGAGCAAAGCATTTGAATTAACGTAGAATTCACTTTTGAATGAAAACTCAACTTTTGAACAACAAGGGGGAACAAGCTCTTTTTTTTTTTTTTTTTTTTTTTCTTTCTTTCTTTTCTCTTCTTTTCTGTTTTTCTTTTTCATATGTTTTTCACAATTTTTTTTTTTTTTTTTTTTCTTTTGACTCTCAAAACATACAAACTTAAGAACAAACTTTTACTCCCCCACACTCATTTTCTTGCAAAATGTACTCAAAAGGAATTCATTTAAGTCATGCTCACTATCTTTTAAGAACAAGGGTACGGATGGTCCTAATCTAGGCTAGGTAAGGGGTGATATGGTTAGCAAAGAAAATAGGTTAAACGAGGCTCAACGGTGTTAAGACTTACAATATATACGAAATATGGGAAGTAAGGCTATTTGGCTATGGTGGCAACTACACAACTTCATCTTGATATATGTTATGCAACTCAATATCATGCTTTGAATGAAACGGATATAAGTTCTAGCATTTAGTTCTATCATGATACAATTGCATTCTAAGTAGCAACCAAGCAAGGAATAATGAGATCATTCAACAACTTTAGAAAACAAAGAATCACAGAAAATAACTCTCCAAAGAAGGTAATGGCTCGAGTCTCACAGGGTTGTAGCGTTTGTTTGAGTTCCTTCCTTCAAGCATGTTACAAAAACGAATTTTTCTTTTATGATTGCATGTGAAGTCATACATTATAACCATAACTAAGCATAAACCAAGAGTAAATCAAACTTTTCTCTATGTACATAACTCTTTTTAACAGTCATGCAATTACAAACCAAATCATCATCATAACGTTGGAAGGTTCCCTAAGACACAAAAACAACTCAAAACACTCTTTTTAGGCTTTTCAAAAAAAATGTTTTTCAAATTTTTATGTGATTTTCGGAGTTATAAAACAAAATACGCTAAAACAGTTTAAAAACACCTTAAAAACATTTAAAACAGCAAGGAACAACACTTGAAGTTATGGGTGATAAAATTCAACGAATTTGCATCAACATACTTAGTTACCCCCCCCACACTTAAATCAAACATTGTCCTCAATGTTTTAAGCATAGATTCACACAAAACATAAGTAAACACACAAACAACAACTAAACATACTAAACATGGCAGAATGTAATTAACAAAGAGAAGAGTTTAGGGACGCAAATCTGGTTATGGAGTGTAAATTCCCTTTTCTCTTTGTTGATTGCATTGAGGCTTGATCTTGATGATTCCACAGGCTTACTCTCGAACTGGTTTCCGCCCATCATTGATTTTCCTTTGTGCTACTTCTTGAACTGGGCAGCAGGATGGTTCTTTTGGTCTCCCCCGAAGGTCTGAGCTTACCCTTTTGGTCTGTTTCTTTGTTCAATCTTTCCAATTCGTATTGAAAAGGGTTGGAGGATAACTCAGCCTATGTTTGTCTCCACATGCTTCAATGTATCATTTTCACTTGCCTTACTCGCTCCCCTTTGTAGAAGTGGTCCCTTCTCCGGAAGTGTATCAACCGTTGAAGATGACTACTCGAGAGCAACGCTAGGTAAGCAATCAGGAATAGATTCCAGGCAGTTGGCTCCAGATCGGAAGATTGACTCCAAGTGCCGGCTGATTGCTTCTTTTACTTTGCCATGCGAGTAAGAACAAGGACAAAGAAAAAGACAGGGAAAGAGCATGATATGAGATACTTTTGCTTTTGACCTTGATGATATGAGATACCTTTGCTTTGAAGAAGCGGTGAATGAATCAGCACATGGTTCAATCCGCCGTTTCCTCCTGGGTCATATGTACTCCAGGCATCTGGTATCATCTTTGGGGAAGAAGAAAGAATTGAGTATTTTGAAAGGCTTTGCTGGGAGTGCGCCCTCAGAGGTGAGGGAGAGTTGGGCATTTTCTTCAGGTTTGCCCTGCCATAAAAGACGAAGGTCGACATATATAGAGATAATATCAAGTGGTGGTACTTTTTACCCTTGTCGACAAACGTTTTGATCCCGCAATTCCGGCTTTTTGAAATAGTGGCGCCTCTTCGATCTTTGAATACGCCTCTTCGATTTCTGAGCAGGCGCCCCTTCGATTTCTGAACGACGCCCCTTCTCTTTCTGAACGACACGTGGTAGTGCAGATGCGGCTCCTTTTGACAAAGCTGCACGCGTTTTCTGAAAAGCAGAGAAAGCGTCGCCGAACTTTGCGCTTGTCGGCTAAAGACGTGTAGTTGCGATGATGGCCTCCACGTGTTTTCAGCTTTGTCAGAAATCTTTTGACAAAGTTGAACGCGTTTTCTGAAAAGCCGAGGGAGCGTCGCCTAACTTACGCCGGAAAATCCAGCTCTTTGAATCGGTGGACGCGTCGCCTTGGCATTTTATAGAGCTATCGATCACCGCCAACATACACACTCTGAAGATTTCCCATTCCTGAAACTCGACTCCGGCCCTTTGTGAAATTTTTAACTCCATCCACCCCTTCTCTTTGAACACTTTTGAAAAAAATGGCAAACTCATCGAACCTTAGCTTAGATTTGAGTCTCAGCAGCGATCCGGTTGCGCCCCGTCAAGGTAATGTATGGCGCCCTTCTTTTTTATCTTCTAACGGTCATCTTTCAGGTGAAGACTCTGTGATGCAGGACGCCACAACAGCTACAATAGTAGCTAAAAACCTCCTCACTCCAAAAGATAGTAGGCTGCTGTCAGGACGGTCCGATGAGTTGGCCGTTCAAGAGTCCCTCGCACTTAGTGTTCAGTGTGCGAGCTCTGTGTCCAACATGGGCCTACGCCTGCTTGCCCGCTCCCGTCAGGTGGAATCGTTGATGGCAGAGGTGGAAAGACTTAAGCAAGAGATCCAGCAGCTTAAGTACGAGAATAGAAGTTTGCATGTGCTTGCAAATAACTATTCGTCGGGGATGAAGAGGAAGCTTGATGAGCTGCAAGAATCTGAGGGTCGAATTCACAGTGACCGTCAAAGGCTTGCGTCTTATCTCCAGAGGCACCTTTTTCCTGGGTCATCCAGCGCTTGGCCAAGTATTGAGGCCTGGAATGCTCTACCTCCGATGCCTCCCGCTCCGATGCCTTCCGCTTCGATGCCTCCCGCTTCTGCGCCTTCCGCTTCTGCGCCTCGTAGTGGGACTTCACGCAAACAACCTTTGTGAAGCTCCACCTTTCTCCATGTTTAGTATCTTTCTTTTTTTTCTTTTTCTTTTTTTTTATTTTTTTTTATTTTTTTTTATTTTTTTTTTATTAACATAAATAAAATCAAACGGCATGGAATTGGTCCTTGAATGGAAGGTGATACTTGAAGTGAACCGGCATTGGTTTGAATTCTAGTGTAGGTGCCTGATTCAAAAAAAATAGCAAGTTAGTATAAAATCTAATGGAATTTGGAAAAAAATACTTACTTGTTTTGTCCGACAAGAACTCAATGACAAATACCACTCCTTTGAAAGTTTCAGGGATATTGGACTTGGCCAGTTTGCAAGTGATGGTTATTACTTGTCCAATGTCATCAAATTTAACTTCTTTGGATTTTGTGGTTTCAAGAACGTCCTCTTTGATGGATTCATGACATTCCCTACTTGTCACCTTTGGAAGGGCTTCCAAGATGTTTTTTTCACCTTCTTCTTCCTTGGACGTCATGAATCTGCAAGGAATAGGGTTAAAAATAATGAAATTTGGAACAACCATACCTGTATTAGATGGCATAAAAGCAATAGGAGCCTCCGGTAAAGGTGTTTCCACCCTTTCCGTGGGTTGGGTGTATTCCTCTTCCTTGTGATTTGATTTTGATGGTTGAGGGTCCGTTCCAACCTCCTTGTCACTTCTCAACATGATTTCCTTGGCAGTTTCAAATTCTCCCTTCTGATTTGCAATGGTTGAACTAGGGAGTTCGCCTTGGTCGCAAAATTGTCCTTCGAACTCCGCTATCTGCCCAATTTGCTTTTCCAGAGTAGTAAGTAATTGAAAATTCGTATCATTATCATTTGAATTACCTACATTACTTTGGGCAGGTTGTGGTGGCTGCATAGGCGTTGAATAGAACTCCTCATACGGCTGCCAATATCCTTCTTGTTGAGCCTCATTGTCTTGATTTTGTAAGCCCTGCACCAAACAAATTAATTCATCAAGCTTTTGGTTATAATTTATTGACGAACTTAAATTTGGTTGGGCATATTGAATATGAGGTTGTGGTGGCTGCCAATATCCTCCTTGTTGAGCATTTTGAGGTTCCCACCACATAGAGTTTGAATGATCACTCCAATCCGAATTGTAAGTATTGGAAAACACGTTATTCCTTGATTGAAGATTAAATATATCAACTCTTTGCATTTGGGACCTTTCCATGAGTTGTGACAAAAGAGAAGCATTATTAAGTGCCATCTTGTTCTTAACAAACAAAACACAAATAAAAAAAAACTAAATCTAAAAGACAATACAGAAACAAACAATCCAAGGGATTAGCAAATTTTCTAATCCCCGGCAACGGCGCCAAAATTTGATGCGAGATTTATACGCACACAAATTAAACCCTCTTTTTGTCGATTTGTAGTATAAGTATAAGTAGGGATCGTTCTGGACCGGGGATTAGGAGGGATTGCAAATCTCTTGGAAACTGACTCAAAAACGTAAAATAAAGTTTAAAACACTAAACTAGACTCAAAGAATGCAAAATTAAAGTTTAAAACACTAAGACAAACCAAAAAAACAAAAAAAATACTTTAAAACATAAACTAAACAGATTCTAAGCACTAAAGAACAGGAAAGTAAAGGGGGGGGGGGGTTTGATTTGACGAAATTAGCTAAATTGCACAAATTGTAATTAAAGGCAAAACGTAAATATAAATGTGATGAAAATATGGATGATGGAATAGCCAAGGGGTTCTTCTCCACACATGTTACACTTGCATACAAGATTGATTCTCAGTTGGTCTTTCGATAAATTATGAAACTCAACACTCCGGGTTAATTAGGTCCGCTTAAATTAACCGTCAAGTTTTCCTTAAGTTAATGAATTGGATGGGTTAGCGCAACGCAATTCACAACATTCTCCAAAAGTCCTTTACGTGAACAGCACAATAAAGATACAATCAAAGATCATTAAGCAACATGAAAACTATAAGTGTTGACGAGGCATTCGTTACTATGGAATACGCATGAAACTTATGCCAAGAATTCGTTTAACGCGATTGTTTATAAGCAACCTCCACTACTTGTGAATATAAGTTCATAATGATTAGGTGAAATTCACTTATATTCTAGCGTCATATTCATGCATGAAAATTAAGCGCGCATTCTTAATAAACATACATAAATAAGTTATCAATCAAATGGTTAAACAAATTGAATCAACAACTTATGAAATTCCAACGAAAGTTAATCAATTCATATTGCAAATATAAACATAGTTTCGAATCACCCCTAGCTAAAGTGGGTTTTATTTCCTCATATCTTTGAAATCAAAGAAACGCCTAAACATTCCAACAACTCAAACTTGAATTGTATGAACGTTTAGGCACTCTTCTCTTCCATTCCTCATACGCACAAAACAAAGAGAATTAAAATGAAACATTGAAATCAAAGAATCACCTAAACATTCCAACAACTCAAACTTGAATTGTATGAACGTTTAGGCCCTCTTCTCTTCCTCTTTGTTGTAGCACAAGGTCTAAGGTGAGGTTTGGGGGATTATGGAAATGGATGAGGAGTGGTGTAGAAGTGGAAGGGGAATGGAAAAATGGTGTTTGGATTATAAGGGGAGAGATGGGAAGCTCACGGCTAGGGAAGGGAGAATGTGTTTGTAATGTGTTGTGTATGAAAATGAGATGTCCATGAATGAATGAATGCAAGGGTATTTATAGGAGTAGTGGAGGGAACATATGGCTATGTCATTTGTAGGTGAAGTAGGTGGATGTTGTAGGTGAAGTAGGTGGATGTTGTAGGTGAATTAGGTGGATGTTGTAGGTGAAGTAGGTGGATGTTGTAGGTGAAGTAGGTGGATGTTGTAGATGATTATGAGTGATAAGTGATAAGTGTATGATATGTTAAGTGATAAGTGAATGATTATGATAAGTGATAAATGAATGTATGATATGATAAGTGGTGAATGATAAGTGATAAATGGTGATGATATGTGATAAGTAATGAGTGGTGATGATAAGTATGGAGCATGTGAATTAACTAATGAAGGAAATGCATGTGCAATGACAATGTGTTAGAATGGATGTGTGTTATGCATGGCATGATTGGGATTAGGAAAGGTTTTAAATGTCCTAAAACTAAAGAGAACAAGGTTCCAACACTTTGGTCTTCAATTAGGTCTTCAATTTCGTCCAACACTTTGGCTCCAAGCATAAGCTATCCATCCTTAGCCCAAAAGTGCTCCAAAAGTCTCCAAAATGCATCTTTTTGCTCCTTTAGCCCTTTGGACCTATAAACACACGAAAATAGCTTAAAGTACTAAAATAACTAAAGAAACATAACGTAAATGCACGAGAACAAGCCATTTAAGTCGCATGAATATGCTCCTATCAGTTGCCTTTTAATTGTCCTCCTATGCTTATATAGATTTGGAGTTCGGTTCAACTTTAAAGACTTATCTAGACATGAAGAAGGTGCACATTGCTTTGGGGATCTTTGCTGAATATCGCAAGTGGTGTTGGCTGCTCATTCTTCTTTGTAGGGAGAAATGTGGGATGCCCCCATAGGAGAAGATTATGAGGATTAAAGGTAACGTGTTTGCTTGTCTGATCTCCACTGTGGAGCTTGTTGCAAGTGAAGGTGGGAGAAAGAAATCTTCATCGCCTGCTCGAGAGCCGTCGGTGGAGAAAAAGCTGAAGACTTCTTCTGCTACTCGTTCGTCCACTGTTGGGAGGCTTGTGGTTGACTTAAGTTCTTCCAGGAATAAGAAAGAGCCTACTGGATCTGAGCTTGTGAAGCTTGCTGCTTCAAGGGTTACTAGAACAGTTGCTAACAAGATTACGCACCTTGTGCCTGGGTTTATTCCCAGACAACCTTCCATGCCCAAGTTTGATCCGATTCCAGACGAGCGTGTAGTGGCAAAAAGCGAGGATGGTGATTCCACTGCCAAGACGGTGTCAAGGCCTGCCCCTCCTGTTGAGAATGAAGCACCTTCCCACATAAGCAACTGCGATCAATCTACCAAACTAGCCTTGGGGGAGTTTTCTGAGATCTATGTACTACTGAAGCTTGATCTTCTTAAGGGCATGGAAACATATGCCAAGTTTGTTGATGGCATGAACAAGGTTGTCGACTTCAGTTTCTTCACGAGGCATGAGGCTTAGTCGTGAAGGGGTTCCCTGTTTGCTGTGATATAGAAATCTATGATCCTGGCAGTTGAGTATATGCGTATGAAGTAGGATGACGCCAAGGCTGCTAGGGAGATAGCGGTAGCCATGGTAGCATAAGCTTGCTCGACTGCTAATAAAATTAAGAAGTTAGAGTCTTAACTTACCTTTTTGAAGGGATTTGATGTCTGTGCCTCTACTGCTCTGCAGCTTGAGATTGTTCACCAAGAGATCATTAACTTGAAAGCTCAGGTTGACACGATCCAGGGGAAGTATGACATTGCAAAGAATGAGATTGAAGTCCAAGTGTTTGTTGGAAATATGCCCTAAAACCAATCATATGATGATACTTTACGGACATTTCACAAAGTTAAACTAATGTAGTTTAAATGTAAAGGGCAAAGATTATTGTTTGAGCCGTCTCATATAAATGTTATATGCTTAAACGATAAGTCCAAGGAATATGTGATTGGAAGAATGCGATCTAAAGAAGTTCGATTCATGAGACCATTCTTTCGTTAACACATCCTAAACGTTCCTGATCATAGGATTGTCAATTGGGCATTGACAGTCCGTTAAGATCAGTACGTGCTATGTCTTCTCTCAGGGAGAGTGACTAGTCTCGAGTCATTGGTGTGTGTGACATCAAGACAAGTACGTAGGTGCTCAATAGAGAATGAGTTCACTGAACACAATCAACGAAGAGTTCTCATATTTATGTCACATGAGAACTCATGGTTGGGATAATGCAAATTAGTCTTTTGACCTGAGGCATCACAGTTGTCTTGTGGTTAGGTCCTTAATCTTTGATTATGTCAAAGTCACTCCATCAGGAGGGTGTCCACGGCATCGTTGGGGTTAAGCCACTTAGCCATGGAGGCAAGTGAATGCGCAACAAGGGATCTCTAACCTTCAAACTGTTTGAGGGAGAATACTCTATGATATGATTAAGAATCTTTGGCCAAAGTATAATGAGATTTAGGAATGTGTTCCAAATCACATTCAAGGTAATCATATAAGCACAAGACTCACATTGGATAGTAGACATGAATAAACTATCAAACCAAACAATGTGGTCAAGAGTATTGTATTAGAGAAAGACCGTATTGCATTTGTAATCCTAAAACTAAATAGGTTCTCCACCTCTTCTGATTAGCTTGGGTAACCATGACATGCTGCTAGGCGTCAACCATGGTTTGTGGAAGCCCTAAAAGTGTATTATCACTAACGGGAGAATTGAAAGTAAGTTTCAATTCACAATCGATTAGAAAGAGTTTTAATCGCCCACTGCCTCGCTAAAAGGAACCTAATGGATCGTTCACCGAGTAAGGTAGAGTTTGAAGAAACAACGGAGATGAGTAAGAATAATTAAATGGTTTAATTATTTATCTAAGGCTAGGATTAATTAATATGTTAATTAATCAAACGAATAAGTTCGTTAAAGACCTCGGGTTAGTTTTGGGCCGCAAGGCCCAATGGGATTTGAATGTCAAGCCCATTAACTCAAGTTGTATGACAACTTGAATAAACAAAGGGCTTGAAAGCCCAATAAACCCTATAGGCCGGCCATGTTAGAAGAATAGGGCTTTTGGTCCATTAGGTCACTTATTTGAAGGGACTATATAAAGGACTTTATAGCCTAAAATTCATTAAGGGTTGTTTTTGGGGAAAGGATGAGAACACAAGCTCTCCTTTCTCTCTAAAATTTCGGCCACCTTGGAGGGATCATCTAGCAATCAAACTCCTCCAAGGTCACTCATTTCTTCTTCATTATGCCTTGGTGATGAATCATTAGAGGTTCTCAATTTTGGGAACTTTGGAGAAACCTTTTTCATCCATCCAAATCCATAGATCTAAGATGCAAGGAATGAAGGCCCTCTCTTTGGGTGATTAGCCTTTGTTTAAATACAAAGAGGAATCTACAAAGGTATATATTTCAACTCACTTTGTTTTGAGTTGATTATTGGTTCACCATTTTACTAGGCTTTGAACATTCATGGGTAATGTTTTGTTTTTAAGTGCATGCTAGCATGATTCCGCCTTTAATTTATTAATTGCATGCTAATGATGTTGCTTAAATGAACATGTCATCTTCCAAAATAATCCTTCAGTGTTGCTAGTGCAGGATCTTGAGCGTACAACTTTGGAATTTTAGTTTGCCTATGATGCCAAAGACGTAAAGTTACTCGCCATGCATAATGACATTGTTTGACTCAAGAAGGCCGTCAGTAGACTTGAGTCCAAGGAAATGGAGCTAAAAAAAGTGTTGACCACCAGCGAGAACCTGAAGAAGGAACTAGATGAGTTGCATAATGCTCGTACTGACCTAATTGAGGAGAATAAGCAACTGAAAAGTGAGAAGTCCAGTCTTGAGGTTGTCTTTGCCCAAGGTCAAGTTAACTTCTACAAGCTTGGCTACATAAATAATTTCTTTGGCATAAATTCTGACTACACCTTTTCTGATAAGGACATCGAGCTTTTTGTTATTTCTTTCGAAGATCTTCTTAAGTTTTACTTCAAGAGCACCATAGGTGGAGCTGTTAAAGATCAGGCTACCTAGGTAGGTGCGGCCGAAGGTTATGCTGCCCAAGCAGGGGTGGTTAGTGACAATGCTGCTCAAAATGGGGAAGCTGTAGATGAAGCGGAGGAGGTTGATGTTGTTGGGTGCGATGTGGCTGTTGAAGATGGCCAAGCTGATGAAGAGTAGTCTTTTTAGATAGACTTTAGGATTTACTTTATTTTCCTTTCCTGTTTGCTTTTTCCTTTGCTTGAACTTTGTTGGCCATTGTGCCAGTTTACCAATTAGCTAGAATTTAATAGACTATTTTTCTTTGCTTTATTTCATCTTTGTCTCTTTGCCTTGCTTCAAGCTTTAGTCGGAGAATGAACAATTGAGTAAACTGCTTTGAACAAAGCAGTCAAGCACAACTTCATTGCTTTAGGTGCCAACTTCGGGTTGTCAGGTGTGATTCTTTGCTTGCTTGAGGCATCTTTTGAAACTTCTAACTTGCATGGTCGAATAACCTTCGTAGTTGCATGTTTCATAGCAGTGGTCCACTAGATCTTAATAAGTAGATGGCCTTGCATGACCTATATGACTGCCGATCTAGGCTTAGGGCCTTTGCAAAGCTATTAACCATAGAACCAACAATCAAGTGCCTTTCTTACAGAAGTAAGCGAGTCTGCGGGTATAAACACTAAAATTCTATATCGAATGAGACGATAACACGTGTACAAAGTAGATTCGTATTGATTTAAATTTGTAGGTTACAATCTCTGTTAACAACTTTTCCTCTGATTCAGTCTTCAAACTTAACGTAGATGGTTGATTGTTGATCTAAGGGTTGCGATGAATGATTGCTTCAAGTTTTGAGCTTGAAACAAACGTGGGGATGGTCTTCACCTCAATGTGTGGCAAAGATAGTGTGGATGCGGGATTTCGTTGCTTCAAGGGTCTTGGCAACTTGATCATGAGACGAACATTGCTACAAGTTTATAAGCTTGCAACAAAGTCTTGAAGGAATCGACACGAGCACTTGTTGATTCTTCAAGGAAGTGCTTCAGCTTTGGTCGAGAGAAAGCTTCGGCTTTGGTTGAATGTTCTTCGAAGAGAGCTTTGGTAGCGTATTAGTCTTCAAAGGTTTGGTAGAGGTTTTTTTGCATAGACATTTTTTCCACCTAAATGCTTGTGGGAGCACCTTGTATTTATAGGCTTTTCAAGGCTTGCCTTTAGGAGAATTTGGCTTTGATTTGTGTCCTAATTTGTCCATGAGAGAATTTAGGCATGTTTTGTATATTAATTTTAACCACTTTCCTTGTTTTAGCCGAATTTAAGAACCTTGTTGCATATTTTGTTAGCAATCTTCAATTCTTACTTGTTTTATGAAGATGCTTTAACTTTTTTTTTTTCTTTCCGATTTTGAACGATTTTGGACCTTCTTTGCCAAATTTAAAGGATGTTTCTTCTCTTAGCCAAATTTAGGGAATGTTTTATACTTCCCTTGCTTCATTTGTGCCACATGTCATTGATGACTTGTCCATTTATGATGAGTCATATGCCATGTGGAGCTTTGTGATACATTGTTTTATATGCAACGAAATTTACATGTCTACAAATGCCCGCACTTCAAGGCGCGTTGTAGTCATGTGCTTGTCACATGTAGGAAACGTGTTTTGAAGTCCTGCAATGTGAATGTTCTAACTCAAGGGTCGTTGAGACTTGACCTTGAATTAGTTTGTTTCTTTAAGGGCCGTGGAAGTGTATTTCTTGAATTGCGATGATGAACTTCGTCAAGGGCCATCGAGGCGTGTTTCTTGATCAAAGCATTTCTTCAAGGGATGTAGAGGCTTGGTCTTGAATTGAAGTGGTGAATTTCGCCAAGGGCCAGTGAGGCATATTTCTTGAACGGAACATTTCTTCAAGGGCCGCCGAGGCTTGGTCTTGAAAGAAATGAAAACTTTTCTTCAAGGGCCACAAAGGCTTGATCTTGATGAAATGAACTTCTTTCTTTAAGGGCCGTAGAGGCTTGATCTTGAAGGAAAACGTGAAAATGGATAAATCGGCACGTACTTATTGTGCATAGTGATTTTCCATAATTTTTTTACAAGATGCATTTGGCACATTCTGAACTTTTCCTTATGGTTGTAGGAAAACAAACTTCTATCCTTGTGGTTGTAGGACAACAAACATTTTTCCTTGTGGTTGTAGAAAAATGAACATTTTCCCTTCCTTCGATAGGAATCCTCTTCAATTTTGGTAACAAAGGTGGCTTACTTCAAAATGTTGGAAAGCTTTGGTGATTTCCTTCAAGGTTTTGGGAAGATTTAATGCTTATCCTTGGATGAGTAGGATGTGCATTTTTACTTTCCTTTTTTTTTTATCTTTTCCCACGGTAAGGGGGAATTTTTTCTTTCTTTCTTTTTTTTTTTTTTTTTTTTTTTTTTGTTTGTTTCTTTTTTTGATTTCCTATGGCATGAAGGAGGGATTTTTTCCTTTCTTCTTTTGATTCCACGGCAGGGAAGGAGTTTTTTTTTCTCTTGTTTTGATTTCCACGAAGGAGTCTTTCTTCCTTGTTTTGATTTTCTACGGCAAGGGGGAAGTACTTTTATTCCCCTTTTGATTCCCCATGGCAAGGTGGTATCCTGTTTTTCTTTTTTGTTTTGGGAAACATGTCATCTGATTTGCACGTCCATTTTGAGGTTGATCTCTCTTCTGCAAAATTCTGAAAAAATATGGGAAACGTAGCTTTGTTTCTTATCTTTTCAAGCATATATCGCATGCCACTAGGAAAAATGGGAAAAACCTTCAACTTTGCATTTTCCTACAGTTGCGCAATCCTAACGAGTAAGCGACTTCTATGAGAATGATTTTGAAAATAAGAATGTTTGGCTTTAGTGAAAATTATGGAATTTGGATACAATGATCCTCAGCCACTTAGCTTCCTTCTGCAATTGGCATTGCATCAAAATGCTTTCGGAAATTTAAATTATTACCAAAAACGTCCTGCCTGCATAGATTGGCTGAAACTTGCCATTTTTCTTGGAATTTGCTTCCTTCTTTTGGTGGGAATGTACCTCCTTGTTTTTTCCTATTTTCCTTTTGTTATTTGGGTATGCCTTAGGAAGCAATTAACCCCTATATATAGGACCATTCAGTGTGTGTTTTTTTTCGTACACACAATTGCTTGCCATGGACTACCTTGAAGCTTTTGCCGTGGGTTTGCTGCTGCTGCCATGCCCAATAGCTACTTCTTAGAGCTTGTTACCGTGCGTCACTTTTACCGTGTGGGGTAGTGCGTTTTGGTCATGACTTTCCTCAGGGGGTGACGTAGTCGTGCCTCTTGCCACTGCTTGGAGCATGTTGCCATGCGTTGCTTTTACCGTGTGAGGTAGTGCCTTTTGGTCACGACCTTCTTCGATGGGTGACTGATAGGAGCATATTTATGCGACTTAAATGGCTTGTTCTCGTACATTTACGTTATGTTTCTTTAGTTATTTTAGTACTTTAAGCTATTTTCGTGTGTTTGTAGGTCCAAAGGGCTAAAGGAGCAAAAAGATGCATTTTGGAGACTTTTGGAGCACTTTTGGGCTAAGGACGGATAGCTTATGCTTGAAGCCAAAGTGTTGGACGAAATTGAAGACCTAATTGGAGCCAAAGTGTTGGAACCTTGTTCTCTTTAGTTTTAGGACATTTAAACCTTTCCTAATCCCAATCATGCCATGCATAACACACATCCATTCTAACACATTGTCATTGCACATGCATTTCCTTCATTAGTTAACCCACATGCACTTATCACTTATCATCACCACATATCATATCACTTAATCACTTATCACTTATCATCACCACTTAACCACTTATCATATCATAACCACATATCATATCACTTATCACTTATCACTTAACATAACATCCACCTACCTCACCTACAACATCCACTTCACCTACAACATCCACCTACTTCACCTACAACATCCACCCACTTCACCTACAACATCCACCTACTTCACCTACAACATCCACCTACTTCACCTACAACATCCACTTCACCTACAACATCCACCTACTTCACCTACAACATCCACCTACTTCACCTACAAATGACATAGCCATATGTTCCCTCCACTACTCCTATAAATACCCTTGCATTCATTCATTCAATTGACATCTCATTTCATACACAACACATTACAAACACATTCTCCCTTCCCTAGCCGTGAGCTTCTGATGCGAGATTTATACGCACACAAATTAAACCCTCTTTTCGTCAAATTGTAGTATAGGTGCAAGTAGGGATCGTTCTGGACCGGGGATTAGGAGGGATTGTTAATCACTTGGATTTGACTCAAAAACGTAAAAACACAATATAAAATACTATACTAGACTCAAAGAATGCAAAATTAAATGCTTAAAACACTCAAACAAACCAAAAGATTCAAAACAACACAAACACACTCAAATCTGCCTAAAAACCACTTTCTGGGCAGATCTGAGCACAAACACAAATTTGGACGAATTTGTTTAACAAATTGAATCAAAACACTTATAAACACAAACTAAAAATATTTCTAACTAATCTAACACTTTAAAATAAATGGGGATTGAGGTTTGGACGAAAATAAACTAAATGGACAGATTCTAATTAAAACAGATTATAAAAACGAAATTGATGAAATGGAATGAATGGATGATAGAATAGCTAAGGGGTTCTTCTCCACACATGTTACACTTACATAATAAAAAGATTTCCAATTGCATTTCAATAAATTATGAAACTCATCACCCCGGGTTAATTAGGTCCGCTTAAATTAACCGTCAAGTTTTCCTTAAGTTAATGAATTGGATGGGTTAGCGCAACGCAATTCACAACATTCTCCAAAAGTCCTTTACGTGAACAGCACAATAAAGATACAATCAAAGATCATTAAGCATTATGAAAACTATAAGTGTTGACGAGGCATTCGTTACTATGGAATACGCATGAAACTTATGCCAAGAATTCGTTTAACGCGATTGTTTATAAGCAACCTCCACTACTTGTGAATATAAGTTCATAACGATTAGGTGAAACTTACTTATATTCTAGCGTCATATTCATGCATGAAAATTAAGCGTGCACTCTCAATAAACATACATAAATAAGTTATCAATCAAACGGTTAAACAAATTGAATCCACAACTTATGAAACGCAATTAGAAGTAATCAAATCAAAATGCAAGCATAAACATTTATTTCAAATCCCCCCCTAGCCAAGGGGGGTTTAGTACCTCATACGTACAAAATAAAGAGAATCAAAGAAACACCTAAACATTCCAACAACTCAAACTTGAATTGTATGAACGTTTAGGCACTCTTCTCTTCTATTCCTCATTCGTACAAAACAAAGAGTATTGAAATTAAACATTGAAATCAAAGAAACACCTAAACATTCCAACAACTCAAACTTGAATTGTATGAACGTTTAGGCCCTCTTATCTTCCTCTTCGTTGTAGCACAAGGTCTAGGGATAGTTTGATGGTGTGAATGGTTTGGGGAGTGGTGGAGGAATGGAAGAGGAGTTGTGGAGATGGAAGGATGGTGTTTGGATTTGTAGGGGAGGTAAGTGTGTGAGGTTGGTGAAGTAAGTGGAGGTTGTAGGTGAAGTAGGTGGATGTTGTAGGTGAAGTAGGTGGATGTTGTAGGTGAAGTGGGTGGATGTTGTAGGTGAAGTAGGTGGATGTTGTAGGTGAAGTGGGTGGATGTTGTAGGTGAAGTACATGTGTTTAAATGTGTAGATGATTATGAGTGATAAGTGATAAGTGTATGATATGTTAAGTGATAAGTGAATGATTATGATAAGTGATAAATGAATGTATGATATGATAAGTGGTGAATGATATGTGGTGAATGATAAGTGGTAAGTGATATGTGATAAGTGATATGTGGTGTGTGATAAGTGATAGTGTGGAATGTTGGAATGTTATGCACGGCTAAGGATAAAGGAAAGGTTTAAATGTCCTAAAACTAAAGGGAACAAGGTTCCAACACTTTGGTCTTTAATTAGGTTTTCAATTTCGTCCAACACTTTGGCTTCAAGCATAAGCTATCCGTCCTTAGCCCAAAAGTGCTCCAAAAGTCTCCAAAATGCATCTTTTTGCTCCTTTAGCCCTTTGGACCTACAAACACACGAAAATAGCTTAAAGTACTAAAATAACTAAAGAAACATAACGTAAATGCACGAGAACAAGCTATTTAAGTCGCATGAATATGCTCCTATCAAATACCCCCACACTTATCTTTTGCTAGTCCTCGAGCAAAACAAAACAAAAGAACACGAAACTAGACAAAACGAACAAAACACAACCTACACCTTCCAACAATCGTCTCACGGATTTCCAATGCACAAGACAAGTTAAAAATCATTATTCCCATAGATTTTAGTCATCTTCACACTTGAATACATTCTTAATCATAGTCACCACATACTATTTCACAATTAAGCATTTAAAACCATGTTTTGAATGTAGTAACATGCCTTAGAGAATTTGCTCAAATCCTTACAAGATATGCTCTCGTTTTTCACACAGATTTTCTGACTACACACCCTAAACTAGTTATATGTGAGAAGATTGATGTAATCATAAAAACAAACACTCACATATATGTATTTCAAAGGAAGCAATTTCTGGAGTTAATAAGCATGTTTAGATATGATCTCATGAATGGAATGCTACTATTTAGACGCGAGAACCAGTGATACCATAAGCTCATACCAAGTTCAAACTCCACAAATTGAAATACACAACACTCAAGATAGAAGTCAAGGGTTGTAACGGGGCTTGGGGTATGTGGATAACAAAGAAGGGATATGGAAAACAAAGGTTTTTAAAGAAATAGTGAGCAAAGCATTTGAATCAACTTAGAATTCACTTTTGAATGAAAACTCAACTTTTGAACAAAAAGGGAGAATTTAGACAATTTACACCCAGAATTGGTGTTTTGGAACCTTTCTTCAATCACTTATTCTTTCATTTTTTTCTTTTCTCTTTTTTTTTTTTTTTTTTTTTTTTTTTTTTTCTTTTCTTTTTCTTTTCTTTTGAATCTCAAAACATAAACACTTAAACATTCTCTCCCCCACACTTATTTTCTTTCATAATGTAACTCAAAAGGAATTCAATTAAGTCATGCTCACTATCTTTTAAGAACAAGGGTGGGGATTGTCCTAAACTAGGCTAGGTGAGGAAAATGTGGGTAAACAAAGAATAAAAGCTAAACAAGGCTCAACGGGGTTAAAACTTACAACATATACGAAGTATGGGAAGTAAGGCTATTTGGCTATGGTGGTGGTCACTACACAACTTCTTCTTGAATATGTGTTATGCAAATCAATAACATGCTTTGAATGAAATGGGCATGAGTTCTAGCATTTGGATTGTACGTATGAGGAATGGAAGAGAAGAGTGCCTAAACGTTCATACAATTCAAGTTTGAGTTGTTGGAATGTTTAGGTGTTTCTTTGATTTCAAAGTAATGAGGAACTAATCCCCCTTTAGCTAGGAGGTGATTCGAAACTATGTTTATATTTGCAATATGAATTGATTACTTTTGGTTGGAATTTCATAAGTTGTGGATTCAATTCATTTAACTGTTTGATTGATAACTTATTTATGTATGTTCATTGAGATTGCAAGCTTAATTTTCATGCATGAATATGACGCTAGAATATAAGTGAGTTTCATCTAATCGTTATGAACTTATATTCACAAGTAGTGGAGGTTGCTTATAAACAATCGCGTTAAACGAATTCTTGGCATAAGTTTCATGCGTATTCCATAGTAACGAATGCCTCGTCAACACTTCTAATTTTCATTGAACTTAATGATCTTTGTTGAATGTCTCTATCATGCGTATTCCATAGTTAGGGACTTTGATTAAGAATAATTTGGTTGTAATGCGTATTCCATTCAATCCAATGAATTTAGGGAAATCTGAAAGTTAATTTAAGCGGACCTAATTAACTTGGAGCATTGAGTTTCATAATTTATCGAAAGACCAACTGAGAATCAATCTTGTATGCAAGTATAACATGTGTGGAGAAGAACCCCTTAGCTAGCCTTCATTCCATTTATTCCATCATCCATATTCACATTTACATTCTGCTTAGTTTATTAACTTGTTTTGTTATTTCAATTTTCGTCAAATCAAAACTCTTCCCCCCTTTTTCCTTATTGTTCAATTTAGTTTATGTTTTAAAGCATTTTGAGTCTTTGGTTTGTCTTAGTGATTTAAAGTTTAGTTTTGCATTCTTTGAGTCTAGTATAGTGTTTTAAACTTTATTTTACGTTTTTTAGTCAAATCCAAGTGATTAACAATCCCTCCTAATCCCCGGTCCAGAACGATCCCTACTTATACATATACTACAATTGATAAAAAGAGGGTTTAATTTGTGTGCGTATAAATCACGCATAAAATTTTGGCGCCGTTACCGGGGATTAGCAACTTTGCTAATCCCTTGGTTCTTTTCTTTTTTTTTGGTTTAGTTGTTTTCGTTTTAGTTTCTAACTTAATGTTGTTTTCTTTGTTTGTTGTTACTTTTGATATTTGATTTAGTTCTCTTTCTTTGATTTTAGGTACTAGAGAAGTAAGATATGGATTTTGCTAGCATTCAAGCTCAATTGGCAAATCTTACTTCTAAATTGTCGCCGTATGCCGAAAGGACCACAATGCAGAGTGTCCCTACATTTGGTGCTTCATATAGGCAAGGATTTCAAGCCAATCAATGTCCACAAAGAGATTGGAGGGATCATTCAAACTCTATATGGTGGGAAGATCAACAAGTTCAGCGTGAAGCATATTGGCAACCATATGAGGAGTTCTATTCAAGACCTATGCAGCCACCACAACTTCATATGCAATATGCTCAATTAAATTCAAGTTCGCCAATAGATTATAATCAAATTCTTAATGAAATAAATTCTTTGGCGCAGGGGTCACAAAATCAAGCCAAGGAGGCTCAACAAGAAGCATATTGGCAACCATATGAGGAGTTCAATACAACACCTATGCAGCCACCACAACCTCCCCCACAACAATTCCAATCAAGTTCAAGTATGTCC
Source organism: Pyrus communis (assembly GCF_963583255.1). Taxonomy (NCBI): domain Eukaryota; kingdom Viridiplantae; phylum Streptophyta; class Magnoliopsida; order Rosales; family Rosaceae; genus Pyrus; species Pyrus communis. The sequence goes on along the minus strand of NC_084805.1, from coordinate 9,710,226 downwards.
ATGGATAATGATAAAAATTTTCAATTACTAACCTCTTTGGCGCAGGGGTCACAAAATCAAGCCAAGGAGTTGGGTAAATTGGACGAGCAATTTGGGCAGATTATGGAGTTCATGAAACAAATTCAAGAGCAAAGTGAACTCTCCAACTCAACTATTGAAAACTCGAAGGAAGATTTTGAAATCCATAATGCTATCACTTTGGGAAGTACTATGGAGGTTGGAGCTGACCTAAAAATGTCCAAACATAGCCTAGAAGTGGATGAAGAGCTGCTAATTGAGGAGGAGGAAGAAGACATGCACACGGCAAGGGTAGAACAACCCTTGCCGCAGCCCCCTAAGCCCTCTAAACCACCCACCACCAGTAAGGACGTCCCAATTCCATGTTATTCTAATGTTATTCCACCCAATGTCCCTTTTCCTAGCAGGTTTTTGATTCCCAACCAAGAAGAGAGTAAAAAGGACATCGTGGAAGCCTTCCCAAAGGTGCAAAATGCTATTCAAATTCTTGGTGCAACACAGCAAGTTTTAGATGGTGTTGAATTCTTCAAAGGACTTTGTACACCAAGAAGAATGATTCAAGAGAAGGTAGTGGCTGGAGAAGATGTAGAAGGCATCAAAGAGGACATATTTGAAACCACAATTCCCAAGGAAGTTGGATTTTATGACACGGGACAAGTCATAACTTTCGAAGGGGTGTTTATTCTGGAGTTCATTTTGGAGCACACAGGTAAGCCGCCTCCCCGAATTTCAATTTTCTTTTATACTAACATGTGGTTAATGATCCAGGCACCCACTTTAGAATTTGAACCAATGCCGGTTCACTTCAAGTATCACCTTCCATTCAAGGACCAATTCCATGCCGTTTTATTTTATTTATGTAAAAAAAAAAAAAAAAAAAAAAAAAAAAAAAAAAAAAATGGCAGAATGATGGAGCTTCACAAAGGGCGTTTACTTGAAGCCCCACTACTGGGCAAAACTCTAGAAGCAGGAGGCATAGATGCGGAAGGCATCGGAGCGGAAGGCATCGGGGCGGAAGGTATCGGAGCGGGAGGCATCAAAGAAGAGGCCTCAATACTTGGCCAAACGCTGGATGAGCCCGGAAAAATGTGCCTCTGGAAGTAAGCCGCAAGCCTTTGACGGTCAGTTTGACGGTCACTTTGCATCCGACCATTGGATTCTTGTAGCTCATCAAGCTTCCTCTTCATACCCGTCGAATAGTTGTTGGCAAGCACGTGCAAACTTCTATTCTCGTACTTAAGCAGTTTGATCTCCTGCTTGAGACTTTCCACCTCTGCCATCAAAGATTCCACCTGACGGGAGCGGGCAAGCAGGCGTTGGCCCATGTTGGACACAGAACTCGCACACTGAACACTAAGTGCGAGGGATTCTTGAACGGCCAACTCATCAGACCGTCCTGACAGCAGCCTACTATCTTTTGGAGTAAGGAGGTTCCTAGCTACTATTGTAGCTGTTGTGGCGTCCTGCATCACAGAGTCTTCACCTGAAAGAGGACCGTTAGAAGATAAGAAAGAAGGGCGCCATACGTTACCTTGACGCGGCGCGGCCGTATCACTGCTGAGACTCAATTCTAAGCTAAGGTTCGATGGGTTTGCCATTTTTCAAAAGTGTTCAAAGAGATGGGGTGGATGGAGTTAATTCTCAAAGGGCCGGAGTCGATTTTCAAGAATGGGAATTCTTCAGAGTGTGTTTGTTGTGGTGATCGATAGCTCTATAAGAAGCCAAGGCGACGCGTCCACCAATTCGAAAAGCCGGAATTTCCGGCGTAATTTAGGCGACGCGTTCTCTGCTTTTCAGAAGACGCGTTCAACTTTGTCAAAAGATTTCTGACAAAGCTGAAAACACGTGGAGGCCATCATCGCAACTACACATCTTTAGCCGACAAAGCGCAAAGTTCGGCGACGCTTTCTCTGCTTTTCAGAAGACGTGTGCAGCTTTGTCAAAAGGAGCCGCATCTGCACTACCACGTGTCGTTCAGAAAGCGAAGGGGCGTCGTTCAGAAATCGAAGGGGCGCCTGCTCAGAAATCGAAGAGGCGTATTCAAAGATCGAAGAGGCGCCACTATTTCAAAAAGCCGGATTTGCGAGATCAAAACGTTTGTCGACAAGGGTAAAAAGTACCACCACTTGATATTATCTCTATATATGTCAACCTTCGTCTTTTATGGCAGGGCAAACCTAAAGAAAATGCCCAACTCTCTCTCACCTCTGAGGGCGCACTCCCAGCAAAGCCTTTCGAAATACTCAATTCTTTCTTCTTCCCCAAAGATGATACCAGATGCCTGGAGTACATATGACCCAGGAGGAAACGGCGGATTGAAGCATGTGCTGATTCATTCACCGCTTCTTCAAAGCAAAGGTATCTCATATCATCAAGGTCAAAAGCAAAAATATCTCATATCATGCTCTTTCCCTGTCTTTTTCTTTGTCCTTGTTCTTACTTGCATGGCAAAGTAAAAGAAGCAATCACCCGGCACTTGGAGTCAGTCTACCGATCTGGAGCCAACTGCCTGGAATCTATTCCTGATTGCTTACCTAGCGTTGCTCTCGAGTAGTCATCTTCAACGGTTGTTACACTTCCAGAGAAGGGACCACTCCTGCAAAGATTGAACAAAGAAACAGATAACAGGAGGAAGCGCAGACCTTCGGGGGAAACCAAAAGAACCATCCTGCTGCCCAGTTCAAGAAGTAGCACAAAGGAAAATCAACGATGGGCAGAAACCAGTTCAAGAGTAAGCCTGTGGAATCACAAAGATCAAAGCCTCAATGCAATCACCAAGGAGAAGAGGGAATTTACACTCCATAACCAGATTTGCGTCCCTAAACTCTTCTCTTTGTTAATTACATTATGCCATGTTTAATATGTTTAAATGTTTTTTGTGTGTTTACTTATGTTTTGTGTGAACCATATGCTTAAAACATTGAGGACAATGTTTGATTTAAGTGTGGGGGGGTAACTAAGTTTATTTAATGCAAATTTGTGGGATTTTATCACCCATAACTTCAAATGTTGTTCCTTGCTGTTTTAAGGTGTTTTTAAGTTGTTTTAGAGTGTTTTAGTGTGTTTTGTTTTATAACTCCGAAAATCACATAAAAATTTGAAAAACTTGTTTTAAAAACCCTAAAAAGAGTGTTTTGAGTCGTTTTTGTGTGTTTGTGTCTTAGGGTACCTTCCAACACAATGATAAGGATTTGGTTTATAATTGCATGACGGTTAGAAAGAGTTATAAACATAGAGAAAAGTTTGATTTACTCTTGGTATATGCTTGGTTATGGTTATAATGTATGACTTCACATGCAATCATAAAAGAAAAATTCGTTTTTGTAACATGCTTGAAGGAAGGAACTCAAACAAACGCTACAACCCTGAGAGACTTGAGCCTATAACGTTCTTTGGAGAGTATAATCTGTGATTTCTTGTTTTCTAAAGTCGTTGCATGATCTCATTATTCTTTGCTTGGTTACTACTTAGAAGGCGTTTCATCATATAGTTCCAAATGCTAGAACTCATGCCCATTTCATTCAAAGCATGTTATTGATTTGCATAACACATATTCAAGAAGAAGTTGTGTAGTGACCACCATCATAGCCAAATAGCCTTACTTCCCATACTTCGTATATGTTGTAAGTTTTAACCCCGTTGAGCCTCGTTTTGCCTTTATTCCTTGTTTACCCATATCACCCCTTACCTAGCTTAGAGTAGGACTTTCCTATACCCTTGTTCTTAAAGTTTAGTGAGCATGACTTAAATGAATTCCTTTTGAGTTACATTATGCAAGAAAATGAGTGTGGGGGAGTAAAAGTTTGTTCTTACGTTTATATGTATGTTTTGAGATTCAAAAGAAAAAGAAGAAAAAAAAAAGAAAAAAAAAAAAAAAGAGGAGTGAAAATAAGTAAGAATGAACTCACGAGCGTTGATGGTTGAAGAAAGGGTCCAAAAAGTTGAATATGGCCCTAAGTTTTGTGTGATTTTCCCTTGGGTGTTCAAAGTTGACTTCTGCGTTCTTAAGGGAATTCTAAGTGTCTAATTCAATACTTTGCTCACTATTGCTTTAAGAATGTTTGTTTATCCTTCACCTTTCATTGTTAGCCAATACCCTAGCCCCGTTACTACCCTTTGACTTCTATATTGAGTGTTATGTATTTCAATTGTGGAGTTTGAACTTGGTATAAACTTATGGTGTCACTGGTTCTCGCGTCTAAGTAGTAGCATTCCATTCATGAGATCATATCTAAACATGCTTATTAACTCCAGAAAATGCTTTCCTTATTATAACATATGTGAGTGTTCATCTACATGTTTACATCAATCTTCTCACATATACCTAGTGTAGGGTGTGTAGTCAGAAAATCTGTGTGAAAAACGAGAGTACATCTAGTAAGAAATTGAGGGAATTCTCTAAAGGCATGTTACTACATTTGAAATGTGTTTTAATTGCTTAATTGTGAACTAGTATGTGGTGACTATGATTAAGAATGTACTTAAGTGTAAAGATGGCTCAAATCTGTGAGAATAATGATTTTTAACTTGTCATATGCATTGGAAGTCCCTGATACGATTGTTGGAAGGTGTAGGTTGTGTTTTGTTCTTTTTGTTTTGTTTTTCTGTTTTGCTCGAGGACTAGCAAAAGCTAAGTGTGGGGGTATTTGATAGGAGCATATTTATGCGACTTAAATGGCTTGTTCTCGTACATTTACGTTATGTTTCTTTAGTTATTTTAGTACTTTAAGCTATTTTCGTGTGTTTGTAGGTCCAAAGGGCTAAAGGAGCAAAAAGATGCATTTTGGAGACTTTTGGAGCACTTTTGGGCTAAGGACGGATAGCTTATGCTTGAAGCCAAAGTGTTGGACGAAATTGAAGACCTAATTGGAGCCAAAGTGTTGGAACCTTGTTCTCTTTAGTTTTAGGACATTTAAACCTTTCCTAATCCCAATCATGCCATGCATAACACACATCCATTCTAACACATTGTCATTGCACATGCATTTCCTTCATTAGTTAACCCACATGCACTTATCACTTATCATCACCACATATCATATCACTTAATCACTTATCACTTATCATCACCACTTAACCACTTATCATATCATAACCACATATCATATCACTTATCACTTATCACTTAACATAACATCCACCTACTTCACCTACAACATCCACTTCACCTACAACATCCACCTACTTCACCTACAACATCCACCCACTTCACCTACAACATCCACCTACTTCACCTACAACATCCACCTACTTCACCTACAACATCCACTTCACCTACAACATCCACCTACTTCACCTACAACATCCACCTACTTCACCTACAAATGACATAGCCATATGTTCCCTCCACTACTCCTATAAATACCCTTGCATTCATTCATTCAATTGACATCTCATTTCATACACAACACATTACAAACACATTCTCCCTTCCCTAGCCGTGAGCTTCCCATCTCTCCCCTTATAATCCAAAAACCATCTTTCCATTTCCACCATTCCTCATCCATTTCCATAATTCCCCAAACCTCACCTTAGACCTTGTGCTACAACAACGAGGAAGATAAGAGGGCCTAAACGTTCATACAATTCAAGTTTGAGTTGTTGGAATGTTTAGGTGTTTCTTTGATTTCAAAGTTTAAATTCAATTCTCTTTGTTTTGTACGTATGAGGAATGGAAGAGAAGAGTGCCTAAACGTTCATACAATTCAAGTTTGAGTTGTTGGAATGTTTAGGTGTTTCTTTGATTTCAAAGTAATGAGGAACTAATCCCCCTTTAGCTAGGGGGTGATTCGAAACTATGTTTATATTTGCAATATGAATTGATTACTTTTGGTTGGAATTTCATAAGTTGTGGATTCAATTCATTTAACTGTTTGATTGATAACTTATTTATGTATGTTCATTGAGATTGCAAGCTTAATTTTCATGCATGAATATGACGCTAGAATATAAGTGAGTTTCATCTAATCGTTATGAACTTATATTCACAAGTAGTGGAGGTTGCTTATAAACAATCGCGTTAAACGAATTCTTGGCATAAGTTTCATGCGTATTCCATAGTAACGAATGCCTCATCAACACTTCTAATTTTCATTGAACTTAATGATCTTTGTTGAATGTCTCTATCATGCGTATTCCATAGTTAGGGACTTTGATTAAGAATAATTTGGTTGTAATGCGTATTCCATTCAATCCAATGAATTTAGGGAAATCTGAAAGTTAATTTAAGCGGACCTAATTAACTTGGAGCATTGAGTTTCATAATTTATCGAAAGACCAACTGAGAATCAATCTTGTATGCAAGTATAACATGTGTGGAGAAGAACCCCTTAGCTAGCCTTCATTCCATTTATTCCATCATCCATATTCACATTTACATTCTGCTTAGTTTATTAACTTGTTTTGTTATTTCAATTTTCGTCAAATCAAAACTCTTCCCCCCTTTTTCCTTATTGTTCAATTTAGTTTATGTTTTAAAGCATTTTGAGTCTTTGGTTTGTCTTAGTGATTTAAAGTTTAGTTTTGCATTCTTTGAGTCTAGTATAGTGTTTTAAACTTTATTTTACGTTTTTTAGTCAAATCCAAGTGATTAACAATCCCTCCTAATCCCCGGTCCAGAACGATCCCTACTTATACATATACTACAATTGATAAAAAGAGGGTTTAATTTGTGTGCGTATAAATCACGCATCAGTGACGTAGTCCTGCCTCTTGCCATTGATGTGCCCTGTAGTTACTACTTGGAGCTTGTTGTAATGCGTCACTTTTACCGTGTGGAGTTGTGCAAAAGACTACATCGTTTTTACACTGTGTAATGCCTTTTGGTCAACTTTCCTTGGTGGTGATGTTGGCCTGCTCCTTGCTGCTGCTTGGAGCTACTCACTTTGTTGTGCTCGATCAAGCTTTGTGGCTGATTTCTTTCATTGCTACGACTTCATCAACATCATCATTTGATTCCCACGAGGTTAGTCTTGTATGTCTTTTCTTTTCTTACCGTGTCCTACTCTTGCTTATGTTGCTTTGTTTTATTTGTTACAGCTATGGTATTTTTCAAGTGTTTCAAGAACAATACCATCACTATTCTTGTAAAGGAAGGTGATTCGCGAGATAGGGGGGACGACGTTGAAGCTTTGTGCGTCATTGATTGGACTTACGACGCTTGTTCTTCCTATAAAAGACACCTCAATGCACATTAAGTCATGGTCTTCTGAAGTGTTTTGGGAGGTGACGGACTTTAGTCAATCAACTACGAAGAAGAAGGCATGTACGTCGAAGGTTCTTGTTTTGAACCCTTGCATTATGTTCGTGATAACTCACCAGCTTTGTTTGAGCTTCTTGGTGATCTCATCTGTAGCAAAGCTATGACTTGAAGTAATGCCTTGTCGACTACTGGAGAAGCTGCCTATGTTTAGTTTTACTGGGAGTGGCTTGAAGATGTCTTAAGCCGATCCAAAGATGTGCTTACCAACGTGGCCCTTTATCACGCTGTGTACAAATCTTTGTTTAGCTACGATCGCCATCCTTTTATCCTTTGTGAGTTCTTCAAGCATTGGTGTTTAGCAACTAACACACTTCACATAGCTGAAGGGGAGATGTCGATTTCACTTTAGGATCTTCACAAGATAGGAGGAGTTTTCTCATCGCAACAGCCAATGATTGCTTACAAGTTATCGCATTTTGTTTTGGGCATATCAAGCATAAAGATTTCTTCATGGATCCGATTTTGGTACTGGGATGCCATAAAGTACAAGAGGCCTTCAAAGAAAAGTGGTTGCAATAAGACAACCAAGCTAAAGGAAGACTTGGATCCATTAGGTGTTATTGGTCCAGCTGGGCGCCATATTCCTACTGAGTTGAGAGCATTTAAGGATCTTGGCGTAGTGCTTGAGCACTTGGAAGAATCTTACCTAGCCACTTTCTTAGCTTGTTGGCTTTGTAAGTTTGTTTTCCCCAAAGACTGATAGGAGCATATTCATGCGACTTAAATGGCTTGTTCTCGTGCATTTACGTTATGTTTCTTTAGTTATTTTAGTACTTTAAGCTATTTTCGTGTGTTTGTAGGCCGAAAGGGCTAAAGGAGCAAAAAGATGCATTTTGGAGACTTTTGGAGCACTTTTGGGCTAAGGATGGATAGCTTATGCTTGGAGCCAAAGTGTTGGACGAAATTGAAAACCTAATTGAAGACCAAAGTGTTGGAACCTTGTTCCCTTTAGTTTTAGGATATTTAAACCTTTCCTATATCCTTAGTCGTGCATAACATTCCAACATTCCACTCCTTCATTCACCACTTATCATATCATACACTTATCTTATCATCACCACATATCATTCATTTATTACTTATCATATCATTCATTCATCTACATATCAATAACCACTTATCATTCATTTATTACTTATCATATCATTCATTCATCTACATATCAATAACCACTTATCTTATCACTCAACATATCATTCATTTATCACTCAACATATCATTCACTTACCACTCAACATATCACTCAACATATCATACACTTATCATTTATCATACTCATAATTATCTACACATTACAACCTAAAACACATGCACATTCATCCACATGCACAAACACACATTATTGCCGTGCACATTCCATTGCACTCCTCCTTTCATTTTCAGCCACATTCCACAAGCATTTGCACATGCATTCCCTCACCAAGAAATCATTCAACACATGCATTCACTCTTTAATCCACATGCATTCACACACACTTCACACAAACAACATTCACATGCAAACACAAGCTTTAACCAACAAACAAAACAGCCAACACATGCACCATTACACTATTGCCGTGAGTTTCATTCCATTTCCAACATCTTAACATGCATTTCCAGCTTTCACATGCCTTCACATTCATTTCCAAACAATAATCACTTCAAATCACACGCACAAACATGCATTTTCAGCACCATTACACTATTGTCGTGAGTTTCATTCCATTTCCAACATCTTCACATGCATTTCCAGCTTTGCACATGCATTTCCCTTTCATTTCAACCCACATGCATCCTTTAATCATTCAAACATGCAGCCACATTCCCTCCTAGCTGCCATGTTCCCCCATTTCACCTATAAATAAGCATCCATTCTTCCACAATTCATTCACTCTTCCATACACATTTTCAGTTACAAACACCAAGCAACAAACCCATTCCATTGCCGTGAGTCCCACTTCATTTTCTGCATATTTTCTCTTCACTCTTCCATCTCCAACCACTCCCTACTCCATTCCACATACACCTAAAGCCCTTAACATCTCCTTAGACCTTGTGCCACAACGAAGAGGAAGAGAAGAGTGCCTAAACGTTCATACAATTCAAGTTTGAGTTGTTGGAATGTTTGGGTGTTTCTTTGATTTCAAAGTTATAATTTAATTCTCTTTGTTTTGTACGTATGACGAATGGAAGATAAGAGTGCCTAAACGTTCATACAATTCAAGTTTGAGTTGTTGGAATGTTTAGTTGTTTCTTTGATTTCAAGGTTATGAGGAACTAAACCCCCTTTAGCTAGGGGGTGATTCGAAACTATGTTTATATTTGCAATATGAATTGATTACTTTTGGTTGGAATTTCATAAGTTGTGGATTCAATTCGTTTAACTGTTTGATTGATAACTTATTTATGTATGTTCATTGAGATTGCAAGCTTAATTTTCATGCATGAATATGACGCTAGAATATAAGTGAGTTTCACCTAATCGTTATGAACTTATATTCACAAGTAGTCGAGGTTGCTTATAAACAATCGCTTTAAACGAATTCTTGGCATAAGTTTCATGCGTATTCCATAGTAACGAGTGCCTCGTCAACACTTATAATTTTCATTGAACTTAATGATCTTTGTTGAATGTCTCTATCATGCGTATTCCATAGTTAGGGACTTTGATTAAGAATAATTTGGTTGTAATGCGTATTCCATTCAATCCAATGAATTTAGGGAAATCTGAAAGTTAATTTAAGCGGACCTAATTAACTTGGAGCATTGAGTTTCACAACTTATCGAAAGACCAACTGAGAATCAATTTTGTATGCAAGTGTAACATGTGTGGAGAAGAACCCCTTAGCTATTCCATCATCCATATTTTCATCACATTCATCTTTACTATCTGTTTTAAATTATAATCTGTCCGTTTAATTTAATCTCGTCCAACCATAATTCCCCCCTCTATTTTGTTAAGTCTTAATCATTTGATTTGTCTTATTTTATGTTTTTAAGTATTGGAGTCTTTTGAACTTGTTTTGAGTCTTTTAGTTTGTCTTAGTGTTTTAAAAGTTAGTTTTATTTATTTGAGTCAAGTGTTTAGCATCCCTAGTTAATCCCCGGTTAGAACGATCCCTACTTACATCATTACTACAATTGTCACAAATAGGGTTTAGTTTGTGTGCGTATAATTCACGCATCAAATTTTGGCGCCGTTGCCGGGGATTAGCAACTTTGCTAATCCTTTGTCTTTATTTTTATATTTTGTTTTTCGTGCATTCTTATTTTAGATTCTTAGTTTGTTTGTTTCCTTGTTTTTTAGGTACTGTGTATGACTCGTAGCTCTCGGCCTATTATAGAGAACATCTCCGACTTTGACGGTGATTTTGAACGCACTTTGAGGAGAACGAGGAGTCAACAAGAGCCACCACAACCTCCACCACAACCTGGGCGTGAAGAAGACGAAGTAGGTGTAGAAGAAAAGCCCACAGATCAGATTTTTGAAGAAAAACAAGCCATGGCAGCAGATAATAGAACCATCAAGGAGCTTTCGGCCTCGGGTTTGGATAATGCATTGCCTCTTTGTATCCAATACCCCACGGCTGCAGAGGGGAAGACTGAGGAATTTGAACTCAAATCCAGTTTGTTACACCATATTCCGAAGTTCCATGGTTTGTCTATGGAAGACCCCAACAAACACTTGAAGGAGTTCGAGGTGGTTTGTTCGAGCATGACCCCCGTCAATGTGGATGGGAGTATATTAAAGATGAAGGCCTTTCCATTTTCACTTATGGACAAGGCCAAAGATTGGCTCTACGAACTAGCCCCGGGAACTGTGACTTCGTGGGAGAGTATGAAGCGTGCTTTCTTGGAGAAATTCTTCCCTACTTCGAGAGTGATTCTCTTACGGAAGAAAATTAGTGGTATTCAACAGAATCATGGTGAGACATTCCCGGCTTATTATGAGCGCTTCAAGGGCCTTGTAGCTTCATGTCCTCAACATCAAATGAAGGAGGAACTTCTCCTTCAATATTTCTATGAGGGCCTCCTTCCTATCGAACGTCAAATGCTTGATGCATCAGCGGGAGGAGCATTGGTGGACAAAACACCAAGGGATGCCAAGATTCTCATAGCCAACCGAGCGCTCAACGCTCAACAATATGAAGGAGTGGGCCAAAGGGAAGCCCCACGGCAACAAAGTGTAAATGAGGTGAGTGCTATTTCTGAAATTCAATCACAACTTGCTAATCTTAATTCTCTTGTTTCTCAGGTTGTGATTGGTCCAAAAGCACAAGAACACCAAGTTTGTGGCGTGTGCTCAATTCAAGGGCATCCATCCGACAAGTGCCCTCAACTAATCGAGAATGGTGGGTGGGAATCTGCCAATGCAATTGGTTTCCAAGGACAAAATCAAAACAACCCATACTCGAACACTTACAATGTCGGATGGAGGGACCATCCAAACTTCAAATGGAGGGAGCCACAACAAGCTGCCCAACAAGGAGGATTTAGGCCAAACCCCCCTGGTTTTTATTCCAAGCCGTATGCACCCCAACAACCCCAACAACCTTCGGCATCATCTCATTCAGGTACGTCCTTGGAAAGTGATCAAGCTATGCAATTACTAACCTCTATTTCGCAGGGGTTGCAAAATCAAAACAACCGGATAGCAAATAACGAGAAGGAGATGATGGATATGAAGAAACAAATAGGGTAGATTTCTGAGTTCCTTGGACAGATTAGAGAGCAAGGAAAGCTTCCTAGCTCAACCACAGTCAATCCAAAGGGAGGATTCAAATCCGCCAAGGCCATCACCCTAAGGGGTGGAAAAGAAGTTGGGACCGAGCCAAACAATCCCAAATCTGCCCAGAAAGTAGATGAAGAGACGACACAACCTGAGGAAGTGTCTAGCTCACCCACGGTAAGGGTGAAAAACCCAATGCCGCAGGCCCCCAATCACCCTAACTCGGCCAAATCAGGTAATTTAAGTTCAAATTCATGTACTTCACGTCCTAATCTGCCCAATGTACCTTTTCCTCGCAGGTTCATGCAAGAAAAAAAGGAAGAAAGCGAGAAGGACATTCTTGAAACGTTCCGGAAGGTGCAAGTGAACATACCGCTTCTCGATGCAATCAAACAGGTTCCAAAGTATGCTAAATTCCTCAAGGACCTATGCAATACAAAGAGAAGAAGGGCAAACAAAGAGGTAGTGAAGGTAAGCGAGAATGTGTCCGCTGTTTTGCAACGTAAACTGCCTACCAAGTGCAAAGACCCCGGTAGTTTCACGATTCCTTGTGTGATTGGACATAATCGTTTTGAACATGCCATGCTTGATTTAGGTGCATCTATAAATGTGATGCCTTATTCTATTTATGCATCTATCAATTTGGGTGAATTAAAACAAGATGGTGTAATTATACAATTGGCCGATCGTTCTAACGCGTATCCAAAAGGAGTTTTGGAAGATGTGCTTGTGCAGGTGAACCATTTAATTTTTCCGGCTGATTTCTACGTCCTAGACATGGAGGATTCAGCCCATTCTACATCTTTGCCGATTCTCCTTGGTAGGCCATTCATGAAGACGGCCCGAACGAAGATTGATGTATACAAAGGCACCTTAACAATGGAATTCGATGGGGAAGTGATTGATTTTAATATTTCTGAAACTATGAGATATCCCGTTGATGACCATTCTTGTTTTTCCATTGATGTTATCGATTCTTTGGCGCAGGTATACCTTGAAGAATTGAACGAGGACGCCCTGGAAACAACAATCACTAAGGCCATAGACTGCAAAAATGAAGGATTTGGGCCAATGCAAGGCCACGGCAAGGAGGAGGAATTCTTTGCCATGGGTTCTAGTGAAGAAATAATTGAGGTTGTGGCAGCCCTTGAGTCATTGCCATAACAATATGGTAAGGTTCCACTCTCACTTTCAAATTCAGTTTCCACTAAGATGCTACCTTCTGTTGTTCAGGCACCATCGCTTGAACTTAAGCCGTTGCCGGACCATTTGAAGTATGTGTTTTTGGGAGAAGGCGAAACATTGCCCGTCATCATTTCATCAAGTCTCACGGCAATGGAGGAGGAGAAGCTTGTGAGGGTGCTGCGAGAACACAAAACGGCCATAGGGTGGACTTTGGCCGACATTAAAGGAATAAGCCCTACCACATGCATGCACCGTATACTTCTTGAGGAGGGGACTAAGCCATCCCGAGAGGCTCAACGCCGTCTCAACCCTCCGATGATGGAAGTGGTGAAGAAGGAAATAATCAAGCTTTTGGATTGCGGAGTGATCTACCCTATCTCCGATAGCCGTTGGGTCTCTCCAGTTCAAGTCGTTCCCAAGAAGTCCGGAGTAACTGTTATCAAGAATGATGAGAATGAGCTCGTACCTACACGCATTCAGACTGGATGGCGAGTATGTATCGATTACCGGAAGCTAAATGCCATGACTAGGAAAGATCACTTTCCTTTGCCATTCATCGACCAGATGCTCGAAAGGTTAGCCGGTCATGCCTTTTACTGTTTTCTTGATGGATACTCTGGATATAACCAAATTGTGATAGCCCCGGATGATCAAGAGAAGACCACATTCACATGTCCCTTTGGAACATTTGCTTATCGTCGCATGTCATTTGGCTTATGCAACGCACCGGCCACTTTCCAAAGGTGTATGGTAAGTATATTTTCCGATTTTGTTGAAAAGATCATTGAGGTTTTCATGGATGATTTCAGTGTGTTTGGGAGTTCATTTGATAATTGCTTGGATAATCTAACCTTAATTTTGAAACGATGTGTTGAAACTAACCTTGTCTTGAATTGGGAGAAATGTCACTTTATGGTGAAACAAGGTATAGTTTTAGGACATATTGTTTCAGAAAAAGGAATTGAAGTAGATAAATCGAAAATAGACCTTGTACGTCACTTACCCTCTCCTACTTCGGTTAGAGAGGTACGTTCGTTTCTTGGCCATGCAGGGTTCTATAGGCGTTTTATCAAGGACTTCTCCAAGATGTCCAACCCTCTTTGCCGATTGCTTCAAAAAGATGTGCCATTCAAGTTTGATGAAGAGTGTAATTCGGCATTTAACCAACTCAAGGAGAAGCTAGTCTCAGCCCCCATTATTGTACCTCCAGATTGGAGCCTTCCGTTCGAGCTCATGTGCGATGCATCCGACTATGCATTAGGAGCTGTTCTAGGACAAAGAAGAGACAAGCGGCCGCATGTCATATACTATGCCTCTCGGACTCTCAATGATGCCCAATTGAACTACTCCACGACGGAAAAAGAACTTCTAGCTGTGGTTTTTGCTTTAGATAAATTCCGTTCATATTTAATTGGTACTAAAGTAATCGTTTATTCTGATCATGCAGCTTTGAGGTACTTGATCACGAAAAAGGAAGCAAAGCCGAGGCTTATCCGTTGGATTCTTCTTCTTCAAGAATTTGATATTGAAATCCGGGATACGAAAGGAAGCGAGAATGTAGTGGCTGACCATTTAAGCCGAATGATCCACGAGGAGCATGAACATGCCGTACCTATCCCTGAAACTTTTCCTGATGAGCAGCTGCTATCCATTAAGGTAAGTGAACCATGGTATGCAGATTTAGTGAATTACTTGGTGGCTAAACAAATTCCAAATGAACTAAACAAGCACCAACGTGATAAGCTTAAAAATGATGCACGTTTCTATGTTTGGGATGACCCTTATTTGTGGAAGTATTGCTCAGATCAAATTGTACGTAGATGTGTGCATAATTCTGAATTTCACTCAATTCTAAGCTTTTGTCACACATATGCATGTGGTGGTCATTTTGGCACACAACGCACTGCCCTCAAGGTTCCAGAGTGTGGTTTTTATTGGCCGACTATATTTAGGGATGCTAGAACCTTTTGTATGTCTTGTGATCGTTGCCAACGAATGGGTAACATAGGTACCAAGGACCAAATGCCGCAAACCCCTGTCTTTAATGTTGAAATTTTTGATGTTTGGGGCATTGATTTCATGGGCCCTTTCCCTCCATCTTATGGTTTCACTTATATCTTGCTAGCCGTTGATTATGTTTCTAAATGGGTGGAAGCAAAAGCCACCCGTACTAACGATTCTAAGGTGGTTGCAGATTTCGTGAAAACTAACATTTTTGCTAGGTTTGGAATGCCGAGAGTAATCATAAGTGATGGAGGGTCTCACTTTTGCAATCGGACCATTGAGGCGTTGCTAAGAAAGTACCATGTCAACCATAAGGTCTCCACACCTTACCATCCTCAAACAAATGGCCAAGCCGAGGTGTCTAACCGAGAAATCAAACAAATTTTGGAGAAGACCGTTGGACCAACAAGGAGGGATTGGAGCTTACGTTTAGATGATGCACTGTGGGCATATCGTACGGCATACAAAACACCCATTGGGATGTCACCTTTTCGGCTCGTCTATGGTAAGCCATGTCATTTGCCCGTAGAGTTAGAGCACAAGGCACATTGGGCCGTGAAGACTTTCAACATGGACATAGATGCAGCGGGAGTTCATAGGAAGCTCCAATTGAATGAACTTGAGGAGATTCGGAATGAAGCCTATGAGAATGCCCGGATGTACAAAGCCAAGACCAAAGCATTCCATGATAAAATGATTCGAACCAAGACCTTCACAGTTGGGCAGAAAGTGTTACTTTTCAACTCTCGCCTACGTTTGTTTCCTGGTAAGTTGCGTTCTAAATGGATTGGCCCGTTTGTTGTTACTAATGTTTTCCCTCATGGTGCAGTGCAAATCAAAAGTTCAAGGACGCAGCAAGAATTCAAAGTGAATGGGCATCGATTGAAGCCCTATTACGAGATGTTTGAGGAGCATGTCGTGGAGGAGGTACCCCTCCATGCCGTGGAATCTAGTCAAGCTTAAACGGAGGTACCGTCCGGCTGCAAGACGTAAAACAAAGCGCTACTTGGGAGGCAACCCATGCATTCAACAAAGGAAGACTTAGAAAGCACCATCTTTCTTTGTTGCTATTTCGTTTCTGCCTTGTTAGGTTGTTTAGTTGTTATTGTTTGTTTGTTTATTAATTGTGTGAGTCTATGATTGTAACATTGAGAAAATGTTTGATTTATTGATAGGCACTGCTAAACAAAGAAAGATGGTGCTTCACAAAGGTTGTTTGCTTGAGGCCCCACTACGTGGCTTTACTCTTGGAGTGGAAGGCGTAGGAATAGAAGGCATCGGAGTGGAAGGCGTAGGAACAGAAGGCATCGGAGCGGGAGGCATCGAAGATTGAGCATTCCAGGCCTCAATACTTGGCCAAGCGCTGGATGAGCCAGGAAAAAGGTGCCTCTGGAGGAAAGACGAAAACCTTTGACGGTCACTGTGAATCCGACCTTCAGACTCTTGCAACTCATCAAGCTTCCTCTTCATGCCCGTCGAATAGTTGTTTGCAAGCACGTGCAAACTTCTATTCTCATACTTCAGCTGCTGGATCTCCTGCTTGAGACTTTCCACCTCTGCCATCAATGATTCCACCTGACGGGAGCGGGCAAGCAGGCGTTGGCCCATGTTGGACACAGAGCTCGCACACTGAACACTAAGTGCGAGATACTCTTGAACGGCCAACTCATCGGACCGTCCTGACAGCAGCCTACTATCTTTTGGTGTGAGGAGGTTCCTAGCTACTATTGTAGCTGTTGTGGCGTCTTGCATCACGGAGTCTTCACCTGTAAGAAGACCGTTAGAAGATAAAAAAGAAGGGCGCCATACGTTACCTTGACGCGGCGCGCCCGTATCACTGCTAAGGCTCAATTCCAAGCTAAGGTTCGATGAGTTTGCCATTTTTTCAAAAGTGTTCAAAGAGAAGGGATGGAGTTAAATTTCAAAGGGCCGGAGTCGATTTTCAAGAATGGGAAATCTTCAGTGTGTGTTTGTTGTGGTGATCGATAGCTCAATAAAAAAGCCAAGGCGACGCGTCCACCAATTCAAAAAGCCGGAATTTTCGGCGTAATTTAGGCGACGCTTTCTCGGCTTTTCAGAAGGCGCGTTCAACTTTGTCAAAAGATTTCTTCTTTTCAAACAACACGTGGAGGCCATCATCACAACTACACATCTTTAGCCGACAAGCGCAAAGTTCGGCGACGCTTTCTCTGCTTTTCAGAAGACGCGTGTAGCTTTGTCAAAAGGAGCCGCATCTGCACTACCACGTGTCGCTCAGAAATCGAAGGGGCGCCTGCTCAGAAATCGAAGAGGCGTATTCAAAAATCGAAGAGGCGCCACTATTTCAAAAAGCCATAGTTGCGGGATCAAAACGTTTGTCGACAAAGGTAAAAAGTACCACCACTTGCTATTATCTCTATATATGTCGACCTTCGTCTTTTATGGCAGGGCAAACCTGAAGAAAATGCCCAACTCTCCCTCACCTCTGAGGATGCACTCCCAGCAAAGCCTTTCGAAATACTAAATTCTTTCTTCTTCCCCAAAGATGATACCAGATGTCTGGAGTACAGATGACCGAGGAGGGAACAGCACAACAAATACATGTGCTGATTCAACCAACCGCTTCTTCAAAAGCAAAGGTATCTCATATCATCAAGGTCAAAAGCGAAAGTATCTCATATCATGCTCTTTCCCTGTCTTTTTCTTTGTCCTTGTTCTTACTCGCATGGCAAAGTAAAACAAGCAATCAGCCGGCACTTGGAGTCAGTCTTCCGTTCTGGAGCCAACTGCCTGGAATCTATTCCTGATTGCTTACCTAGCGTTGCTCTCGAGTAGTCATCTTCAACGGTTGATACACTTCCGGAGAAGGGACCACTTCTGCAAAGGGGAGCGAGTAAGGCAAGTGAAAATGATACATTGAAGCATGTGGAGACAAACATAGGCTGAGTTATCCTCCAACCCTTTTCAATACGAATTGGAAAGATTGAACAAAGAAACAGACCAAAAGGGTAAGCTCAGACCTTCGGGGAAGACCAAAAGAATCCTCCAGCCCAGTAGCACAAAGGAAAATCAATGATGGGCGGAAACCAGTTCGAGAGTAAACCTGTGGAATCATCAAGATCAAGCCTCATTGCAATCAACAAAGAGAAGATGGAATTTACACTCCATAACCAGATTTGCGTCCCTAAACTCTTCTCTTTGTTAATTACATTTTGCCATGTTTAGTATGTTTAAGTGCTTTTTGTGTGTTTACTTATGTTTTGTGTGAATCTATGCTTAAAACATTGAGGACAATGTTTGATTTAAGTGTGGGGGGGTAACTAATGTTGTTAATGCAAATTCGTGGGATTTTATCACCCATAACTTCAAATGTTGTTCCTTGCTGTTTTAAGGTGTTTTTAAATTGTTTTAGAGTGTTTTAGTGTGTGTTGTTTTATAACTCCGAAAATCACATAAAAATTTGAAGAAAATGTTTTGAAAAGCCTAAAAAGAGTGTTTTGAGTCGTTTTTGTGTGTTTGTGTCTTAGGGTACCTTCCAACGTTTGACGAGGATTTGGTTTGTAATTGCATGACTGTTAAAAAGAGTTATAAACATAGAGAAAAGTTTGGTTTACTCTTGGTTTATGCTTAGTTATGGTTATAATGTATGACTTCACATGCAATCATAAAAGAAAAATTCGTTTTTGTAACATGCTTGAAGGAAGGAACTCAAACAAACGCTACAACCCTGTGAGACTCGAGCCATTACCTTCTTTGGAGAGTTATTTTCTGTGATTCTTTGTTTTCTAAAGTTGTTGCATGATCTCATTATTCCTTGCTTGGTTACTACTTAGAATGCAATTGTATCATGATAGAACTAAATGCTAGAACTTATATCCGTTTCATTCAAAGCATGACATTGAATTGCATAACATATATCAAGATGAAGTTGTGTAGTTGCCACCATAACCAAATAGCCTTACTTCCCATATTTCGTATTTATTGTAAGTTTTAACCCCGTTGAGCCTCGTTTAGCCTTTATTCTTTGTTAACCCACATCACCCCTTACCTAGCCTAGAGTAGGACTTTCCTATACCCTTGTTCTTAAAGTATAGTGAGCATGACTTAAATGAATTCCTTTTGAGTTACATTATGCAAGAAAATGAGTGTGGGGGAGTAAAAGTTTGTTCTTACGTTTATATGTATGTTTTGAGATTCATAAAAAAAAAAAAAAAACAAAAAAAAAAAAAAAAAAAAAGAGTGAAAATAAGTAAGAATGAACTCACGAGCGTTGATGGTTGAAGAAAGGGTCCAAAAAGTTGAATATGGCCCTAAGTTTTGTGTGATTTTCCCTTGGGTGTTCAAAGTTGACTTCTGCGTTCTTAAGGGAATTCTAAGTGCCTAATTCAATACTTTGCTCACTATTGCTTTAAGAATGTTTGTTTATCCTTCACCTTTCATTGTTAGCCAATACCCTAGCCCCGTTACAACCCTTTGACTTCTATCTTGAGTGTTATGTGTTTCAAAATGTGGAGTTTGGAATTGATATGAGCTTATGGTGTCACTGGTTCTCGCGTCTAAGTAGTAGCATTCCATTCATGAGATCATGCTTAAACATGCTTATTAACTCCAGAAATTGCTTCCTTTGAAATACATTTATGTGAGTGTTCATTTTTATGTTTACATCAATCTTCTCACATATACCTAGTGTAGGGTGTGTAGTCAGAAAATCTGTGTGAAAAACGAGAGTATATCTTGTAAGGATTTGAGCAAATTCTCTAAGGCATGTTACTACATTCGAAATGTGTTTTAAATGCTTAATTGTGAACTAGTATGTGGTGACTATGAGTAAGAATGTACTTAAGTGTAAAGATGGCTAAAATCTGTGGGAATAATGATTTTTAACTTGTCATGTGCTTTGGAAATCCCTGAGACGTTTGTTGGAAGGTTTAGGTTGTGTTTTACTTGTTCGTTTTGTTTTGTTTCTGGTTTCTTTTGTTTTGTTTTGCTCGAGGACTAGCAAAAGATAAGTGTGGGGGTATTTGATAGGAGCATATTCATGCGACTTAAATGGCTTGTTCTCGTGCATTTACGTTATGTTTCTTTAGTTATTTTAGTACTTTAAGCTATTTTCGTGTGTTTGTAGGCCGAAAGGGCTAAAGGAGCAAAAAGATGCATTTTGGAGACTTTTGGAGCACTTTTGGGCTAAGGATGGATAGCTTATGCTTGGAGCCAAAGTGTTGGACGAAATTGAAAACCTAATTGAAGACCAAAGTGTTGGAACCTTGTTCCCTTTAGTTTTAGGATATTTAAACCTTTCCTATATCCTTAGTCGTGCATAACATTCCAACATTCCACTCCTTCATTCACCACTTATCATATCATACACTTATCTTATCATCACCACATATCATTCATTTATTACTTATCATATCATTCATTCATCTACATATCAATAACCACTTATCATTCATTTATTACTTATCATATCATTCATTCATCTACATATCAATAACCACTTATCTTATTACTCAACATATCATTCATTTATCACTCAACATATCATTCACTTATCACTTATCTTATCATTCACTTACCACTCAACATATCATACACTTATCATTTATCATACTCATAATTATCTACACATTACAACCTAAAACACATGCACATTCACCCACATGCACAAACACACATTATTGCCGTGCACATTCCATTGCACTCCTCCTTTCATTTTCAGCCACATTCCACATGCATTTGCACATGCATTCCCTCACCAAGAAATCATTCAACACATGCATTCACTCTTTAATCCACATGCATTCACACACACTTCACACAAACAACATTCACATGCAAACACAAGCTTTAACCAACAAACAAAACAGCCAACACATGCACCATTACACTATTGCCGTGAGTTTCATTCCATTTCCAACATCTTCACATGCATTTCCAGCTTTCACATGCCTTCACATTCATTTCCAAACAATAATCACTTCAAATCACATGCACAAACATGCATTTTCAGCACCATTACACTATTGCCGTGAGTTTCATTCCATTTCCAACATCTTCACATGCATTTCCAGCTTTGCACATGCATTTCCCTTTCATTTCAACCCACATGCATCCTTTAATCATTCACACATGCAGCCACATTCCCTCCTAGCTGCCATGTTCCCCTATTTCACCTATAAATAAGCATCCATTCTTCCACAATTCATTCACTCTTCCATACACATTTTCAGTTACAAACACCAAGCAACAAACCCATTCCATTGCCGTGAGTCCCATTTCATTTTCTGCATATTTTCTCTTCACTCTTCCATCTCCAACCACTCCCTACTCCATTCCACATACACCTAAAGCCCTTAACATCTCCTTAGACCTTGTGCCACAACGAAGAGGAAGAGAAGAGTGCCTAAACGTTCATACAATTCAAGTTTGAGTTGTTGGAATGTTTGGGTGTTTCTTTGATTTCAAAGTTATAATTTAATTCTCTTTGTTTTGTACGTATGACGAATGGAAGATAAGAGTGCCTAAACGTTCATACAATTCAAGTTTGAGTTGTTGGAATGTTTAGTTGTTTCTTTGATTTCAAGGTTATGAGGAACTAAACCCCCTTTAGCTAGGGGGTGATTCGAAACTATGTTTATATTTGCAATATGAATTGATTACTTTTGGTTGGAATTTCATAAGTTGTGGATTCAATTCGTTTAACTGTTTGATTGATAACTTATTTATGTATGTTCATTGAGATTGCAAGCTTAATTTTCATGCATGAATATGACGCTAGAATATAAGTGAGTTTCACCTAATCGTTATGAACTTATATTCACAAGTAGTGGAGGTTGCTTATAAACAATCGCTTTAAACGAATTCTTGGCATAAGTTTCATGCGTATTCCATAGTAACGAGTGCCTCGTCAACACTTATAATTTTCATTGAACTTAATGATCTTTGTTGAATGTCTCTATCATGCGTATTCCATAGTTAGGGACTTTGATTAAGAATAATTTGGTTGTAATGCGTATTCCATTCAATCCAATGAATTTAGGGAAATCTGAAAGTTAATTTAAGCGGACCTAATTAACTTGGAGCATTGAGTTTCACAACTTATCGAAAGACCAACTGAGAATCAATTTTGTATGCAAGTGTAACATGTGTGGAGAAGAACCCCTTAGCTATTCCATCATCCATATTTTCATCACATTCATCTTTACTATCTGTTTTAAATTATAATCTGTCCGTTTAATTTAATCTCGTCCAACCACAATTCCCCCCTCTATTTTGTTAAGTCTTAATCATTTGATTTGTCTTATTTTATGTTTTTAAGTATTGGAGTCTTTTGAACTTGTTTTGAGTCTTTTGGTTTGTCTTAGTGTTTTAAAAGTTAGTTTTATTTATTTGAGTCAAGTGTTTAGCATCCCTAGTTAATCCCCGGTTAGAATGATCCCTACTTACATCATTACTACAATTGTCACAAATAGGGTTTAGTTTGTGTGCGTATAATTCACGCATCAAAGACGACGTTAACCTTATCCATCTCGAAGTCTTCAAAGTTGCTAGCAAGATGGTTGCAGGTGAATCCTTTAGTCTTGCTATTCCATTCTTAGCCAACATTTACAACAACTTGAGTGTTGTTTCAAACTCGACGAGCACCGAAGATTGTGTTGCAGTACTTCCTTACCATTATGTGTACGGTTGGTTGGGTGAGTACTTTGGCACTCATTTTTCTTCGTCAGTTTTAGACAAGCCAGGGCCTTCTTCACCAACTTCAGTCAAGCCAGGGCTTTCTGCGAAGAGTCTTGACGATTCGCAGGCACAAGCACTGTTTAGAAGTTGTAATAGCTTGAGGATGGACCACCTAGCGAGAGTTAGCTCGGGCGGCGAGGCCTCAGGTCAAGGACGAGTTTAAAAGCAAACTGGTGGCCCATGCCTATGTAGGCTGGTGGTCAAAGGTGTACTGTGGTGACTTGGGGATGACAAATGGTACCAATTATTCTCATTCGCATAATGATGTACCAAGAGAGGGTTGTCATGCACCTCATACACAGCTGGCGCCTTGATTGTGCAAGTGCAGCTCACTTACATCCTGCGATTTTAGCTTCTTAACGCTTATGCTCATCTTCTCACTATCCGGATAACTCTGAAGAGAATGGTGACGAAGTTGATTTGCATGAAAATGAGCTTATTATACGGTAAGGTCAACAGGTTTTGAACAAGTGACCATGTGAAGGTGATTTAGATGATAGAGACGTAAATTTCCGTCACAAGAAGAAAGAGGTGCTTGAGCCTCCTCAGTTTGACTCGGTGAACATGGGTGTTCATTCTTATATGGAGATGCTATTTGGAGGCGATCTTCCTACGGCCAAGGAGATTGGGGATTTGCCTGGTGCAGAGCTCATTCCAAATCCGCCAAGTTGTCCAAACTTGCCGTGTGTAGGTGGAGGTGTGCAATAGCCTGTCATGCATCCAACACCTTTGTTGGCTAACTCTGAGATCTCTTTGAGGGGGTCGAACCTCAGTGGCATTGAGCAGCTTATCCATCACATTAACCTTCGCGCGGCCATGGATATCAAAAGCCATATTGAGAAGAGGATTTCAAAGTGTCCATTAAAGGACCTTGCTTTGCTTGAGGAGGACTTATTGAAGCGTTTTTCTACGATTGACCATCTTAACATTGATTCTTTGCTCTTGAAAGCCAAGATTACTGAATTTATGGCTACATCAACTGAGTATTCTTCCTTGTATACTATTTCCTTGAAGAAATTAAGTTTAGAGATTAGAGCTTAACAACCTGCGGCAATAGATTGCCCTAGCTCGGCCTTCTCAGCAAGCTGCTTCAGAAGGTTATCAAGTCACAAGGATTTCTTTATCTTTTGTCTAGGCACTGCCAGAAGCGTTGGTGCTTGAGCGAGAGCAGTTGGAAACTGAAGCATCATGACTCAAGGTGTTCTCTCGGAGCAGGAAGCTATACTTTCCCATCATCAGGAGGAGATTTTATGCTAAGAGCAAGAGAAGGGTGCGGCTATGGAAGTGCCCACCTTGTCTCTTACCGATGTAGAGACTTTAAGGACTTTGGAAAGCTTGCTTGAAGATCATCGCCGTAGTTTCAGGGATATAGCTTTTAAGTAGTGTCTTCCATTGGTGCTTTAAGCCTATTTTTGCCTTTGCTCATTTTTGTAATAAGGCTTTGTAGCCAAATTTTTTCCTTTAAAGAAATAAAGTATTCGTATTTGGTTTTGCTCTTTATTCTTCAAAGTGTTTGTGTTTTGCTAGTGATGTGATTGTACTTGAAATTTTTGAAGTTTCAAGTTGCCTATGTAACCTCGGTTGATGAGGGATCAAGTCATGTTATAGTTCAAGGAATGATGGATTGTGGCGATTTTAATGGTGTTTTTGTTTTTTTTTTTGCTTTATTTTTCCTTACACAGTTTATGCTCTTATGGGACAAGAGCATTGGGTGTCGCCTTTTAAGCTCATGCGAACAAGGAGCATTGGGGTGTCGCCTTTTAAGCTCGTGCAAACAAGGAGCATTGTGCCATAGGCGATTAAGGCTCATGCAGGCGAGGAGCTGTGTGCCGTGTGCAGTTTAGGCTCATGCAGGCAATGAGCATTGCTTGTTTGGTTTTGGGGTAGTAACGCTTCAAGAATCTACCGTTGATGGGGCCGATCTTTTAGCCATGTTCCACCATGATCAAGTAGGTGTCGTTGGTGTAAACCCCTTGTATTACGTAAGGTCCATCCCATTTTGATGTGAACTTGCTTTTTGTCTTGTGAGTTGTAATGATAGGCCTCTGTAATACTAAGACTCACCAGTTTGGAAAGACCTTGGATAGACTTTCTTGTTGAATGCCTTAGATAGCCATGCTTGGTAGCATTCCAAATGTTATTGAGCTTTAAGCCTTCTTTCATCGAGTGCTTCTAACTCTTGAAGTCATAGTTTTGCATTTCCTCTTCAGTTAAGCCTTCTTGTATAGTTATCCTTAGTGAGGGGATTTGACTTTCGAGCAGCAAAACAACTTTCACGCCATATACGAGAGAATAAGGTGTAGCCTGGGTAGGAGTCTTATGTGTCATCCTATATACCCAAAGTGATTCGCTTATTCTTTCGTGCCAGTTTCTCTTTGTTCGGCTGATTACCTTATTTAGGAAGTTGCACAACATTTTGTTGAATGCTTCCGTGAGATCGTTGGCCGAAGCATGATACATGGAAGACTTGTGCTACTTGAATTGATATTTCTCGCAGAGCCCGTCCATGAATCGGTTGGAGAACTAATTTTTATTGTCAGTGGTGATGTAGTAAGGCACACCATATCGATGGATGATATGCTATTTAATGAAATGGACGACAATTTCCTTCTTGACTTCTTTTAGGGGTACGGCTCGAGCCCATTTGGAAAAGTAATTTGTTGCAACTAGGATGTAAGCTTCTCCTACAGATGATTTTGGTGTGATTGGTCCTACGACGTCTAATCCCTATGCATCAAACGACCATGAAGCAACCATAGGGTTTAATGGTTTTGGCGGTTGATGTATGAAGTTGGCGTGGAATTGGCAGGCTTGGCACCTTTTGGTGTATTACAAGCAGTCATTCACCATGCTCAGCCAATAGTAGCCCATTCTCTTAAGCTGGAAGTGTAGTTTTGGTCTAGACTGATGGGCTCCGCATACGCCTAAGTGTGCTTTTTCCATGGCTTGATTGGCTTCTTCCTCGCCTAGGCATCTTAGAAGTACTCCTTCAAAATAGCATTGGTATAATGCTCCAAGCTTGACTGCAAAATAGTGCACGACGATGATAGGGTCAAGGTCGGCCATTTCTTTATAGGTCCAAGCAAAAAGGTCTTTGTACTCCGTTAGCAGTTAGTAGTACTCTTCGATCACATCCGCACTTAGTAGTGCCCTTATGAAGATAGGCTTTGATTCCTCGCTTGTGCCTAAGTTGAGCTCCCTAAGATTATCAACCGTGGCTTGGCCCCTATCCTTGAGCTATGGTGGTGCATCAATGGCCTCTTCCTCGGGGATTTCGTCTTCTTTATCTTCTTGGATTGTGATGTGGAAAACTTCTTGCACCTTCTCTTCAATGCTATCCTCTTGGGCTTGTTGGCGTGAAGATTGGCCAGTGTGGATGATAGTGCGCCTCTTTACCTTCGGTTGTCCTTTTATGTCAACTTCCAAGGTTGCTTGGCGCTTCATCCTTGAAGGAATCAGGCTTCGAACATCGTCTTTTCTGTTAGACCGTCGAGCTTGTCTTCAAACATCGTCTTTTTTTGTTAGACCTTCATCCTTGAAGGTTTCTTGGTTTCTTCAAGTCTTTCCAAGGCCGACTGTCGTGGAGGAGAACTAGCCGTGTTGCTTTGTTTCTTAGGTTTTGATAACCTTTTGAAAACAGAGCTTTGGGGTGTTGGCGAGTTAACCTGCTTGAAGACGAAAGTTCTATCTTGACTACCAATACGATCAAGTGCCGAAATTCTAGGTTTTGAATGATTCAGCCTATCGAAGACTGACGTTTGATGGGTGATCTTAGGCTCCTCTTAATCTTGTTCAATGCTTAAGTTGATGTGTTAAGCACTAGCATTTTTCGCTTTTCTTGAAATTTTCATCGGTGTATTTGGTGTGAAGCCAAGTCCAGCTTTGGTGATGTCAACTCCGTAACCATGCTCCTTGAACTTCTTTTGAGTCTCAGTGAGGTCACCTTCTTTGTCGTTAACAGTGTTTACATTCTTCTTTCCAACATTTGAAAAGGAAGTGAAATCGTACCCAGCCTTTGACATGAGTTTGTAGATGTTTGGGTTGAAGCCTTCTCCGGTCTTCTTGGTTGGAAGAAAGCTTGGTTCTGTTTCTTTTGGAAAGCGTTGTATGAAGCCTTGTGGTGGCATTGATATTTTAGCATCGCCTAGTTGTGTCAGAGGTAAAATTACATTTGCCTTGAGCAGCTTTATGTTGTCCTTTTGTAGCTGCATGTCGACTTTGCTTGTTTCGAATGGGGATTGCCCCTTCTTTCTTCCCGACATCAGGATATATCAGAAGATGGATGTGTTGAAGTTCCTTTCGAATGCAAATATAAGGATAGTATAGCGGCACAAGTAAGGGTGTCGAACCACAAGGACTGAGAAACAACTTAGTAAAACCTGACTCTTACAAATTAGCATTAGTTAAAGACTCAAATGACTTAAAATGGGGGGTTTGAGTACTTTTGGAAAAGAAATAAAAACAGAAAGAAAAGGGAAAAGTTAGAACTATCTAAAATCAAACCTAAGACATGGAATAGGTTACAAACGTTTTTAGCACATAAATCTGACTTCAATTAAACAAAGGCCTTCCCCTAAACATTCTTGATTCAGTGATATGATCTTTTAACTTATCCCTTTCAAATGCATAACTAAGATGTTCACATATCTAGCATGGCATATAACTAGATTGTATGAATCCTTTCTTACTTTGCATGTAAGATGCATGGCATATGCATAAAACTTTTATTTGTAGGTGCAACCTAGCATGGCATATACTCAGATTTGGCGCCTAGAAACTCATTAAGAACGAAGAGGATTATGAACATCACATGAACCCTAGAGCATGGTATTTATCCTAGAAATTCATGGAATCAATTTACATGATTAGTTCTAAACCTAACCACATGTTGGTAATGAATGAATGAAGATATGGCAGTCATCCTTATCATTCTCAACAGAAAGCAAACATAAACAAGGTAGTAAGCTTGAAAATATGTGCTTGAAATGATTGAAACAGAAAACTGATTCTAGCTTGCAAATGAAATTAATAAACTAAAATTGCATCATAACATTAATTCAATCATGTCAAGGCTTCAAAGTAGCCCTAAGTATCCATAAACTAAATTAAAAACATAACAAAATACATAAAAAGCTAGGAAAGCTAGAACCTAGAAACTGCTTAAGGTTGAAGACTCCTGCTCTCTCCATATTCTCCTCTTTATTGTTGTGTATCTCTTCATTTTCCTCATTTTCTTCCTCATGTAGTGTATTTGTCTCATATTAAAAGGCTTAGGAGTTATCTAACATCGGACACATTTACATCCTTGAATTGACTCTCATTTATAACTCATAACAACCAACTTTTAGTATTGGAGTAACTGAAAAACTAGCTGTTATCAGAATTTGTAACTGAACAGCTCCACTTTATTTTGTTATAACTTCTTGTCGAAACCTTGAAATCATAAGCTATAAAGACCATCAGAAAGAAGACTTCTAAGGCTTTCCAACCATATATAGCCTATTTTCTAATTCGTTATGAGCACTTCGGGGCAAAGCTCGTAAATTGGTTGTTCTGCAAGGGCTTTTTCTGGCGATCTTGGGCCACTTGTTGCAATATTCAAAATAAGATGATTTCTTCAAGCCCCTACTTTCATCCTGAAATACAATACAAACAACAAAATAGCTTGTGATGCATAGAGATTTTAAGTCAAAATCCTATGTAAAAGAAGGCATATAAATATAACTGTACGCACTCAACAGGATGTGTTTGATCCTTTTAAGGGCATTGATAGGAGCATATTTATGCTACTTAGCTATGTTGTTTCCTTACATTTAGTGAGCTAATTACTACTTATTATAGTGTTTTAAGAAATTTCTGTGTGTTTGTAGGTCCTAATGACAAAGTTGGCAAGAAAAGGCAATTTTGAGCCTTTTAGAGCATTTTTGGGTTTATTATGGATAGCTTGTATATGGAGCAAGATGGATGGACGAATTTGGAGTCAAAAGAAGCTAGGAACATGCTACAAATAAGAAAAGGAAAATTCAAGACAAAGAAGATAAGGAAAGAGCAAGAAATATGGAAACTTATGATAGGAGCATATTCATGCGACTTAAATGGCTTGTTCTCGTACATTTATGTTATGTTTCTTTAGTTAGTTTAGTCCTTTATGCTTCTTTTGTGTGTTTTCAGGATAATAAGACGTGTTTGACGAAAGGATGCATTGTGGAGTGTTTTGGAGCACTATTGGGCTAAGGATGGATAGCTTATGCTTGGAGCCCAAGTGTTGGATGAAATTGAAGGCCTTGTAAGCACTTGAGGACACAAAACAATGGCCCTAACCCAATTTCATTCACCTTGCCTTGGGCTTAACACAAACACCATTCCTTGCCATGCAAGGGGGAGCAATTTGGGTCCATTTCATGTACTTAAACTCTAGCCCAATCCACAATCACTTCAAAGCCATGCAAAACCTTTCAACACCCTTTAATCATTCCCCTTTAAGTTATGATTTTATTTCCTAACCCTACATGCATTATTTATTAGCATCTTCACATGCATTCACACACCATCTTCCCTTTTACAAAACACATTGCCGTGCATTTCTTCCCATTTTCTGCACCTTTCCTCCTTGCAATTCCACATGCATTCATCATTATAACCCACCTACATTCCACCTAATCCACATGCCTTCCCAACAATATAATTGAGTCAAACACATGCACCCAAACAAAGCCAACCTAGCTAACCCTACATGCATTTCTTTATTCACTCTTCATCACATGCATTTTCACCACCATTCACACACACATGCATCCTGAAAACCTTGTGCCGTGTATCCCCTTCAACTTTCCAGCTTCCCACTCATTCAATTCAGCCACCATTCATTCTTTATTCCACATACACTCATCATCACACACCCTAGCTATCATTCACATGCAAACACAAGCTTTAACCAACAAACAAAACAGCAAACACATGCACCAAAACACTTTGCCGTGGGCACCATTTCACATTCCAGCTTTCCCTTTCATTTCCAGCTCTAACTCTTCATCATTGCAGCCACAAACACCTTAAACAAACAGCCATATACATCTCCACTCCTCCTATAAATACCCTTGCATTCCCATCACCTAGGACATCTCATTTCATACACAACACATTACAAACACATTCTCCCTTCCCTAGCCGTGAGCTTCCCATCCATTCCCTTATAATCCAAACACCACTCCTCATCCATTTCCATAATCCCCCAAACCTCACCTTAGACCTTGTGCTACAACAACGAGGAAGATAAGAGGGCCTAAACGTTCATACAATTCAAGTGTGAGTTGTTGGAATGTTTAGGTGTTTCTTTGATTTCAAAGTTTAAATTTAATTCTCTTTGTTTTGTACGTATGAGGAATGGAAGAGAAGAGTGCCTAAACGTTCATACAATTCAAGTTTGAGTTGTTGGAATGTTTAGGTGTTTCTTTGATTTCAAAGTTATGAGGAACTAAACCCCCTTTAGCTAGGGGGTGATTCGAAACTATGTTTATATTTGCAATATGAATTGATTAACTTTCGTTGGAATTTCATAAGTTGTGGATTCAATTTGTTTAACCGTTTGTTTGATAACTTATTTATGAATGTTTATTAAGAATGCGCGCTTAATTTTCATGCATAAATATGACGCTAGAATATAAGTGAATTTCACCTAATCGTTATGAACTTATATTCACAAGTAGTGGAGGTTGCTTATAAAAAAATCGCGTTAAATGAATTCTTGGCACGAGTTTCATGCTCATCATAGTAACGAATGCCTCGTCAACACTTATAGTTTTCATAATGCTTAATGATCTTTGATTGTATCTTTATTGTGCTGTTCACGTAAAGGACTTTTGGAGAATGTGGTGAATTGCGTTGCGCTAACCCATCCAATTCATTAACTTAAGGAAAACTTGATGGTTAATTTAAGCGGACCTAATTAACCCGGGGCGTTGAGTTTCATAATTTATCGAAAGACCAACTGAGAATCAATCTTGTATGCAAGTGTAACATGTGTGGAGAAGAACCCCTTGGCTATTCCATCATCCATATTTTATTCACATTCATATTTACATTCTGTTTTAATTGCAATTTGTTCATTTAGTTTAATTTTGTCAAAACCTAAATCCCCCTTTACTTTAATGTCAAATTAGTTAGAAATCAATTTAGTTTGTGTTTTTAAGAGTTTTGAGTCTTTTGAACTTGTTAGAATCTGTTTAGTTTATGTTTTAAAGTATTTTTGAATTCCTTGAGTCTAGTTTAGTGTTTTATATTGTTTTTACGTTTTTAAGTCAGTTTCCAAGAGATTAACAATCCCTCCTAATCCCCGGTCCATAACGATCCCTACTTGCACCTATACTACAATTTGACAAAAAGAGGGTTTAATTTGTGCGCGTATAAAACTCGCATCAACTTATCCTAACAACCTTATCTTATCCAAACCTTATCCTATCTTATCCTAACGTAATCTTGTTCCACCTTAATCCTAGTTGCAAGTGGACCTAAAAACCTAATTCCTAGAAGCCTTATCTAACCCTAAAAGGGTGCCACACCCCTCCCCCTTTTATCTCTTCTAGAAAACCCAAATTCAGCCACAAAACACTTAGTTTCTAGAAAGCCCAATTTTGGACGAATTTCCTAAACATTTTTCCTCTTGGATTCTAATTTAAATTGGCTATTTTCCTCTTGAATTTGGATTGTATAAGTCCATAGCTGAAATTAATTGGGCTAGGTCTTGATTTCCAAACCTTTGCTGCAACCTAGGGGCCCTAATCACTTATTTCTGCTAGGTTTAACCTTAATTCTGATTCCTAGGGTTTTTGCCATGCTATATATATATATATATATGAAACTAAATGTGCCGCACCCCCTTTGACACCCTAGGCAGCCATTCATCCTCCCATTCATTCATTCATTCAAATCACTCACCATCCATTCAGAAATATAACCTTGTGCCGCAAACCCTAGGGAGAAGAAGGAGTGCCGTGGGTTCCATAGGAGAAAGACCATCTTGTGCCGCAAGAAATCTGTATCCATTGGAGACTTTCAGAGTTCTTTCTTCCCTCGTTTCGTTTTGATGTTTATTTTAATTTGCTTTTCAATTGTTATGAACATGTGGAACTAAGTTTTTCTTAATTAGAGGTGAATTCAAAGCCATGGACATATGTTTTATATGAATTGATTTCCTCCAGATTTTGTTTCTTGAATTGTGAATGTGATTTACTTAATTGATTTATTGAGAACTTGTTCTTGTGTGTTGATTAAGGATGCATACTTAGTTTTCATTCATGAATTTGATGCTAGGATATAAGGGAATTTCACCTAATCGTTATGAACTTATATTCACAAGTAGTAAAAATCACTAGTCATGATTGTGTTAAGTAAATTCTAGGCAAGAGTATCATGCAGTTCATAGTTACGAATGCGTAGTCAATGCTTATGGTTTTCAAAAAGCTTAATGATCTTTGATTTTATCTCTATTATGCAGTTCATGTAGGGAATTTAATAAGAATAATTTGATTGTCGATGCGTATTCCATCCAATTCAATGAAACTAGGAAAATCTGAAAGTTAATTTGTGTTTTTCACAATTAATTTGGGGCATTGTCATTCATGGTTTAAAGGGATAAAATCTGGAAGTCAATTTGTGTTGCATATGTGCATGTGTGGAGAAGGACCCTCTAACTAGTCTTTTACCCATTCAATTCACCTAATTTAGTGCCTAATATGTTTAGTTTACAATCTGCCCAATTTAATTATTTTTGTCCAAAACCAAATCCCCATTTATTTTAGAGTGTCTAACTAGTTAGAATTTGTTTTAGATTGTGTTTTCAAGTGTTTTGAGTCAAGTTAAAACCAAAATTTGTCCAAAATTGTGTTTAGAGTCAAATCTGCCCAGGTTGTGTTTTTAGGTAGTTTTGAGTGTTTTTAGCTTATTTTGAGTCCTGTGAACTTGTTTTGAGTCTTCTAAGTTGAGTTAAGTGTTTTAAAGCTTAGTTTTATCTATTTGAGTCAGTTTAAATGTTTAGCAATCCCTCATAATCCCCAGTTTAAGAACGATCCCTACTTACATATATACTACAATTGTCAAAAGAGGGTTTAATTTATGTGTTAGGTTAATTTTCACATCAGGCGTTACATTCCCTTTGGTTATTGCAGCCTTAGCAAGCTCATTGTTGTTTTTGCTTGAAGATGGCATGGCTTCCCCTTCATGCTGTTTGGGCACGGCTTGCCACTCCTTCTTTTTGGGTGTGGCTTTTGCCTGTGGACTTGATCTCTTTTGGAAGAGCTTTAGGCATCGTATCTTCATCCATGTATAACTTGGCGTATGCAAAGTGTGATTCAGCTTCGGTGAATGGTTTGGTGTCACCTTGTATCACTTTCACCCTTTCTCAGTAGTATTTTAAGCATTGATAGAGGGTGGACGGCACCACTCCATTCTTATGGATCCAAAGCCTTCCCAAGAGAAAGCTGTAGGAAGTTCTTGCGTGAATCACATGGAATATGATGCTAGACTTGAGTTTGCCAATGGTCATCTCGACGCATACCATGCGTATTTCCCTTTGTCCTCCTTGGTTGAAACCTTGGATTAGCAGACGGCTTCAAGTTAGTTTGCCCAGCTTTCTGCCGATTGCAGTCATTTTTGACTTTGGCATGATGTTTATGGCTAGACCATCATCCACAAGCATGCGGTTGACTTTGTGCTCCTTCACGTACCCAGAGACAAAGAAAAGACAGTTGTGAGGCTTGGACCCTAGTAGTAAGTCTTCATCAGTGAAGGTTATTGTGTCATAGGCGACAGATCATGTGGTGTATTCATGTGGTCGCAACTCTAAGCCTTTATCCTTACTTTCTTGCACTTTGTGGTCGTCGAGACTTGCCAAGACCGCTATTAATACTCTTTGCATATGCTTGGGCAATCGTAGTGCCTCCTCAATGCTAAAGTATGATGCCAGGCTTTCTTCAGGCGTTGGAGTTTTCTCTTCCTTGATGGCTATAGCTTTGCCCTTTGAGAGCTCTTCTATCTCTACTTCAACCATGTGACAAGTAGCGGTGGTGCATTGTTGGAAGAAATCTTTCAGGAAGTACTCGTGCAAAGGGACGGGAATGTGTTGCTCTTGCTTTATAGGTTCCTCAACGTACGTTGGCTTAGCAGCTCTTACGTTGTTCTTGGGCTTCCTATTGTTATGGCGGCGGTGCTTTCTCACTTGTTCAACTTTTGGTTTGACGACTTGTTATCTTAGATTCCTTGTCTTCTTATAGGTCACCAGTGTCCACCTCTCTTCATCGTCGGTAAATGCACTTTGGTCACTTACCCTTAGGGATGATTGTGTAGAAGGTGCTGTATAGCTTGAGCATGAACATGAATAAGTATGCGTCACTTGGAGAGGCATAAGATCAAATGATCCAAACACAATTGCAGTAATGTGTGTTGTAGCCGTGTCTTCAAGGTCAAGTTCAATTTGCCCTTGTTATGCCAGCTTTATGATGAGCTCTTTAAGGACGAAACATTTGCCAACATGATGGCTCAGATACGATGGTATTTGCAGTACCTAGGATTGTTCAAATGATTCATCTCTTCGAGACACTTACATTAAGGCAACTCGATCACTTTCTTCTCTAGTAGGTCGTCTAGCATTACGCCCACATCCGAGTCCGAAAAAAGGTAAGTCTTCTACTCTAGCTCCCTCAAGGTGTTTTTATACCTATCTTGGGTGCGAGAAGGCTCACTTCTTTTTATCTCATTCGCTTTCTTCTTGGATAAGATCTTGACGAGCAAAATGGAGGCCTTGATGAGGGTAGTGTTGATGGTAAAAGCTCCCTTAGCAGGCTTCTTCCCAGTCTTGTCTACATTCGAAATGAACACGTTGTCATTTTTGAAGTCGGTGATTGGCTCATTCTTCCCATGATTGGCGATGCTCAGCTCCATGTCGTGGGAACGAGTCGCCAATTCCTTAAATGTCCTTGGCTTTATGCCTTGGAGGATGTAATGTAGCCCTTAGTGCATGCCTTGAATGCACATCTTAATGGAGGAAGTTTTAGAAAGCTGATCCTTGCAATCTAGGCTTAATGAGCGTCATCTGTTGCTGTAGTCAATGATCGGTCTATCTTTCCATTGTTTTGTACTTGTCTGCTCCAGCATGCTTACAATGTGACATGTGCTGTAGAAGCGGTTGAGGAATTCATTTTCAAGTTGGTCATAGCTGTTGATAGATTTAGGCTCGAGGTTGGTGTACCAATCAAAGGTGTTACCTTTTAGTGAATCCACAAACTGCTTGACGAGATAGTCTTATTCTGTTCTAGCGTTGTTGCAAGTTTTGATGAAATGGGCAATATGTTGTTTGGGATTGCCCTTTCCATCGAATTGCATGAACATTGGTGGTTGATAACCCTTTGGCATCCTTAAGGCATCAATCTTCTTGGAGCAGGGCTTTGAGTATAACATAGAATCATGCGAGCTTCCTTGGTACTGCACCTTGATGGTTCTAGTGATCATCTCCTACAATTGTTGGATAGAGAGAGATCCTATGAGCACTGTCACTTGGTGTAGTTTTTTTTCGACTGTCTCCAATAGAGGCTCTTTCTTTTCGTCAGTTTCCTCCTTTGGTGGATCAACCTTTGGGTTAGCTTTGTCGTCGTGTTGGACCTTTAGACGATTGACGAGCGTAGTATTTTGCAAATCCTTTTCCTCCACGGTCCTTGTCAGCCTTGCAATTGCTTCACTCATTTGAGCTAGCTGCTCAATGATGGAAGTCGCGCCCGTAGTCATAACTTGTATGGCTACGGGGCACGAGTTGCTTTAGTCAGCGTTAGAAGTCAAAGACTCAGAGTACCTCCTCGAACTTTCTTCCCTTGGCACCCTTAGCGAGGCCAGGGTGATCATAGGTTCGTGCCTTGGGTGCTTTTGCTCCTTCAGCAGAGTTGACGGAGAGGTGGAAGGCACGGCAGAGAGAGTTCTTGCCTTGTTTTGGGTTGTGACACCCAAAGTTCTACCATTTGTGGCAAGGATGCCCTTATTCTTCGCATTGGTAGCAGGGACAGCTTGATCCTTCCTTGATGCCATTTGTGTTTTTTTTTTTTTTTTGTAGATTTGAGGACAACGATGAGAGGCAGAGATATCCCACTTGGCGTGCCAAATTTGTAAACACAAAAATTGTATATCGAATGAGATGAGAACACGTGTACAAGTAGATTTGTATTGATTTAAATTTGTAGGTTACAATCTCTGTTTCATCTTTTCCTCTTATTTAGTCTTCAAACTTGATGTAGATAGTTGATTGTTGATCTAAGGGTCGCGATGACTTGATCTTGGATGAACGATTGAATGATAGCTTCAAGTTTTGAGCTTGAAATAAACGTGGGGAGGGTCTTCACCTCAAGGTATGGCAAAGATAGTGTGGATGCGAGATTTCGTTGCTTCAAGGGTCTTGTCGACTTGATCTTAAGAGGAACGTTGCTACAAGTTTATAAGCTTGCAACAAAGTCTTGAAGGAATCGGCATGAGTGCTTGTTGATTCTTCAAGGAAGTGCTTCAGGTTTGGTCGAGAGAAAGATTCGGCTTTGGTTAAATGTTCCTCGAATAGAGCTTTTGGCAGCATATTAATCTTTAAAGATTTGGCAGAGGTTCTTCTGCGTAGAGATTTTTTCCACCCAAATGCTTGTGGGAGGACCTTGTATTTATAGATTTCTCAAGGCTTGCCTTTGGGAGGATTTGGCTTTGATTTGTGTCCTAATTTTTCCATAAGAGAATTTAGGCATGTTTTGTGTATTAATTTCAGCCATTTTCGTTGCTTTAGCTGAATTTAAGAACCTTGTTGTCTATTTTGTGACCAATCTTCAATTCTTATTTCTTTTAT
The DNA here is from genome assembly GCF_963583255.1 of Pyrus communis. Classification (NCBI taxonomy): domain Eukaryota; kingdom Viridiplantae; phylum Streptophyta; class Magnoliopsida; order Rosales; family Rosaceae; genus Pyrus; species Pyrus communis. The sequence goes on along the minus strand of NC_084805.1, from coordinate 9,673,470 downwards.
GAAGATGCTTTAATTTATTTATTTTTTTTCCGATTTTGAAAGATGTTGGAGCTTGTTTGCCGAAGTTAAAGGATGTTTATTCTCTTAGCCGAATTTAGGGAATGTTTTATACTTCCCTTGCTTGATTTGTGCCACATGCCATTGGTGACTTGTCCATTTGTGATGAGTCATATGCCACGTGGGGCTTTGTGATGCATTGTTTTATATACAATGAAATTTACATGTCTACACTATGACTGGTCGGTTATTAGCTTCGATCTTCTAGGGCGTTGGATTGTTGAGCTTTATCTTGTGTTGTTGCCCCTTGACCATAGGTTGCTTAGCTGGTCGTCATTTCTCTAATTCTTTGAGCTGCATGGCCTACATCACAACATACTAAAGATTGCTAGGACATGAATTTCGTTACCCTTGAGCATCAAAAGTGCGTGATTCCATGAAAATTCGTGGGCAATGGGAAAACACACTTTGCAGTTTATGTAACCAATTCCGTAAACTGCAAATAACACATCACCTTAGGAATTTGGGATGTTTAATCTGTAGTCCATCTTTTGTGGGCAACCGTTCAGAGGGCGAGCTGTGCTATGTACCTCCTCCGTCTCTAAGGCTCAGGTCCTTGCTGATCAAGCCAAAGGCCTAAAATCCTTCAATCTAGCTAAGCCTTGAAAAAGACCATTATGGCTACTTCTAAGGATGCCGGCCCAAGCCATCGTGCTCTAGTTACACTATGGCAGCTCAACCCTTCCAAGTTTGGATGTTCATAGTGTATAGTTTACCCTCTCCCAAGGGGAGAACAAGGATGGTCCCTGGGGAAGAGGGCGTAATTCTTGCCATAAGTCCTTGTTTGGGTGATCTCTCTATCCTGGATTGTAAGTGTTGGCATATGGATCATGCCTTGGTTGATTTTGGCCTTGATATCCTACGACATTGGCATTTTCCCATCCTCCATTCTCTATCAATTGAGGACATTGATCATTGGAATGTCCTTGCATAGTGCACAAGCCACATACACTTGCTCTTTGCACTTTGGATCCATCAACAACTTGTGACACAAGAACAGTGAGATTAGCCAATTGAGATTGAATTTCAGAAATTTCACTTACTGATGTGAAAATTATATTGACACACAAATTAAACCCTATTTGTGACAATTGTAGTATAAATGCAAGTAGGGATCGTTCTAACCGGGGATTAACTAGGGATGCTAATCTACTCTAAACTGACTTAAAAACACAAAATTAAACTTTAAAACACTTACCTAGACCTATATGACTCAAAACAACTTAAAAAGACTCAAAACACTAATTTGGACAGATTCAAACACTTTTCTAACTAATCTAACACACTTAATAAAATGGGGAATTGATTTGGACGAAATTAATTAAAATGGACAGATTGTAAACTAAACAGATTAAGCACTAAATTAGGTGAATTGAATGGGAAAAAAGGCTAGTTAGGGGGTCCTTCTCCACACATGCACATATGTAACATAAATTAATTTCCAGATTTTATCCCTTTTAAACTATGAATGACAATGCCCCAAATTAATTGTGAAAAGCACAAATTAACTTTCAGATTTTCCTAGTTTCACTGAATTGGATGGGAAACGCATCGACAATCAAATTATTCTTATCAAATTCCCTACATGAATTGCATAATAGAGATAAAATCAAAGATCATTAAGCTTTTTGAAAACCCTAAGCATTGATTAGGCATTCGTAACTATGAATTGCATGATACTCGTGCCTAGGATTTACTTAATACAATCATGACTAGTGATTTCCACTACTTGTGAATATAAGGTCACAACGATTAGGTGAAATTCCCTTATATCCTAGCATCAAATTCATGTATGAAAACTAAGTATGCATCCTTAATCAACACACAAGAACAAGTTCTCAATAAATCAATTAAGTAAATCACATTCATAATTCAAGAAAAAAAATCTAGAGGAAATCAATTCATATAAAACATAAGTCCATGGGTTTGAGTTCACCCCTAACTAAGAAAAACTTAGTTACACATGTTCATAACAATTGAAAAGCAAATTAAAATAAACATGGAAATGAAACAATGGAAGAAAGAACTCTAAAGGTCTCCAATGGATGCAGATTTCTTGCGGCACAAGATGGTCTTTCTCCTATGGAAGCCGTGACACTCCTTCTTCTTCCAAGGACTTGCGGCACAAAGGTCTATTTCTGAATGGATGGTGTGTGGGTTGAATGAATGAATGATTTGAATGTTGAATGGCTGCCTAGGGTGTCTAAGGAGGTGTGGCACAATAATAGACATATATATATATAGCATGGCCGAAACCCGAGCAATCAGATTTTGGGTTAAGCCTAGCTGATACAAGTGTTTAGGGCCCCTAAGTTGCGGCAAGGGTTTGGGCATAATCAGATTTTGATAGGAGCATATTCATGCGACTTAATTAGCTTGTTCTCGTGCATTTACGTTGTGTTTCCTTAGTTATTTTAGTGTTTAAAGTCACTTTTGTGTATTTTCAGATTATAAGGACAAAGTGTGCAAGAAGATGCAAATTGGAGTCTTTTGGAGCAAAAGAGGAATGAATGAGTTGAAGACTTGAAGAAACGATGAATTCCTACTCCAACGATGAATTCCTACTCAAACGAGGATTCCTACTCAAATAAGGTTTCCTACTTGAAGTAGGAAAGTTAACCCTAGGTTTCCCGTTTTGGTAACCTTTCCTAATCTTAAACGTCCGTATTTTCTAGCCACTTTGAAGGCCTTGTATGCACTTTAGGACACAAAACAAAGGCCCTAGCCCACTTTAAAGCCCTTGCTATGCCTTTCTGATAGGAGCATATTCATGCGACTTAAATGGCTTGTTCTCGTACATTTACGTTATGTTTCTTTAGTTAGTTTAGTCCTTTATGCTTCTTTTGTGTGTTTTCAGGATAATAAGACGTGTTTGACGAAAGGATGCATTATGGAGTGTTTTGGAGCACTATTGGGCTAAGGATGGATAGCTTATGCTTGGAGCCCAAGTGTTGGATGAAATTGAAGGCCTTGTAAGCACTTGAGGACACAAAACAATGGCCCTAACCCAATTACATTCACCTTGCCTTGGGCTTAACACAAACACCATTCCTTGCCATGCAAGGGGGAGCAATTTGGGTCCATTTCATGTACTTAAACTCTAGCCCAATCCACAATCACTTCAAAGCCATGCAAAACCTTTCAACACCCTTTAATCATTCCCCTTTAAATTATGATTTTATTTCCTAACCCTACATGCATTATTTATTAGCATCTTCACATGCATTCACACACCATCTTCCCTTTTACAAAACACATTGCCGTGCCTTCCCTTCACAATTTCAGCTTTCCTCCTTGCAATTCCACATGCATTCACTTCATCATTACACCACCACTCATTCTTTAATCCACATGCACATTCAATCATTCACTCAAGCACCCTTGTGCCATGTTTCCCCCTTTGTTCCCACCCATCACATGCATCATCATCAAACAAACAACACTTTGCCGTGGGCACCATTCCACATTCCAGCTTTCCCTTTTATTTTCCATCTTTCACATGTTGTCCTAGCTGTTTTTCCATCATTCCTCCACACAAACACCTTAAACAAACAGCCATATACATCTCCACTCCTCCTATAAATACCCTTGCATTCGCATCATTCAAGGGACCTCATTTTCATACACTTCACACAACACAAACACAACCCTTGTGCCGCAAATCCCCTTCCATTTCTGTGCAGTTTTTCTCCTCCATTGCAGCCACTATCCAACCACTTCCCATCCCTCCAAAACACTTCACATAATCCCCAAAGCTCACTTAGACCTTGTGCTACAACAACGAGGAAGAAAAGAGTGCCTAAACGTTCATACAATTCAAGTTTGAGTTGTTGGAATTTTTAGGTGTTTCTTTGATTTCAAAGTTTAAATTTAATTCTCTTTGTTTTGTACGTATGAGAATGGAAGAGAAGAGTGCCTAAACATTCATACAATTCAAGTTTGAGTTGTTGGAATGTTTAGGGGTTTCTTTGATTTCAAAGTTATGAGGAACTAAACCCCCTTTAGCTAGGGGGTGATTCGAAACTATGTTTATATTTGCAATATGAATTGATTACTTTTGGTTGGAATTTCATAAGTTGTGGATTCAATTCGTTTAACTGTTTGATTGATAACTTATTTATGTATGTTCATTGAGATTGCAAGCTTAATTTTCATGCATGAATATGACGCTAGAATATAAGTGAGTTTCACCTAATCGTTATGAACTTATATTCACAAGTAGTGGAGGTTGCTTATAAACAATCGCGTTAAACGAATTCTTGGCATAAGTTTCATGCGTATTCCATAGTAACGAATGCCTCGTCAACACTTATAATTTTCATTGAACTTAATGATCTTTGTTGAATGTCTCTATCATGCGTATTCCATAGTTAGGGACTTTGATTAAGAATAATTTGGTTGTAATGCGTATTCCATTCAATCCAACGAATTTAGGGAAATCTGAAAGTTAATCTAAGCGGACATAATTAACTTGGAGCATTGAGTTTCACAACTTATCGAAAGACCAACTGAGAATCAATATTGTATGCAAGTGTAACATGTGTGGAGAAGAACCCCTTGGCTATTCCATCATCCATATTTTCATCACATTCATATTTACGTTTTGCCTTTAATTACAATTTGTCCATTTAATTTAATCTCGTCCAACCACAATCACCCCCCTTATTTTGTTAAGTCTTATTCATTTGATTTGTCTTATTTTATGTTTTTGAGTATTTGGAGTCTTTTAAACTTGTTTTGATTCTTTTAGTTTGTCTTAGTGTTTTAAAAGTTAGTTTTATTTATTTGAGTCAAGTTTTTAGCATCCCTAGTTAATCCCCGGTTAGAACGATCCCTACTTACATCATTACTACAACTGTCACAAATAGGGTTTAGTTTGTGTGCGTATAATTCTACATATCAAATTTTGGCGCCGTTGCCGGGGATTAGCAACTTTGCTAATCCTTTGTCTTTATTTTTATATTTTGTTTTTCGTGCATTCTTATTTCAGATTCTTAGTTTGTTTGTTTCCTTGTCTTTTTTAGGTACTGTGTATGACTCGTAGCTCTCGGCCTATTATAGAGAACATCTCCGACTTTGACGGTGATTTTGAACGCACTTTGAGGAGAACGAGGAGTCAACAAGAGCCACCACAACCTCCACCACAACCTGGGCTTGAAGAAGACGAAGTAGGTGTAGAAGAAAAGCCCACGGATCAGGTTTTTGAAGAAGAACAAGCCATGGCAGCAGATAATAGAACCATCAAGGAGCTTTCGGCCTCGGGTTTGGCCAATGCAGCCCCTCTTTGCATTCAATACCCCGCGGCTGCCCAAGGCAAGACCGATGAATTTGAACTCAAATCCAGTTTGTTACACCATATTCCGAAGTTCCATGGCTTGTCTATGGAAGACCCCAAGAAACACTTGAAGGAGTTCGAGGTGGTTTGTTCGAGCATGACCCCCGTCAATGTGGATGGGAGTATATTGAAGATGAAGGCCTTTCCATTTTCACTTATGGACAAGGCCAAAGATTGGCTCTACGAACTAGCCCCGGGAACTGTGACTTCGTGGGAGAGTATGAAGCGTGCTTTCTTGGAGAAATTCTTCCCTACTTCGAGAGTGATTCTCTTACGGAAGAAAATTAGTGGTATTCAACAGAATTATGGTGAGACATTCCCGGCTTATTATGAGCGCTTCAAGGGCCTTGTAGCTTCATGTCCTCAACATCAAATGAAGGAGGAACTTCTCCTTCAATATTTCTATGAGGGCCTCCTTCCTATCGAACGTCAAATGCTTGATGCATCAGCGGGAGGAGCATTGGTGGACAAAACACCAAGGGATGCCAAGATTCTCATAGCCAACCGAGCGCTCAACGCTCAACAATATGAAGGAGTGGGCCAAAGGGAAGCCCCATGGCAACAAAGTGTAAATGAGGTGAGTGCTATTTCTGAAATTCAATCATAACTTGCTAATCTTAATTCTCTTGTTTCTCAGGTTGTGATTGGTCCAAAAGCACAAGAACACCAAGTTTGTGGCGTGTGCTCAATTCAAGGGCATCCATCCGACAAGTGCCCTCAACTAATCGAGAATGGTGGGTGGGAATCTGCCAATGCAATTGGTTTCCAAGGACAAAATCAAAACAACCCATACTCGAACACTTACAATGTCGGATGGAGGGACCATCCAAACTTCAAATGGAGGGAGCCACAACAAGCTGCCCAACAAGGAGGATTTAGGCCAAACCCCCCTGGTTTTTATTCCAAGCCGTATGCACCCCAACAACCCCAACAACCGGATAGCAAATAACGAGAAAGAGATGATGGATATGAAGAAACAAATAGGGCAGATTTCTGAGTTCCTTGGACAGATTAGAGAGCAAGGAAAGCTTCCTAGCTCAACCACAGTCAATCCAAAGGGAGGATTCGAATCCGCCAAGGCCATCACCCTAAGGGGTGGAAAAGAAGTTGGGACCGAGCCAAACAATCCCAAATCTGCCCAGAAAGTAGATGAAGAGACGACACAACCTGAGGAAGTGTCTAGCTCACCCACGGTAAGGGTGAAAAACCCAATGCCGCAGGCCCCCAATCACCCTAACTCGGCCAAATCAGGTAATTTAAGTTCAAATTCATGTACTTCACGTCCTAATCTGCCCAATGTACCTTTTCCTTGCAGGTTCATGCAAGAAAAAAAGGAAGAAAGCGAGAAGGACATTCTTGAAACGTTCCGGAAGGTGCAAGTGAACATACCGCTTCTCGATGCAATCAAACAGGTTCCAAAGTATGCTAAATTCCTCAAGGACCTATGCAATACAAAGAGAAGAAGGGCAAACAAAGAGGTAGTGAAGGTAAGCGAGAATGTGTCCGCTGTTTTGCAACGTAAACTGCCTACCAAGTGCAAAGACCCCGGTAGTTTCACGATTCCTTGTGTGATTGGACATAATCGTTTTGAACATGCCATGCTTGATTTAGGTGCATCCATAAATGTGATGCCTTATTCTATTTATGCATCTATGAATTTGGGTGAATTAAAACAAGATGGTGTAATTATACAATTGGCCGATCGTTCTAACGCGTATCCAAAAGGAGTTTTGGAAGATGTGCTTGTGCAGGTGAACCATTTAATTTTTCCGGCTGATTTCTACGTCCTAGACATGGAGGATTCAGCCCATTCTACATCTTTGCCGATTTTCCTTGGTAGGCCATTCATGAAGACGGCCCGAACGAAGATTGATGTATACAAAGGCACATTGACAATGGAATTCGATGGGGAAGTGATTGATTTTAATATTTCTGAAACTATGAGATATCCCGTTGATGACCATTCTTGTTTTTCCATTGATGTTATCGATTCTTTGGCGCAGGTATACCTTGAAGAATTGAACGAGGACGCCCTGGAAACAACCATCACTAAGGCCATAGAGTGCAAACATGAAGGATTTGGGCCAATGCAAGGCCACGGCAAGGAGGAGGAATTCTTTGTCATGGGTTCTAGTGAAGAAATAATTGAGGTTGTGGCAGCCCTTGAGTCATTGCCACAACAATATGGTAAGGTTCCACTCTCACTTTCAAATTCAGTTTCCACTAAGATGCTACCTTCTGTTGCTCAGGCACCATCGCTTGAACTTAAGCCGTTGCCGGACCATTTGAAGTATGTGTTTTTGGGAGAAGGCGAAACATTGCCCGTCATCATTTCATCAAGTCTCACGGCAATGGAGGAGGAGAAGCTTGTGAGGGTGCTGCGAGAACACAAAACGGCCATAGGATGGACTTTGGCCGACATTAAAGGAATAAGCCCTACCACATGCATGCACCGTATACTTCTTGAGGAGGGGACTAAGCCATCCCGAGAGGCTCAACGCCGTCTCAACCCTCCGATGATGGAAGTGGTGAAGAAGGAAATAATCAAGCTTTTGGATTGCGGAGTGATCTACCCTATCTCCGATAGCCGTTAGGTCTCTCCAGTTCAAGTCGTTCCCAAGAAGTCCGGAGTAACTGTTATCAAGAATGATGAGAATGAGCTCGTACCTACACGCATTCAGACTGGATGGCGAGTATGTATCGATTACCGGAAGCTAAATGCCATGACTAGGAAAGATCACTTTCCTTTGCCATTCATCGACCAGATGCTCGAAAGGTTAGCCGGTCATGCCTTTTACTGTTTTCTTGATGGATACTCTGGATATAACCAAATTGTGATAGCCCCGGATGATCAAGAGAAGACCACATTCACATGTCCCTTTGGAACATTTGCTTATCGTCGCATGCCATTTGGCTTATGCAACGCACCGGCCACTTTCCAAAGGTGTATTGTAAGTATATTTTCCAATTTTGTTGAAAAGATCATTGAGGTTTTCATGGATGATTTCAGTGTGTTTGGGAGTTCATTTGATAATTGCTTGGATAATCTAACCTTAATTTTGAAACGATGTGTTGAAACTAACCTTGTCTTGAATTGGGAGAAATGTCACTTTATGGTGAAACAAGGTATAGTTTTAGGACATATTGTTTCAGAAAAAGGAATTGAAGTAGATAAATCGAAAATAGACCTTGTACGTCACTTACCCTCTCCTACTTCGGTTAGAGAGGTACGTTCGTTTCTTGGCCATGCAGGGTTCTATAGGCGTTTTATCAAGGACTTCTCCAAGATGTCCAACCCTCTTTGCCGATTGCTTCAAAAAGATGTGCCATTCAAGTTTGATGAAGAGTGTAATTCGGCATTTAACCAACTCAAGGAGAAGCTAGTCTCAGCCCCCATTATTGTACCTCCAGATTGGAGCCTTCCGTTCGAGCTCATGTGCGATGCATCCGACTATGCATTAGGAGCTGTTCTAGGACAAAGAAGAGACAAGCGGCCGCATGTCATATACTATGCCTCTCGGACTCTCAATGATGCCCAATTGAACTACTCCACGACGGAAAAAGAACTTCTAGCTGTGGTTTTTGCTTTAGATAAATTCCGTTCATATTTAATTGGTACTAAAGTAATCGTTTATTCTGATCATGCAGCTTTGAGGTACTTGATCACGAAAAAGGAAGCAAAGCCGAGGCTTATCCGTTGGATTCTTCTTCTTCAAGAATTTGATATTGAAATCCGGGATAAGAAAGGAAGCGAGAATGTAGTGGCTGACCATTTAAGCCGAATGATCCACGAGGAGCATGAACATGCCGTACCTATCCCTGAAACTTTTCCCGATGAGCAGCTGCTATCCATTGAGGTTAGTGAACCATGGTATGCAGATTTAGTGAATTACTTGGTGGCTAAACAAATTCCAAATGAACTAAACAAGCACCAACGTGATAAGCTTAAAAATGATGCACGTTTCTATGTTTGGGATGACCCTTATTTGTGGAAGTATTGCTCAGATCAAATTGTACGTAGATGTGTGCATGATTCTGAATTTCACTCAATTCTAAGCTTTTGTCACACATATGCATGTGGTGGTCATTGTGGCACACAACGCACTGCCCTCAAGGTTCTAGAGTGTGGTTTTTATTGGCCGACTATATTTAGGGATGCTAGAACCTTTTGTATGTCTTGTGATCGTTGCCAACGAATGGGTAACATAGGTACCAAGGACCAAATGCCGCAAACCCCTGTCTTTAATGTTGAAATTTTTGATGTTTGGGGCATTGATTTCATGGGCCCTTTCCCTCCATCTTATGGTTTCACTTATATCTTGCTAGCCGTTGATTATGTTTCTAAATGGGTGGAAGCAAAAGCCACCCGTACTAACGATTCTAAGGTGGTTGCAGATTTCGTGAAATCTAACATTTTTGCTAGGTTTGGAATGCCGAGAGTAATCATAAGTGATGGAGGGTCTCACTTTTGCAATCGGACCATTGAGGCGTTGCTAAGAAAGTACCATGTCAACCATAAGGCCTCCACACCTTACCATCCTCAAACAAATGGCCAAGCCGAGGTGTCTAACCGAGAAATCAAACAAATTTTGGAGAAGACCGTTGGACCAACAAGGAGGGATTGGAGCTTACGTTTAGATGATGCACTGTGGGCATATCGTACGGCATACAAAACACCCATTGGGATGTCACCTTTTCGGCTCGTCTATGGTAAGCCATGTCATTTGCCCGTAGAGTTAGAGCACAAGGCACATTGGGCCGTGAAGACTTTCAACATGGACATAGATGCAGCGGGAGTTCATAGGAAGCTCCAATTGAATGAACTTGAGGAGATTCGGAATGAAGCCTATGAGAATGCCCGGATGTACAAAACCAAGACCAAAGCATTCCATGATAAAATGATTCGAACCAAGACCTTCACAGTTGGGCAGAAAGTGTTACTTTTCAACTCTCGCCTATGTTTGTTTCCTGGTAAGTTGCGTTCTAAATGGATTGGCCCGTTTGTTGTTACTAATGTTTTCCCTCATGGTGCGGTGAAAATCAAAAGTTCAAGGACGCAGCAAGAATTCAAAGTGAATGGGCATCGATTGAAGCCCTATTACCAGATGTTTGAGGAGCATGTCGTGGAGGAGGTACCCCTCCATGCCGTGGAACCTAGTCAAGCTTAAACGGAGGTACCGTCCGGCTGCAAGACGTAAAAGAAAGCGCTACTTGGGAGGCAACCCATGCATTCAACAAAGGAAGACTTAGAAAGCACTCCAAATCCAGATTCCTAAAAAACTCTTCTCTTTGTTGCTATTTCGTTTCTGCCATGTTAGGTTGTTTAGTTGTTATTGTTTGTTTGTTTATTAATTGTGTGAGTCTATGATTGTAACATTGAGAAAATGTTTGATTTATTGATAGGCACTGCTAAACAAAGAAAGATGGTGCTTCACAAAGGTTGTTTGCTTGAGGCCCCACTACGTGGCTTTACTCTTGAAGCGGAAGGCGTAGGAACAGAAGGCATCGGAGCGGGAGGCATCGAAGATAGAGCATTCCAGGCCTCAATACTTGGCCAAGCGCTGGATGAGCCAGGAAAAAGGTGCCTCTGGAGGAAAGACGAAAACCTTTGACGCTCACTGTGAATCCGACCTTCAGACTCTTGCAGCTCATCAAGCTTCCTCTTCATGCCCGTCGAATAGTTGTTTGCAAGCACGTGCAAACTTCTATTCTCATACTTCAGCTGCTGGATCTCCTGCTTGAGACTTTCCACCTCTGCCATCAATGATTCCACTTGACGGGAGCGGGCAAGCAGGCGTTGGCCCATGTTGGACACAGAACTCGCACACTGAACACTAAGTGCGAGGGACTCTTGAACGGCCAACTCATCGGACCGTCCTGACAGCAGCCTATTATCTTCCGGAGTGAGGAGGTTCCTAGCTACTATTGTACCTGTTGTGGCGTCCTGCATCACGGAGTCTTCACCTGTGAGAGGACCGTTAGAAGAAAAGAAAGAAGGGCGCCATACGTTACCTTGACGCGGCGCGCTCGTATCACTGCTAAGGCTCAATTCCAAGCTAAGGTTCGATGAGTTTGCCATTTTTCAAAAGTGTTCAAAGAGAAGGGATGGAGTTAAATTTCAAAGGGCCGGAGTCGATTTTCAAGAATGGGAAATCTTCAGAGTGTGTTTGTTGTGGTGATCGATAGCTCAATAAAAAAGCCAAGGCGACGCGTCCACCAATTCAAAAAGCCAGAATTTCCGGCGTAATTTAGGCGACGCTTTCTCGGCTTTTCAGAAGGCGCGTTCAACTTTGTCAAAAGATTTCTTCTTTTCAGACAACACGTGGAGGCCATCATCACAACTACACATCTTTAGCCGACAAGCGCAAAGTTCGGCGACGCTTTCTCGGCTTTTCAGAGGACGCGTGCAGCTTTGTCAAAAGGAGCCGCATCTGCACTACCACGTGTCGCTCAGAAATCGAAGGGGCGCCTGCTCAGAAATCGAAGAGGCGTATTCAAAAATCGAAGAGGCGCCACTATTTCAAAAAGCCAGAGTTGCGGGATCAAAACGTTTGTCGACAAAGGTAAAAAGTACCACCACCTGCTATTATCTCTATATATGTCGACCTTCGTCTTTTATGGCAGGGCAAACCTGAAGAAAATGCCCAACTCTCCCTCACCTCTGAGGGTGCACTCCCAGCAAAGCCTTTCGAAATACTAAATTGTTTCTTCTTCCCCAAAGATGATACCAGATGTCTGGAGTACAGATGACCCAGGAGGAAACAGCACAACAAATACATGTGCTGATTCATTCACCGCATCTTCAAAAGCAAAGATATCTCATATCATCAAGGTCAAAAGCAAAAGTATCTCATATCATGCTCTTTCCCTGTCTTTTTCTTTGTCCTTGTTCTTACTCGCATGGCAAAGTAAAACAAGCAATCAGCCGGCACTTGGAGTCAGTCTTCCGTTCTGGAGCCAACTGCCTGGAATCTATTCCTGATTGCTTACCTAGCGTTGCTCTCGAGTAGTCATCTTCAACGGTTGATACACTTCCGGAGAAGGGACCACTTCTGCAAAGGGGAGCGAGTAAGGCAAGTGAAAATGATACATTGAAGCATGTGGAGACAAACATAGGCTTAGTTATCCTCCAACCCTTTTCAATACGAATTGGAAAGATTGAACAAAGAAACAGATAAAAGGGATAAGCTCAGACCTTCGGGGGAGACCAAAAGAACCATCCTGCTGCCCAGTTCAAGAAGTAGCACAAAGGAAAATCAACGATGGGCAGAAACCAGTTCAAGAGTAAGCCTGTGGAATCACAAAGATCAAAAGCCTCAATGCAATTACCAAGGAGAAGATGGAATTTACACTCTATAACCAGATTTGCGTCTCTAAACTCTTCTCTTTGTTAATTACATTCTGCCATGTTTAGTATGTTTAAGTGCTTTTTGTGTATTTACTTATGCTTTGTGTGAATCTATGCTTAAAACATTGAGGACAATGTTTGATTTAAGTGTGGGGGGGGGGGGGGGGTAACTAAGTATGTTGATGCAAATTCGTTGAATTTTATCACCCATAACTTCAAGTGTTGTTCCTTGCTGTTTTAAATGTTTTTAAGGTGTTTTTAAACTGTTTTAGCGTGTTTTGTTTTATAACTCCGAAAATCACATAAAAATTTGAAAAACATTTTTTTGAAAAGCCTAAAAAGAGTGTTTTGAGTTGTTTTTGTGTCTTAGGGAACCTTCCAACGTTATGATGAAGATTTGGTTTGTAATTGCATGACTGTTAAAAAGAGTTATAAACATGGATGAAAGTTTGATTTACTCTTGGTATATGTTTAGTTATGGTTATAATGTATGACTTCACATGCAATCATAAAAGAAAAATTCGTTTTTGTAACATGCTTGAAGGAAGGAACTCATAATGACGCTACATCCCTGTGAGACTCGAGCCATTACCTTCTTTGGAGAGTTCTATTCTGTGATTCTTTGTTTTCTAAAGTTGTTGCATGATCTCATTATTCCTTGCTTGGTTGCTACTTAGAATGCAATTGTATCATGATAGAACTAAATGCTAGAACTTATATCCGTTTCATTCAAAGCATGACATTGAATTGCATAACATATATCAAGATGAAGTTGTGTAGTTGCCACCATAACCAAATAGCCTTACTTCCCATATTTCGTATTTGTTATTAGTTTTAACCCCGTTGAGCCTCGGTTAGCCTATTTCCTTTGCTAACCACATCACCCCTTACCTAGCCTAGATTAGGACCATCCGTACCCTTGTTCTTGAAGCATAGTAAGCATGACGGATAATGAATTCCTTTTGATTAATATGTAGCAAAAGCTAAGTGTGGGGGAAAGGATTTTTTTTGTGTGTATGTATGTGCCTAAGTCTTAAAGGAGGCACGGGAAAAAAAAAAAAAAAAAAAAAAAGAGTGAAAATAAGTGAGAATGGACTCACAAGTGTGATTATTAAAGAAAGGGCCCAAAAAGTTTGAATATGGCCCTAAGTTTTGTGACTTCCCCTTGGGTGTTCAAAGTTGACTTCTACGTTCTAAAGGGAATTCTAAGTGCCTAATTCAATACTTTGCTCACTATTGCTTAAAGAACGTTTGTTATCCTTACCTTTCATTTTTAGCCAATTACCCCAAGCCCCATTACAACCCGTGACTTCAATCTTGAGTGTTATGTGTTTCAATTTGTGGAGTTTGAACTTGATATGAGCATATGGTGTCACTGGTTCTCGCATCTAAGTAGGAGCATTCCATTCATGAGATCATATCTAAACATGCTTATTAACTCCAGAAATTGCTCTCTTTATGATACATATATGTGAGTGTTCGTTTTCATATTTACATCAATCTTCTCACATGTAACTAGATTAGGGTGTGTAGTCAGAAAATCTGAGTGAAATTTGAGTACATATCTTGTAAGGAATTGAGCAAATTCTCTAAAAGCATGTTACTACATTCAAAATATAGTTTTAAATGCTTAATTGTGAATTAGTATGTGGTGACTATGATTAAGTATGTACTTAAGTGTAAAGATAACCAAAATCTGTGGGAATAATGATTTTTAACATGTCATGTGCATTGGAAATCCCTGAGGCAACGTTGGAAGGTTTAAGATTGTGTTTGGTTTGTTTCGTTTCGTTTTATTTTGTTTTTCTGTTTTGCTCGAGGACTAGCAAAAGCTAAGTGTGGGGGTATTTGATAGGAGCATATTCATGCGACTTAAATGGCTTGTTCTCGTACATTTACGTTATGTTTCTTTAGTTAGTTTAGTCCTTTATGCTTCTTTTGTGTGTTTTCAGGATAATAAGACGTGTTTGACGAAAGGATGCATTATGGAGTGTTTTGGAGCACTATTGGGCTAAGGATGGATAGCTTATGCTTGGAGCCCAAGTGTTGGATGAAATTGAAGGCCTTGTAAGCACTTGAGGACACAAAACAATGGCCCTAACCCAATTACATTCACCTTGCCTTGGGCTTAACACAAACACCATTCCTTGCCATGCAAGGGGGAGCAATTTGGGTCCATTTCATGTACTTAAACTCTAGCCCAATCCACAATCACTTCAAAGCCATGCAAAACCTTTCAACACCCTTTAATCATTCCCCTTTAAATTATGATTTTATTTCCTAACCCTACATGCATTATTTATTAGCATCTTCACATGCATTCACACACCATCTTCCCTTTTACAAAACACATTGCCGTGCCTTCCCTTCACAATTTCAGCTTTCCTCCTTGCAATTCCACATGCATTCACTTCATCATTACACCACCACTCATTCTTTAATCCACATGCACATTCAATCATTCACTCAAGCACCCTTGTGCCATGTTTCCCCCTTTGTTCCCACCCATCACATGCATCATCATCAAACAAACAACACTTTGCTGTGGGCACCATTCCACATTCCAGCTTTCCCTTTTATTTTCCAGCTTTCACATGTTGTCCTAGTTGTTTTTCCATCATTCCTCCACACAAACACCTTAAACAAACAGCCATATACATCTCCACTCCTCCTATAAATACCCTTGCATTCCCATCATTCAAGGGACCTCATTTTCATACACTTCACACAACACAAACACAACCCTTGTGCCGCAAATCCCCTTCCATTTCTGTGCAGTTTTTCTCCTCCATTGCAGCCACTATCCAACCACTTCCCATCCCTCCAAAACACTTCACATAATCCCCAAAGCTCACTTAGACCTTGTGCTACAACAACGAGGAAGAAAATAGTGCCTAAACGTTCATACAATTCAAGTTTGAGTTGTTGGAATTTTTAGGTGTTTCTTTGATTTCAAAGTTTAAATTTAATTCTCTTTGTTTTGTACGTATGAGATGGAAGAGAAGAGTGCCTAAACGTTCATACAATTCAAGTTTGAGTTGTTGGAATGTTTAGGGGTTTCTTTGATTTCAAAGTTATGAGGAACTAAACCCCCTTTAGCTAGGGGGTGATTCGAAACTATGTTTATATTTGCAATATGAATTGATTACTTTTGGTTTGAATTTCATAAGTTGTGGATTCAATTCGTTTAACTGTTTGATTGATAACTTATTTATGTATGTTCATTGAGATTGCAAGCTTAATTTTCATGCATGAATATGACGCTAGAATATAAGTGAGTTTCACCTAATCGTTATGAACTTATATTCACAAGTAGTGGAGGTTGCTTATAAACAATCGCGTTAAACGAATTCTTGGCATAAGTTTCATGCGTATTCCATAGTAACGAATGCCTCGTCAACACTTATAATTTTCATTGAACTTAATGATCTTTGTTGAATGTCTCTATCATGCGTATTCCATAGTTAGGGACTTTGATTAAGAATAATTTGGTTGTAATGCGTATTCCATTCAATCCAACGAATTTAGGGAAATCTGAAAGTTAATCTAAGCGGACATAATTAACTTGGAGCATTGAGTTTCACAACTTATCGAAAGACCAACTGAGAATCAATATTGTATGCAAGTGTAACATGTGTGGAGAAGAACCCCTTGGCTATTCCATCATCCATATTTTCATCACATTCATATTTACGTTTTGCCTTTAATTACAATTTGTCCATTTAATTTAATCTCGTCCAACCACAATCACCCCCCTTATTTTGTTAAGTCTTATTCATTTGATTTGTCTTATTTTATGTTTTTGAGTATTTGGAGTCTTTTAAACTTGTTTTGATTCTTTTAGTTTGTCTTAGTGTTTTAAAAGTTAGTTTTATTTATTTGAGTCAAGTTTTTAGCATCCCTAGTTAATCCCCGGTTAGAACGATCCCTACTTACATCATTACTACAACTGTCACAAATAGGGTTTAGTTTGTATGCTTATAATTCTACGTATCACTTTCCCCTTCTTTCCTTCCCTTGCCGTGCAAGGGGGGGTATTTAGGTCCAAAGTTATGCACTTAAACCCTATTTCCCTTCCTAAACTAAACCCTAGCCGCACCTTGCAGCCATGTCCCTTTTAATTTCTGATTTTATTTCCTAATTCTAGAAGCTTTTAACTTAATTTTAATTAACCAAAATAACTTAGGGTTTTATTTTCTGAAACCCTATATATTCTACATCTAATGCCGCACCCTAGGTTTAATTATCATTCAGCCATTCATTCAAAAAACCTTTCAGCCGCAGCCACCATTCACCCTATTCTGCTCTGCCGTAGCCTTCCCCCTCCATTCCAGCCACTTCCCTTCTCTGCCGCAGCCACTCCACCCTTCCTCCACCATTCCATACACCATCCACACCTCCATACATCATCCCACCACCTTGCCGCACCACCATCTCCCCATAAACCCGTCCCTAAACCAGAAAATCATCCAAACTCACCATAAACCTTCTCTGCCGCAGCAAGAAGAAAGGAGAAAGAGGACTTTAAAACGTGCAGAAATTCAAGTGGATTCCTTGGGCGTTTTAGGTGTAATCAATCTTTTGTTCTTTATGTTTAATTTCAATTTTGTTTCTCTTTCTGTGAACATGAGAGGCTAAATTCCTAGTTAGCTAGGGGATGATTCGAAACCATGTTTATGCTTGCAATATGAATTGATTACCTTTGGTTGGAATTTCATGAGTTGTGAATTCAATTCGTTTAACTGTTTGATTGATAACTTATTTGTGTATGTTTATTGAGAGTGCACGCTTAGTTTTCATGCATGAATATGACGCTAGAATATAAGTGAGTTTCACCTAATAGTTACAAACTTATATTCACAAGTAGTGGAGGTTGCTTATAAACAATCGCGTTAAATGAATTCTTGGCACTAGTTTCATGCTCATCATAGTAACGAATGCCTCGTCAACACTTATAGTTTTCATGTTGCTTAATGATCTTTGATTGTATCTTTATTGTGCTTTTCACGTAAAGGACTTTTGGAGAATGTTTTGAATTGTGTATTCGATGTCCCATCTAATTCATTAACTTAAGGAAAACTTGAAGGTTAATTTAAGCGGACCTAATTAACCCGGAGTGTTGAGTTTCATGATTCATCGAAAGACCAACTGAAAATCATCTTGTATGCAAGTGTGACATGTGTGGAGAGGAACCTTCTAGCTAGCATTCCATCCATATTTTCATCAAATTCATCTTTACAATCTGTTTTAATTACAATCTGTGCATTTTATTTAATTTCGTCAAAAACTAAATCCCCCTTTACTTTAGTGTCCAATTTAGTTAGAAAGTGTCTTAGTTTGTGTTTCTAAGTGTTTTGATTCAAGTTATTACTCAAATTCGTCCAAAATAGTGTAAGTGCTCAAAACTGCCCAGATTGTGTTTTTAAGGCAGTTTTGAGTGTTTTGGGGCTGTTTTGAGTCTTTTGGTTTGTTTTAGTGTTTTATTGTTTAGTTTTGCATTCTTTGAGTCTAGTTTAGTGTTTTAACTTGTGTTTTACGTTTTTGAGTCAGTTTTCAAGTGATTTAGCAATCCCTCCTAATCCCCGGTCTAGAACGATCCCTACTTATTCATATACTACAATTGTCAAAAAAGGGTTTTAATTTGTGTGCTTATATATTCCGCATCAGGTGTCTAAGGGGGTGTGGCACAATAATAGACATATATATATAGCATGGCCGAAACCCGAGCAATCAGATTTTGGGTTAAGCCTAGCTGATACAAGTGTTTAGGGCCCCTAAGTTGCGGCAAGGGTTTGGGAATTAAGTCCCAGCCCAATTAATCTCAGATATGGACTTATACAATCCAAATCCAAGAGAAAAAGGGGCAAATAAAATCAGAATCCAATCAGAAAAAGGTTTAAGAATTTTCGTCCAAAATTGGGCCTTCTAGAAACTAAGTGTTTTATGGCTGATTTTGGGTGTTCTAAAAGGCATAAAAGGGGGGAAAGGTGCGGCACCCTTTTAATGTCAGATAGGGCTTCTAGAAATTAGGTTTTTAGCTCCATTTGTAGCTAGGATTAAGGTGGAACAAGATTAGGTTAGGATAAGATAGGATAAGGTTTGGATAAGATAAGGTTTGGATAAGGTTTTGGATAATGTTTCCTCTTTTCTTGCACTTTCCTTATCTTCTTTGTCAGAACTTTCCTTTTCTGATTTGTAGCATGTTCCTAGCCTCTTTTGACTCCAAATTTGTCCATCCACCTTGCTCCATATACAAGCTATTCAAAATAAGCCCAAAACTGCTCTAAAAGGCTCAAAATTGCCTTTTCTTGCCAATTTTGTCATTAGGACCTACAAACAAACGAAAATAGCTTAAAACACTATAATAAGTAGTAATTAGCTCACTACATGTAAGGAAATAACATAACTAAGTAGCATAAATATGCTCCTATCACTTACCTCATTCACTTGTTGTTGTGGGGGTTCTCTTTGTCCAACTCCCTCATATTGTTGTGCATTCAAGGCTCGATTTGCAATCAAGGTTTTGGCATCAATTGGTGTTTTGTCAACCAAAGCACCTCCTTCCGAGGCATCTAACATTTATCTTTCAATTGGAAGAAGTCCTTCGTCAAAAAATTGAATTAGAAGCTTTTCTTTCATTTGATGTTGAGGGGATGATACAACTACAGTCCTGAAACGCTCATAATATGCCGGAAAGGATTCTCCTTGGTTTTGTTGAATTCCACTAATCTTCTTCCTCAAAAGAATGACTCTCGAAGTTGGGAAAAATTTCTCTAAGAATACTCTCTTCATGCTTTCCCAAGAGGTGACGGTTCCAGGTGCCAAAAGAGAGAATGGAAAAGCTTTCATCTTCAAAATGTTGCCATCCACAGTGATTAGGGTCATGCTTGAACATACCACTTCAAATTCCTTTAAGTGCTTGTTTGGATCTTCCATGGACAACCCATGGTATTTGGGAATGTAATGCAGCAAGCTAGTGATAGGAGCATATTCATGCGACTTAAATGGCTTGTTCTCGTACATTTACGTTATGTTTCTTTAGTTATTTTAGTCCTTTATGCTTCTTTTGTGTGTTTTCAGGATCATAAGACGTGTTTGACGAAAGGATGCATTGTGGAGTGTTTTGGGGCCTTTTGGAGCACTATTGGGCTAAGGATGGATAGCTTATGCTTGGAGCCCAAGTGTTGGATAAAATTGAAGGCCTTGTATGCACTTGAAGACACAAAACAATGGCCCTAACCCAATTACATTCACCTTGCCATGGGCTTAACACAAACACCATTCCTTGCCATGCAAGGGGGAGCAATTTGGGTCAATTTCATGCACTTAAACCCTAAGCCCAATTACACACCATTGCAGCCAAATCCATTCTTTGCCATGCACATTCACCACCAATTCAACCACATGCACTTATTCCTTTAATCATTCAAACATGCAGCAACATACTCATTCTCCCTTACCGTGCATTATTCCCCCTTCATACAAGCCACTCCACATGCATTTCCAACCCACAATCACCCATAATCATTCACACCTTGCAGCCACATGCATTCCCCTTTCAAATTCTAGCTTTCCACCTCACAACCACAAGAAAACAACAATGCCGTGCATCCCATTCCATCTCCCACTCTTTGCACATGCTTTCCCATTTCATTATTCATTCACTTTGCATTCATACAAATTAGCCACATGCTCTTTGCCTTTCATCATTGCACCACAACTCAAGCACATGCACATTCACCCTAATCACTCACATACACAACTTGCCATCATTCTAGAAATTCCTCCCATTGCCGTGCACTTCCACTTCAGATTTCCAGCATTCCATTTCAGATTGCATTCCCATTCACACACCAACAACACCACTCATTGCACATACATTCACTCCTTAATCCACATGCATTTATCATCATTCACCCTAGCTTTAAATCACATGCAAACACATTCATTCTAGCCATGCACATTTAATCATTCATTCCCATCAATGCCGTGAGTTCCCACTCCCATTTCCAGCTTTCCACAACTTTTCATAGATGTTTTGCACATGCATTCCCCCTTCATTATTCCAATCACATGCACCCATAATCATTCATTCCCTCCTAGCTGCAATATTCCCTCTTTTCTTCCTTCATTCACCTATAAATAAGCATCCATTGCAGCCACAAAACATGACTCATCCATTCAGAAATTCATTGATACACACTTCACACCAAAAACTACCTAGCCGCAAGCACCAATCCATTCTTCCATCTCCAACCATTCCCCACTCCATTCCACATACACCTAAAGCCCTAAACATCTCCTTAGACCTTGTGCCACAACGAAGAGGAAGAGAAGAGTGCCTAAACGTTCATACAATTCAAGTTTGAGTTGTTGGAATGTTTAGGTGTTTCTTTGATTTCAAAGTTTAAATTCAATTCTCTTTGTTTTGTACGTATGAGGAATGGAAGAGAAGAGTGCCTAAACGTTCATACAATTCAAGTTTGAGTTGTTGGAATGTTTAGGTGTTTCTTTGATTTCAAAGTTATGAGGAACTAAACCCCCTTTAGCTAGGGGGTGATTCGAAACTATGTTTATACTTGCAATATGAATTGATTAACTTTCGTTGGAATTTCATAAGTTGTGGATTCAATTTGTTTAACCGTTTGATTGATAACTTATTTATGTATGTTTATTGAGAGTGCACGCTTAATTTTCATGCATGAATACGATGCTAGAATATAAGTGAGTTTCACCTAATAGTTATGAACTTATATTCACAAGTAGTGAAGGTTGCTTATAAACAATCGCGTTAAATGAATTCTTGGCACTAGTTTCATGCTCATCATAGTAACGAATGCCTCGTCAACACTTATAGTTCTCATAATGCTTAATGATCTTTGATTGTATCTTTATTGTGCTTTTCACGTAAAGGACTTTTGGAGAATGTGGTGAATTGCGTTGCGCTAACCAATCCAATTCATTAACTTAAGGAGAACTTGACGGTTAATTTAAGCAAACCTAATTAACCCGGGGTGTTGAGTTTCATAACTTATCGAAAGACCAACTGAAAATCAATCTTGTATGCAAGTGTAACATGTGTGGAGAAGAACCCCTTGGCTATTCCATCATCCATATTTTCATCACATTTGTATTTACATTTTGCCCTTAATTATATTCTGTCCATTTAATTTAATATCGTCCAAACACATTTCCCCCATATTTCGTTGAGTCTTACTCATTCGTATTTGTTTTATTTTTGTGTCTTTAAGCATTTGGAGTCATAAACACTTTCAAATTCGTCTAAAGCAAGTTCTAGTTTCTGTTTGAGTCAATTTGATTGTTTTAGGCAGTTTGAGGATTTCAAAGCTATTCTGAGTCATAGTAGTCTTGTTAAGAGTCTTTACATTTAGTTTTTGTGTTTTCAAGTCAATTCAAAGTAGATTAGCACCCCTAGTTAATCCCCGGTTAGAACGATCCCTACTTACATCATTACTACAATTGTCACAAATAGGGTTTAATTTGTGTGCGTATAAATCTCGCATCAGCTAGACTTTAATTCAAACTCATCGGTCTTGTCTGGAGCTGCCTTAGGATATTGAATGCAGAGGGGTACAACATTGTCTAATCCCAAGGTTGAAAGTTCCTTCATTGTTCGATTATCTGCAGCCATGCTTTGTTCTTCCTCTTCTTCTTTGTCTTCTTCAAACTCAGATTCAGAGCTAGTACTAGGTGGATTAGGTTCTAGCTCCTTCCTCTTTCTTCTCAAATTTCGCTCAAAACCGTCGTCAAACTCCAAGATATGTGCACGAACAGGTTGAAAACTTCGAGTCATAAACTAGTACCTAAAATCAACAAAACAAAACAAAACAAAATTCAAAAACTAAAAATAAAAGACATGAACAGAATGAAATGGGGATTAGCAATTTTGCTAAACCCCGGCAACGACACCAAAAATTTGGTGTGATGTAAAATAGCACCCAAATTAAACCCTCTTTTTGATAGTTGTAGTATGTGAAAGTAGGGATCGTTCTAGGCCGGGGATTAGAAGGGACTGCTAATCTACCCAAATTAAACTCTAAATCACTAAACTAGACTCAAAAACAGAAAACTAAACTTAAACTGACTCAAATAACTCAAAACAAGCTAAACTAACTCAAAACAGTACAAAACAAGCAAATTGACTCAAAACAAGTTTGGACGAAAATTAAACTCTGTAAACTCAAAATACTAAATGGGGGGTTTGTTTGGTGAAATTAAATTAAAACTAATAAGTTGCAGAAACAAACTAAATTTGGTATGAAATTGAATGAATTAAAGGGTGAGAGGCTAGCCAGAGGATTCTTCTCCACACATGAACCATATGCATACAAATCGATTTCCAATTATTATTCCAATAAACCATGAATGACAATGCCCCAAGTTAACCGTGTACTGCACAAATTAACTTTCAGATTTTCCTAATTTCATTGAATTGGACTCAGCGACGCAATCAAATTATTCTTATCAAGTTCCCTATATGAACTGCATGATAGTGATACATATCAAAGATCATTAAGTTCTATGAAAATCATAAGCATTGACAAGGCATTTGTAACTATGAACTACATGATACTCCTGCCATGGATTTACTTAACATAATCATGACTAGTGACTACCACTACTTATAAATATAAGTTCATAACGATTAGGTGAAATTCCCTTATATTTTAGCATCAAATTGATGCATGCAAGAATAAGTTATCAATTAAACAGATAAGTAAATCGCATTCATGTTTTACGAAACAATAATTGGAGAAAATCAATTCATATAAAACATATGTCCATGGCTTTGAATTCACCTCTAGCTAAAAAGAAATTAGTTCCACATGTTTGTCATAGTTGAAAAGCAATCTAAAATAAATATCGAAACTAAAACTAAGGATAGAAAGAACCCAAGATGCTCTAGCAATCCAATGGCAGATTGCACAATCCTTGGATACAGGTCTTGGCTCAAAACCCTTCTTCTCCTACCTTCCTTGCTGCAGCACAAAGTTATTTCTCTGAAATTAGGTTATTATGTGTGGTGGATGGATTGTTCTAATTGTGTGAGAAACCTTAATTAATTTTGGAGAAGGATTTGCAATCCAAATCCACAAGGAAAAACGCTAATTAAAATCAGAATCCAAGAGGAAAAGGGAAAGAAAGGTGCGGCAGGATCCTAGAGGGAAAGGGAAAGGGAGTGCACGGCAAGGCTTGACTCTTCTAGAAGGAATAAGTGTGCCACCCCTGTAGAATTAGGATTAAACCTTCTAAAATCATGTATTTATGTGTCTAAATATAATTTTGGACCCCCTAGTAGCTGGAACATAGGTAGTGTAGGATTAGGATTGGCTAAGACAAAATAAGGTATTTTGGCTCATGTTTCCTTCTTTCTTGCTGAGCTCCATATCTTCTTTGTCTTGAATTAATTCTTCCATCTCTTTAGCATATTCTTAGCCATTCTTGAACTTCAAATTCGTCCATCCATCTTGCTCCATGCATGTGCTATCCATTCCAAGCCCAAAACTGCTCTAAAATGCTCCAAATTGCCTTTTCTTGCCACTTGAGCCAATTGAACCTACAAACACACAAAAATAGCTTCAAACACTCTAATAAACATAAACTAAGTAAATAAATGCAAGGAAATAGGCTAACAAAGTCGCATAAATATGCTCCTATCAAATTCCCCCACACTTAGCTTTTGCCAATCCTCGAGCAAAACAAAATAAACAAAACAAAATCTAGACCTTCCAACATTTGCCTCAGGGATTTCCAATGCAACATGGCATATTAAAAATCACTACTCCCACAGATTTTTGCTCTCTTTACTCTTGAGTAAACACTTAACCGCAGTCACCACTCACTAGCTCGCATTTAATCAATTAAAACAACATTTTGAATGTAGTAACACGCCTTAGAGAATTCCCTCAATTCCTTACCTGATATACTTTTTATTTTCACACAGAATTTCTGACTACACTCCCTACACTAAGTATACGTGAGAAGATTGATGTAAACATGTAGACTAGCACTCACATATGTTATAACAAAGAAAGCACTTTCCGGAATTATTAATATGAACATGTATATGATCTCATGAATGGAATGCCACTACTTAGACGTGAGAACCAGGGATTCCATATGCTCATACCAATTTCAGACTCCACATATTGAAACACATAACAATCAAGATAGAAGTCTAAGGGTTGTACCGGTTCTAAGGTATTGGCTAACAAAGAAAGGTTAGGGATAAACGAAGGTTTTTAAAAGCAATAGTAAGCAAAGTAATGAAATAAACACTTAGAATTCACTTTTGAATGCAGAAATCAACTTTAAACACCCATTGGAGATTTACACAACACTTAGGGCCAGATTCAAACTTTTGGACCCTTTCTTTAACAAGCAATACTTGTGAGTTCATTCTCACTTATTTCTCAACTCTTTTCCTTTCTTTTTCTTTCCTTTTCACGTTTTATTTTCTTTTTTCTTTTGTTTTTTTTTTTTGGGGACACAAAATGTACAACCTCATAAATTTCCAACGAGAAACTTTCCCCCACACTTGCTTTTATGCATAATGTTGGTCAAAAGAAATTCCCTCTAAGTCATGCTCTACTATTCTTTAAGAACAAGGGCATGGATAGTCCTAATCTAGGCTAGGTAAGGATAATGTGGCTAACAAAGAAAATAGGCTAAATAAGGCTCAAAGGGGTTAAACCTACAATACATATGCAAAGGGTAAGGCTTTTTGTCTCTGGTTTAACTAAACAACTTCATTTTATTGTATGTTATGCACTCAGTTTTATGCTTTGAATGAAATAGGCATGAGTTCTAATATTTGGAACTCTAATGATGGAAACGCATTCTAAGTAGCAACCAAGCAATGAAATAATGAGATCATGCAACAACTATAGAACAAAAAACATTACAGATTAATAACTATCCAAACAAAGTTTAGGCTCAATTCTCTCAAGGTTGTAGCATTAGTTTAAGTTTTCCTTCAAGCATGTTACAAAAACTGATTTTTTTCCTCTGTGATTACATGTGAATTCGTAAATGATGACTACATCTAAACATAAACCAAAGGGCAAATCAACTTTCATCCATGTTTGTAACTTTCTTTAATAGTCATGCAATTAAAAACCAAATCCTCATCATTGTGCTGGAAGGTACCCTAAGACACAAACAAAAATAAAAAACGACTCTAAAAATGACTCTTTTTGGTTTTTTTTCAAAACGTTTTTTGATTTTGGTTTTTAAAATTTTTGGATTTTCTGTTATAGGACACATTAAAACACTTCAAAACACAATAAAAACACTTAAAAACAGTGAGTAATAACTTTTAGAAGTGATAGGTGATAAAATTCGAAAATTAATCGTGGAAAGCATCTATTTACCCCCTCCCCCCCCCCCCCCCCACTTAAACCAAACATTGTCCTCAATGTTTCAAACATAGACTTACACGTAACAATCAAACAACACAACTAACAAACATGACAATTATGGCAAAGTAAAAGCAATAAAGAGTACGGTTGAGGAACGCAAATCTAGTTGTGAAGTTGGAGATTCCTAGGTCTTCTTTATTTAAACACATGGGTTGCTTCCCAAGAAGCGCTTGTTTTGGCTTATGTTTCCTCCTTTCTTGCTGAGCTCCATATCTTCTTTGTCTTGAATTAATTCTTCCATCTCTTTATCATATTCTTAGCCCTTCTTGAACTTCAAATTCGTCCATCCATCTTGCTCCATGCATGTACTATCCATTTCAAGCCCAAAACTGCTCTAAAATGCTCAAAATTGCCTTTTCTCCACTTGAGCCAATTGAACCTACAAACACACGAAAATAGTTTAAAACACTATAATAAGCATAAACTAAGTAAATAAATGCAAGGAAATAGGCTAACAAAGTCGCATAAATGTGCTTCTATCAAGGAGAAGTGGGAGGTCATGTGTAATACTTTTGCAGGTTGTAGGCATTCCAGTACTTGTCAATCTCTTTGTCGTTCATGATGGTGAGTGTGTAGCTACCCTTGCTGCCTGCTCTGCTGACTTTGTACGGACCTTCCTAAATATGATTCATCTTCTTGGAGCCCTTTCGTTGGGTAATAATGAATATTTTTCTTAATACTAGATCTTCAGGATGAAACTACTAGATATTTGCCTTTTTGTTGTAGTTGGAGATGAGCTGCTACTAGTAGGTTACAATGCAGGTGATGACCTTCTTTCGTTCCATCTCTACCAAATCTAGATTTATGCCCATCTCATTTCTATTATGCTCCAAAGTTTACAGTATAGTACTAATGCTTGACACAATAACATTGGGAGTCATGATTGCTTATGAACCGAATACCAAGGAGAAAAGAGTTTCACTGGTTGCTCGTCGTTTGGTTGTGTAATACGCCCATAAGACACCCGAAAATTTGTCTGGCCACTTTCCCTGCTTGTGTGTGAGGGTTTTCCTAAGGCAGTCTAGGATTATCTTATTGTATGTCTTCATCTGCCAGTTGCCTTAGGGATATTTAGGTGTAGACATGTGCTGCTTGATGCTATATTCCTGGAAGAACTTCGCCAAGTCTTTGCCCACGAATTGTAGGCCGTTATCAGTGACAATAGATTGAGGGATGGCAAATCGGCAAATGATGTTCCTTCATATGAAGCGTTCTATGTCTAATTGAGTAGTAGTGGTCATGGCCTCAGCTTCTACCTACTTTGTGGAGTAGTCAGTAACCACGATAATCATGCCCTTGCCCCTAGTAGCGGGCGACATGGGCTCTACTAGGTCGATTGCCCACTGCATAAATGACCATGGGCTTGTTTGCGAATGAAGCTCACTAGCAGACAGTGCGGGTACAAGGTTCAAACGTTGGTAGCTGTCACACTTTTGAACAAATTCCTTAGCGTCTTAATGTACGGTGGGCCAGTAGTAACTAGCGTTGAAGACCTTCTGTCCTAAGGATAAACTTCCTGAGTTGTAGAATTTTTAAGTTGTTGGGAGACGCTAGGCAACAGAGATGTGGGCCTGAAAAGGATATTCTGACGAGAATGTCATTCCACATGTAGCAGCGTGCTACCTTGTTTTAGAGCTTCCTAGCTTCCAATCCTTTTGCAAAGAGTGTCCTATTGACTAGATAGTCGATGATGAGATCTTTCCATCTTGAGGTTGTATTGACTTGTAACACCTTAACTGCTGGTTCTTCTTCTATGCTCAGCTTTCCTAAATACTCGATCGAGATGGAACGTCTATACTGGTGGTCCAAAGTGGAGCCTAAGGCTGCTAAGGTGTCTGCATGAGTGTTGCTTGTCTGTGGAACTTGTGTGAGGGTGTAAGTCTGAAACGCCTTAACCTGCTTTTATACCTTCTTGAGGTATAGTGCCATCCTTGGATGCTTTGTTGCATACTCCTCAGTAGTCTGGCTAGTGATGAGCTGAAAATCGGAATGGATTGTGTACTTTTTTACTGCTATATCTTGTGCCATTCGGAGGCCTACCTGTAAGGCCTCGTACTCTACTTCGTTGTTTGATGCCTTGAAGCCTAGAATGATTGCCTCTTTAAGCATCGAGCTATCTGATAGGAGCATATTTATGCGACTTTGTTAGCCTATTTCCTTGCATTTACTCAGTTAGTTTATATTTATTAGAGTGTTTTAAGCTATTTTCATGTGTTTGTAGGTTTAAATGGCAAAAGTGGCAAGAAAAGGCAAGTTGAGAAATAAGTGAGAATGAACTCACAAGTATTGTTTGTTGAAGAAAAGGTCCAAAACTTTGAATCCGGCCCTAAGTGTGTAAGAATCTTTTGTTGAAGAAAAGGTCCAAAACTTTGAATCCGGCCCTAAGTGTGTAAGAATCTTTCCCTTGTGTTTGAAGTTAGTTGCTACATTCAAAAGTTGAATTCTACGTGTTGATTTCATTACTTTGCTTACTATCACTTTAAGAACTTTTGTTTATCCTTAACCTTTCTTTGTTAGCCAATACCTTAGCCCCGTTACAACCCTTAGACTTCTATTTTAATTGTTATGTGATTCAATATGTGGAGTTTGAAATTGGTATGAGCATATGGTATCCTTGGTTCTGGCTTCTAAGTAGTGGCATTCCATTCATAAGATCATATACATGTTGTATTAATAATTCCAGAAAGTGTCTTCTTTGTTATAACATATGTGAGTGTTAGTCTACATGTTTACATCAATCTTCTCACATATACTTAGTGTAGGGAGTGTAGTCAGAAAATTTGTGTGAAAATAGAGAGTATATCCAATGAGGAATTGAGTGGATTCTCTAAGGCATGTTACTACATTCAAAATATTGTTTTAATTGATTAAATGCGAGCTAGTGAGTGGTTAATGCGATTAAGTATAAGCTCAAGGGTAAGGAGAGCTAAAATCTGTGGGAGTAGTGATTTTTAACATGTCATGTTTCATTGGAAATCCCTGAGGCAATTATTGGAAGGTTTAGGTTGTGTTTTGTTTTCTTTGTTTTGCTCGGGGACTAGCAAAAGCTAAGTGTGGGGGAATTTGATAGGAGCATATTTATGTGACTTTGTTAGCCTATTTCCTTGCATTTACTCAGTTAGTTTATATTTATTACAGTGTTTTAAGCTATTTTCGGGTGTTTGATGCGAGAATTATACGCACACAAATTAAACCCTCTTTTTGACAATTGTAGTAAGTATGTAAGTAGGGATCGTTCTGGACCGGGGATTAGGAGGGATTGTTAATCACTTGGATTTGACTCAAAAACGCTAAAAACACAATCTAAAACACTATACTAGACTCAAAGAATGCAAAACTAAACTTTAAAACACTAAGACAAACCAAAGACTCAAAATGCTTTAAAGCATAAACTAAATTGATTTCTAACTAAATTGAACAATAAGGTAAAGGGGGATTTAGGTTTTGATTAAACTAAATGACAGATTGTAAATTAAAGCATAAGGAAATGAAGTAAACACAAAATGAATGCTCAACACTCCAAGTTAATTAGGTCCGCTTAAATTAACCGTCAAGTTTTCCTTAAGTTAATG
The DNA here is from genome assembly GCF_963583255.1 of Pyrus communis. Lineage (NCBI taxonomy): Eukaryota > Viridiplantae > Streptophyta > Magnoliopsida > Rosales > Rosaceae > Pyrus > Pyrus communis. Next base: position 9,643,716 of record NC_084805.1, on the reverse strand, counting down.
AATTGGATGATTGCATACGACAACCCAAAGCATTCCTCACAAGTTCCCTACATGAATTGCATAATAGAGATACAAGCAAGAATCATTAAGTTCTTTGAAAACTATAAGTGTTGACGAGGCATTCGTTACTATGATTGCATGAAACTTATGCCAAGAATTCGTTTAACGCGATTGTTTATAAGCAACCTCCACTACTTGTGAATATAAGTTCATAACGATTAGGTGAAATTCACTTATATTCTAGCGTCAAATTCATGCATGAAAATTAAGTGTGCACTCTCAATAAACATACATAAATAGGTTATCAATAAAACAGTTAAACAAATTGAATTCACAACTTATGAAACGTAATTAGAAGTAATCAAATCAAAATGCAAGCATAAACATATATTTCGAATCACCCCCTAGCTAAAGGGGGGTTTAGTTCCTCATACAAAACAAAGAGAATTGAAATTAAACATTGAAATCAAAGAAACGCCTAAACATTCCAACAACTCAAACTTGAATTGTATGAACGTTTAGGCTCTCTTCTCTTCCTCTTTATTGTAGCATAAGGTCTAGGGATAATTGGTTTGGGGGATGGAAGTGTGGAATGGAAGAGGAGTGGTGGAGAAGTGGAAGGGGAATGGAAAAATGGTGTTTGGATTATAAGGGGAGAGATGGGAAGCTCACGGCTAGGGAAGGGAGAATGTGTTTGTAATGTGTTGTGCATGAAATGAGATGTCCATGAATGAATGAATGCAAGGGTATTTATAGGAGTAGTGGAGGGAACATATGGCTATGTCATTTGTAGGTGAAGTAAGTGTGTGAGGTTGGTGAAGTAGGTGGATGTTGTAGGTGAAGTAGGTGGATGTTGTAGGTGAAGTGGATGTTGTAGGTGAAGTAGGTGGATGTTGTAGGTGAAGTAGGTGGATGATATGTTAAGTGATAAGTGATAAGTGATATGATATGTGGTTATGATATGATAAGTGGTTAAGTGGTGATGATAAGTGATAAGTGCATGTGGGTTAACTAATGAAGGAAATGCATGTGCAATGACAATGTGTTAGAATGGATGTGTGTTATGCATGGCATGATTGGGATTAGGAAAGGTTTAAATGTCCTAAAACTAAAGAGAACAAGGTTCCAACACTTTGGCTCCAATTAGGTCTTCAATTTCGTCCAACACTTTGGCTTCAAGCATAAGTTATCCGTCCTTAGCCCAAAAGTGCTCCAAAAGTCTCCAAAATGCATCTTTTTGCTCCTTTAGCCCTTTGGACCTACAAACACACGAAAATAGCTTAAAGTACTAAAATAACTAAAGAAACATAACGTAAATGTACGAGAACAAGCCATTTAAGTCGCATAAATATGCTCCTATCAAATACCCCCACACTTAGCTTTTGCTAGTCCTCGAGCAAAACAGAAAAACAAAACAAAAAGAACAAAACACAACCTACACCTTCCAACAATCGTATCAGGGACTTCCAATGCACATGACAAGTTAAAAATCATTATTCTCACAGATTTGAGCCATCTTTACACTTAAGTACATTCTTAATCATAGTCACCACATACTAGTTCACAATTAAGCAATTAAAACACATTTCAAATGTAGTAACATGCCTTTAGAGAATTCCCTCAATTTCTTACTAGATGTACTCTCGTTTTTCACACAGATTTTCTGACTACACACCCTACACTAGGTATATGTGAGAAGATTGATGTAAACATGTAGACGAACACTCACGTATGTTATAATAAGGAAAGCATTTTCTGGAGTTAATAAGCATGTTTAGATATGATCTCATGAATGGAATGCTACTACTTAGACGCGAGAACCAGTGACACCATAAGCTCATACCAAGTTCAAACTCCACAATTGAAATACATAACACTCAATATAGAAGTCAAAGGGTAGTAACGGGGCTAGGGTCTTGGCTAACAATGAAAGGTGAAGGATAAACAAACATTCTTAAAGCAATAGTGAGCAAAGTATTGAATTAGGCACTTAGAATTCCCTTAAGAACGCAGAAGTCAACTTTGAACACCCAAGGGAAAATCACACAAAACTTAGGGCCATATTCAACTTTTTGGACCCTTTCTTCAACCATCAACGCTCGTGAGTTCATTCTTACTTATTTTCACTCCTTTTTTTTTTTTTTTTTTTTTTTTTTTCTTTTCTTCTTCTTTTTCTTTTGAATCTCAAAACATACATATAAACGTAAGAACAAACTTTTACTCCCCCACACTCATTTTCTTGCATAATGTAACTCAAAAGGAATTCATTTAAGTCATGCTCACTAAACTTTAAGAACAAGGGTATAGGAAAGTCCTACTCTAAGCTAGGTAAGGGGTGATGTGGGTAAACAAGGAATAAAGGCAAAACGAGGCTCAACGGGGTTAAAACTTACAACATATACGAAGTATGGAAAGTAAGGCTATTTGGCTATGGTGGTGGTCACTACACAACTTCTTCTTGAATATGTGTTATGCAAATCAATAACATGCTTTGAATGAAATGGGCATGAGTTCTAGCATTTGGAACTATATGATGAAACGCCTTCTAAGTAGTAACCAAGCAAAGAATAATGAGATCATGCAACGACTTTAGAAAACAAGAAATCACAGATTATACTCTCCAAAGAACGTTATAGGCTCAAGTCTCTCAGGGTTGTAGCGTTTGTTTGAGTTCCTTCCTTCAAGCATGTTACAAAAACGAATTTTTTTCTTTTATGATTGCATGTGAAGTCATACATTATAACCATAACCAAGCATATACCAAGAGTAAATCAAACTTTTCTCTATGTTTATAACTCTTTCTAACCGTCATGCAATTATAAACCAAATCCTTATCATTGTGTTGGAAGGTACCCTAAGACACAAACACACAAAAACGACTCTTAAAACAATTCTTTTTGGGTTTTTCAAAACAAATTTTCAAATTTTTATGGGATTTTCGAATTATAAAACAAAACACACTAAAATACTCTAAAACAACTTAAAAACACCTTAAAACAGCAAGGAACAACATTTGAAGTTATGGGTGATAAAATCCCACGAATTTGCATTAAATATACTTAGTTACCCCCCCATACTTAAATCAAACATTGTCCTCAATGTTTTAAGCATATGGTTCACACAAAACATAAGTAAACACACAAAAAGCAACTAAACATACTAAACATGGCAGAATGTAATTAACAAAGAGAAGAGTTTAGGGACGCAAATCTGGTTATGGAGTGTAAATTCCCTCTTCTCCTTGGTGATTGTATTGAGGCATGATCTTGGTGATTCCACAGGCTTACTCTTGAACTGGTTTCCGCCCATCATTGATTTTCCTTTGTGCTACTCTTGAACTGGGCAGTAGGATTCCCTTTAGTGTCTCCCCCGAAGGTCTGAGCTTCCTCCTGCTATCTGTTTCTTTGTTCAATCTTTGTAGGAGTGGTCCCTTCTCTGGAAGTGTATCAACCGTTGAAGATGACTACTCGAGAGCAACGCTAGGTAAGCAATCAGGAATAGATTCCAGGCAGTTGGCTCCAGATCGGTAGACTGACTCCAAGTGCCGGCTGATTGCTTCTTTTACTTTGCCATGCAAGTAAGAACAAGAACAAAGAAAAAGACAGGGAAAGAGCATGATATGAGATATTTTTGCTTTTGACCTTGATGATATGAGATACCTTTGCTTTGAAGAAGCGGTGAATGAATCAGCACATGCTTCAATCCGCCGTTTTCTCCTGGGTCATATGTACTCCAAGCATCTGGTATCATCTTTGGGGAAGAAGAAAGAATTGAGTATTTCGAAAGGCTTTGCTGGGAGTGCGCCCTCACAGGTGAGGGAGAGTTGGGCATTTTCTTCAGGTTTGCCCTGCCATAAAAGACGAAGGTCGACATATATAGAGATAATATCAAGTGGTGGTACTTTTTACCCTTGTCGACAAACGTTTTGATCCCGCAAATCCGGCTCTTTGAAATAGTGGCGCCTCTTTGATCTTTGAATACGCCTCTTCGATTTCTGAGCAGGCGCCCTTCGATTTCTGAACGACGCCCCTTCGCTTTCTGAACGACACGTGGTAGTGCAGATGCGGCTCCTTTTGACAAAGCTGCACGCGTCTTCTGAAAAGCAGAGAAAGCGTTGCCGAACTTTGCGCTTGTCGGCTAAAGATGTGTAGATGCGATGATGGCCTCCACGTGTTTTCAGCTTTGTCAGAAATCTTTTGACAAAGTTGAACGCGTTTTCTGAAAAGCCGAGGGAGCGTCGCCTAAATTACGCCGGAAAATCCGGCTCTTTGAATCAATGGACGCGTCGTCTTGGCTTTTTATAGAGCTATCAATCACCCCAACACACACACTCTGAAGATTTCCCATTCCTGAAACTTGACTCCGGCCCTTTGTGAAATTTTAACTCCATCCACCCCTTCTCTTTGAACGTCGTTGAAAAAAAATGGCGAACTCATCGAACCTTAGCTTAGATTTGAGTCTCAGCAGCGATCCGGTTGCGCCCCGTCAAGGTAATGTATGGCGCCCTTCTTTTTTATCTTCTAACGGTCCTCTTTCAGGTGAAGACTCTGTGATGCAGGACGCCACAACAGCTACAATAGTAGCTAAAAACCTCCTCACTCCAAAAGATAGTAGGCTGCTGTCAGGACGGTCCGATGAGTTGGCCGTTCAAGAGTCCCTCGCACTTAGTGTTCAGTGTGCGAGTTCTGTGTCCAACATGGGCCAACGCCTGCTTGCTCGGTCCCGCCAAGTGGAATCGTTGATGGCAGAGGTGGAAAGACTTAAGCAAGAGATCCAGCAGCTTAAGTACGAGAATAGAAGTTTGCATGTGCTTGCAAATAACTATTCGTCAGGGATGAAGAGGAAGCTTGATGAGCTGCAAGAATCTGAGGGTCGAATTCACAGTGACCGTCAAAGGCTTGCGTCTTATCTCCAGAGGCACCTTTTTCCTGGGTCATCCAGCGCTTGGCCAAGTATTGAGGCCTGGAATGCTCTAGCTCCGATGCCTCCCGCTCCGATGCCTTCCGCTCCTATGTCTTCTGCCCCGATGCCTTCCGTCTCGATGCCTTCCGCTTCAAGAGTTTTGCCACGTAGTGGGTCTTTAAGTAAACAACCTTTGTGAAGCCTCCATCGTTCTGCCATGTGTTTTTTTTTTTTTTTTTTTTTTTTGACATAAATAAAATCAAACGGCATGGAATTGGTCCTTGAATGGAAGGTGATACTTGAAGTGAACCGGCATTGGTTTGAATTCTAATGTAGGTGCCTGATTCATAAAAAACAACAAGTTAGTATAAAATGTAATGAAATTTGGAAAAAATGACTTACTTGTTTTGTCTGACAAGAACTCAATGACAAACACCACTCCTTTGAAAGTTTCAGGGATATTGGACTTGGCCAGATTGCATGTGATGGTTATGACTTGTCCAATGTCATCAAATTTAACTTCTTTGGATTTTGTGGTTTCAAGAACGTCCTCTTTGATGAATTCATGACATTCCCTACTTGTCACCTTTGGAATGGCTTCCAAGATGTCTTTTTCACCTTCTTCTTCCTTGGAAGTCATGAATCTGCAAGGAATAGGGATACTTGTTGGAACGGGGTTAAAAATAATGAAATTTGGAACAACCATACCTGTATTAGATGGCATAGGAGCAATAGGTGCCTCCGGTAAAGGTGTTTCCACCCTTTCCGTGGGTTGGGTGTATTCCTCTTCCTTGTGATTTGATTTTGATGGTTGAGGGTCCGTTCCAACCTCCTTGTCACTTCTCAACATGATAGCATTGGTGGTTTCAAATTCTCCCTTCTGATTTGCAATGGTTGAACTAGGGAGTTCGCCTTGGTCGCAAAATTGTCCTTCGAACTCCGCTATCTGCCCAATTTGCTTTTCCAGAGTAGTAAGTAATTGAAAAATCGTATCATTTTCATTTGAATTACCTACATTACTTTGGGCAGGTTGTGGAGGTTGCATATGCGTTGAATAGAACTCCTCATACGGCTGCCAATATCCTTCTTGTTGAGCCTCATTGTCTTGATTTTGTGAGCCCTGCACCAAACAAATTAATTCATTAAGCTTTTGATTATAATCTATTGACGAACTTAAATTTGGTTGGGCATATTGAATATGAGGTTGTGGTGGCTGCCAATATCCTTCTTGTTGAACATGTTGAGGTTCCCACCACATAGAGTTTGAATGATCACTCCAATCCGAATTGTAAATATTGGAAAACACGTTATTCCTTGATTGAAGATCAAATATATCAATGCTTTGCATTTGGGACCTTTCCATGAGCTGTGACAAAAGAGAAGCATTATCAAGTGCCATGTTGTTCTTCTCTAGTACTTGAATTCAACAAACAAAACAAAATTCAAAAACTAAAACTAAAATACATAATAGAAACGAACAATCCAAGAGATTAGCAAATTTGCTAATCCCCGGCAACGGCGCCAAAATTTGATGCGAGATTTATACGCACACAAATTAAACCCTCTTTTTGACAATTGTAGTATAAGTATAAGTAGAGATCGTTCTGGACCGGGGATTAGGAGGGATTGTTAATCACTTGGATTTGACTCAAAAACATAAAAACACAATATAAAACACTAAACTAGACTCAAAGAATTTAAAACTAAACTTTAAAACACTAAGACAAACCAAAGACTCAAAATGCTTTTAAAAACACAAACTAAAATGATTTCTAACTAAATTGACATTAAAGTAAAGGGGGATTTAAGTTTATACGAAAATTGAAATAACGAAACAAGTTAATAAACTAGACAGAATGTAAATATGAATGTGATGGAATTGAATGGATGAATGCTAGCTAAGGGGTTCATCTCCATACATGTTATACTTGCATAATAAAACGATTTCCAATTGCATTTCAATAAATCATTAATTCTCAACACTCCAAGTTAATTAGGTCCGCTTAAATTAACCGTCAAGTTTTCCTTAAGTTAATGAATTGGATGATTGCATACGACAACCCAAAGCATTCCTCACAAGTTCCCTACATGAATTGCATAATAGAGATACAAGCAAGAATCATTAAGTTCTTTGAAAACTATAAGTGTTGACGAGGCATTCGTTACTATGATTGCATGAAACTTATGCCAAGAATTCGTTTAACGCGATTGTTTATAAGCAACCTCCACTACTTGTGAATATAAGTTCATAACGATTAGGTGAAATTCACTTATATTCTAGCGTCAAATTCATGCATGAAAATTAAGTGTGCACTCTCAATAAACATACATAAATAGGTTATCAATAAAACAGTTAAACAAATTGAATTCACAACTTATGAAACGTAATTAGAAGTAATCAAATCAAAATGCAAGCATAAACATATATTTCGAATCACCCCCTAGCTAAAGGGGGGTTTAGTTCCTCATACAAAACAAAGAGAATTGAAATTAAACATTGAAATCAAAGAAACGCCTAAACATTCCAACAACTCAAACTTGAATTGTATGAACGTTTAGGCTCTCTTCTCTTCCTCTTTATTGTAGCATAAGGTCTAGGGATAATTGGTTTGGGGGATGGAAGTGTGGAATGGAAGAGGAGTGGTGGAGAAGTGGAAGGGGAATGGAAAAATGGTGTTTGGATTATAAGGGGAGAGATGGGAAGCTCACGGCTAGGGAAGGGAGAATGTGTTTGTAATGTGTTGTGCATGAAATGAGATGTCCATGAATGAATGAATGCAAGGGTATTTATAGGAGTAGTGGAGGGAACATATGGCTATGTCATTTGTAGGTGAAGTAAGTGTGTGAGGTTGGTGAAGTAGGTGGATGTTGTAGGTGAAGTAGGTGGATGTTGTAGGTGAAGTGGATGTTGTAGGTGAAGTAGGTGGATGTTGTAGGTGAAGTAGGTGGATGATATGTTAAGTGATAAGTGATAAGTGATATGATATGTGGTTATGATATGATAAGTGGTTAAGTGGTGATGATAAGTGATAAGTGCATGTGGGTTAACTAATGAAGGAAATGCATGTGCAATGACAATGTGTTAGAATGGATGTGTGTTATGCATGGCATGATTGGGATTAGGAAAGGTTTAAATGTCCTAAAACTAAAGAGAACAAGGTTCCAACACTTTGGCTCCAATTAGGTCTTCAATTTCGTCCAAAACTTTGGCTTCAAGCATAAGTTATCCGTCCTTAGCCCAAAAGTGCTCCAAAAGTCTCCAAAATGCATCTTTTTGCTCCTTTAGCCCTTTGGACCTACAAACACACGAAAATAGCTTAAAGTACTAAAATAACTAAAGAAACATAACGTAAATGTACGAGAACAAGCCATTTAAGTCGCATAAATATGCTCCTATCAAGGTGTAATGGATGCTTATTTATAGGTGAATGAAGGAAGGAAAGAGGGAATATTGTAGCTAGGAGGGAATGAATGAATATGGGTGCATGTGATTGGAATAATGAAGGGGGAATGTATGTAATAAAATAGCTAGGAAAAGTTGTGGAAAGCTGGAATTTCAAAGGGGATCCCACGGCATGGATGTTGTTTGAATGTGTAAAGTGTGTGTGAATGCATGTGAAGATGCTAATAAATAATGCATGTAGGGTTAGGAAATAAAATCATAACTTAAAGGGGGATGATTAAAGGGTGTTGAAAGGTTTGAAATGCATGTGTAATGTTGGAAAGGGATTGGGAATGCACGGCTTTGGGGAAAGAATGAGTGGATTGATGCGTGATTTATACGCACACAAATTAAACCCTCTTTTTGTCGATTTGTAGTATAAGTATAAGTAGGGATCGTTCTGGACCGGGGATTAGGAGGGATTGCAAATCTCTTGGAAACTGACTCAAAAACGTAAAATAAAGTTTAAAACACTAAACTAGACTCAAAGAATGCAAAATTAAAGTTTAAAACACTAAGACAAACCAAAAACTCAAAATGCTTTAAAAACACAAACTAAATTGAATTCTAACTAAAATGAACATTAAAGCAAAAGGGGGATTGAGGTTTTTACGAAAATTGAAATAACGAAACAAGTTAATAAACTAGACAGAATGTAAAGATGAAATTTATGGATGAATGCTAGCTAAGGGGTTCATCTCCATACATGTTACACTTGCATACAAGATTGATTCTCAGTTGGTCTTTCGATAAATTATGAAACTCAACGCCCCGGGTTAATTAGGTTCGCTTAAATTAACCGTCAAGTTCTCCTTAAGTTAATGAATTGGATGGGTTAGCGCAACGCAATTCACCACATTCTCCAAAAGTCCTTTACGTGAAAAGCACAATAAAGATACAATCAAAGATCATTAAGCATTATGAAAACTATAAGTGTTGACGAGGCATTCGTTACTATGGAATACGCATGAAACTTATGCCAAGAATTCTTTTAACGCGATTGTTTATAAGCAACCTCCACTACTTGTGAATATAAGTTCATAACGATTAGGTGAAATTCACTTATATTCTAGCGTCATATTTATGCATGAAAATTAAGTGCGCATTCTTAATAAACATTCATAAATAAGTTATCAATCAAACGGTTAAACAAATTGAATCCACAACTTATGAAATTCCAACGAAAGTTAATCAATTCATATTGCAAATATAAACATAGTTTCGAATCACCCCCTAGCTAAAGGGGGTTTAGTTCCTCATATCTTTGAAATCAAAGAAACGCCTAAACATTCCAACAACTCAAACTTGAATTGTATGAACGTTTAGGCACTCTTCTCTTCCATTCCTCATACGTACAAAACAAAGAGAATTAAAATGAAACATTGAAATCAAAGAATCACCTAAACATTCCAACAACTCAAACTTGAATTGTATGAACGTTTAGGTCCTCTTCTCTTCCTCGTTGTTGTAGCACAAGGTCTAAGGTGAGGTTTGGGGGATTATGGAAATGGATGAGGAGTGGTGGAATGGGGACTCACGGTTTTGGATTCTAAGGGGAAGTGTTTGTGTTAGTTGTGGTGTGAGAAATGGAGAGATGGAATGGGGAGTGTTTGTGGTGTGTTGTGGTATCTACAATGGAATGAGATGTTCTTGAATGAATGAATGCAAGGGTATTTATAGGAGTAGTGGAGGGAACATATGGTTGTTTGTTTAAGATGCAAGTGGCTAATTAATGATGGAAAAGTATGTGATTTAAAGGATGCAAAGTGAATGAATCATGAATCATTGTGGATGAAAGGTGGAAGTGCATGTGTTGATGACTAGGTTAGTGGGTGGAAATCTGAAAATGGCATATAGGAATGGGAGCTCACGGTTTGAATGTGTAAAGTGTGTGTGAATGCATGTGAAGATGCAATAAATAATGCATGTAGGGTTAGGAAATAATGAAGAAATGCATGTGAGATGTTTGGAAAGGAAATGGGAACCCACGGCAATGAA